>NW_025999924.1:1687174-1839056 GCF_001458135.2 Marmota marmota marmota | reverse complement strand
GGTAGAGAGAGAGGAGGGGAGGGGAGGGGAGAGGTGGGGAGGGGGGAGGGTGGAGGATGGGAAAGGCAGCGGAGCACAACAGACACTAGGATGGCAATTTGTAAATCAATGGATGTGTAACTGATGTGATTCTGCAATCTGTGTATGGGGTGAAGGTGGGAGTTCATAACCCACTTGAATCAAAGTGTCAAATATGATAATGCCAAGAAATTTGTAACGTTTTGAACAACCCACAATAAAAAATTCAAAAAAAAAAAAAAAAAGTAAAGGGATCAGGAAGTAGAAGGAAGGGAAGTTACTAGGGAATGAGATTGCTCAAATTGTGTCCTGTGCATGTATGAATATGGCATAGTGAATCCCACTACCATGGAAAATTATGATGCACCAATAAAAAAGAAAAAGGAAGAGGTGGTCCCTGTGGGGGCTGTAGTAGACACCATGACGTATGGCTTGTTAACCTCTTTAGAATACAAGGACTTACTCTGGGCTGCTTTGTGTGCTGTGGGAAGAGAGCTCTCAGCCACCAGCAGTCTTTTTGGGAATTGCCTCCACTGGGACAGCGCCCTTCCCAGAGCCTGGTCCCCTCCCTATAGCAGCCCACCTTTAGTGGCTGATCCTGGGGTATGAAGGTCTGGCTCTCTTTTCCAGCTTGGGTCTCTGAAGAGCCTCTCCAATTCCAATGGGCCTGGTATAGTCAGCTAGGGGCTCGGCTGAGGCTGCACCACACACCCAGGCTCCTTGTGCCCAGCCTGCCTCCTGCCCCTCCCTTCTCCAGGTGATGAGCACAGGTCTCTGCCCCAGGAACATGCTGCTTGCTGATCTCTGTCCTTGCTGGGGGATCCAACTCAGGACGGGCCCCTCTCTTACCTCACCTCTTGGTCTGTCTCCATAGCCCTCTGTACTGTTCCCATGTAGATCAGAGCCTGGAAAGCAATGGCTTCTTAAGTCATATAAATTTTCATCAGCCCGTGGTTAACTCTGGGAAGTTAGTTTAAGAGAAGTGGTTTTTGAGGGTGTGTCTCATGTTATGAAGCCCTTGGTCACTCTGAGGTTTATTCACTGCTTTCTGCTTTGGAGAGCTAGAAGAGGAGCTTTGTTGGAGTCCTCTTTATCCAAAAGTCTCCAAGCCCAGGGCAGCAGGCACTGTGGCGATGCCTTAGAGGTATTAACACTATGATGCTTCTCTAAATGCAGAGACAGGTATACTTTGGGGCCACAGAGGATGTTCCAAGTTACATAAACAGGACCTAGAAAAGCCAGGAGTCACATGCAGGTCAGCTGACATTGGAGCCCACAGCCTCATCCACTGAGCAGACTCCCCCCTACCCCTGCCGTCCCATGGACTCTGACTTGCAGAGGGTGAGGCCCATGGCCACACTGTAAGAGTTTAGGCAGAAGCACTCCCACTCCTAAAAAGCACCCAGGTGGAAGGCAGGGAAGCAAGAAAATAATGGAGGCTTTACAATGAAGACAAGGAGGGGTTGGGCTATGGCACTTAGCTCTGCTATGAGCCTTCTCTGGTTTCTCCATAATCTTCCAAGTCCACTTGACATTTGGCAAGGACGTGGAGGAAAACCCTGATAGAACTCTGACCCTCTATCCCCGCTACCAGCTCTCCGTATCTCCTTTGCAGAGGCCTCCTCTGAAAGGTCTGCCTTCACTAAATTGCATTTATTCAAATGATGTGTCTCAGAAGGCTGCCAGGCCTACAGAAATCCCTTAGGGATTTGAACCTGCAGTTCCCTGGAGCAGAAGTATTTCAAACCTAAGTCTTTGGTCACTAAGCCAGACCCTGAGGGGACAAAATGCAAATTTTGCACTTTAATTTAAACCTGGGCAGGAGAACAGGCGCCACAGACTGCACTCCGCCCACGGAGTCTGGCACCTGTGACTCTCCTGTCTCTTGCCTCTGGCTGCAGTAGTCACCATCAGAGCTGCAGAGATTAAAACAGCCCCAATACATGGGATGCTTGCCTGGTCCTGCCTGTGTCTGGAGGGTGTTCCTTCTTCAACTAAGATCCTTTTTGCATTCAGTGAGCACCTACTATGTGCAGGGCACATAGTTATGTCATACAACTAGGAGGGAAGGAAGGAAATCATATTTTCTAGACAGTACTGGGCAACTGGGGCTCAAAAACTCTATGGAGGTCACATACCAGGGCTTCCACTATAAGGTTTCAAATATTCCTGTTTTATTTCTGGTGCAATCAACACGTCATGGTTTGCCAGGACAGTATCCCCCTGTTCCTTAGTGCCCTTTCCAGGGGGAAATGTTCATGGATTAGGACCTGGATGAAGCTCTAGGAGCTCCCTCCAACATCCCAGGTTTACTGAAGTTTATAAATCACACAGAATGGGGCTCATAATGACACTCTGATATGGGCTTCCATGTGTCCATGCTAATGGGCAACTCTATAATAAATCCCACTGAGGCCTCCAAAGTCTGTATGCCATCTGGAGAGGATATATTGGTTGTTGCTCAAGGTCAATCTTGTCACTTCTATTTCTCAAAGTGTTCATATCGGGAATTGTGGGCAGGTGCCCTAGTTAGGTGCTGGCAATATCACCTGCCTAGCTCTTGGGGAATTTCTCCCGGCTGTCCCCTGCTGTGGCCATATATGCTGTTTCAACTTCCTTGCCTGGGCCCCCACTTGCTGGAGAGATTCACCTGAGTTTATTCTCCATGTTTGCGTCCTTGGGGTGGTTGATCCGCTGAGGAGCACTATGTGAACCGTGTATGCTGGGACACGGGCATGCTCCCACCCCTGGGGGACAGAGCTGGACACAGAGAGGCCTTGAGGTGTCCTTCCTGGAGAATCACCTGGATCCTGCCTAGGGGCTGAAGAATCAGTGGGTTGCAGAGGTAGAAGCCCAGGAGGCCTATACTCCCCAGACACCTAGGCGATGGTCATCTGAGGGGAGGGTCTGGGGAAGGTGGGCACAGACCCATAGGCTGGTCTAGGGCCAGCCTCATCTGATGTCCCTATTTCTTCCCTTGAGAAGCAGAGAGAGGGGCATCGAGAGAAGATGTTGCCAAAAAGGCAAGCTTTCTGAATCTAGGCAAGGTGGCGAATGTTAGGGATTGGACTGTTACCCGCATTCACTGTCCCGCCTAAATGCCTGTATAACTTCCTAATTCCCAGGACCCCAGAATGTGACCTTTTTTTTCTTTTTTGAAATAGGGTCATTGCAGATGTAATTAGTTAAGATGAGGACATTAGGGGGTCCTTAATCCAAGATGACGGGTGTCCTTATAAAAAGGGAGAAGTTCAAACCCAGATATGCACACAGGGGGGACATGGGTGGAAGACGGAGGTGGGGATGAGTGATTCTTCTCCTCTCCAAGGAGCACTAGAGTGCCAGCAAGCCACCAGCAGCTGCACGAGAGATGGACAGACTCACCATCCTCAGAAGGAGCCAACCTTGTCAACATCTGGATCTCACACTTGTAGCCTCCAGAACTGTGAGACGAGAAACTTCTGTCATGAAGCCACCCAGTTTGTGGTCATTTGTCACTGCAGCCCTAGCAGATTAATACAGTGAGCAGCAGCAGGAGGGATTTCTGCCCCCACACTGCTGGGGATGGAACGCGGGGCCTTGAGCATGCCACAACAGTGCAGCCTCTGGGGACTGTAGACAAATCTTCCTAGGAGGAGCAGTTCCTGGGTAAATTATTGTCCCCTGCTGAGGCCAGGGGTAACTTACACACCCATGTGGTAACAATACTAGGGATAATAATTCTTCATTTATTTAATAAATATTTTTAACATATTTGGGCATCTGTTTACCTGGCTTGTTCTAGGTGCTGAGGATACAGCCCTCATGGACCTGCCATTCTAGAGGGGGAAGGAGGCTGTAAACTAAATGTGTAACTGACAATCATCAAGCAGTGATAGATGTCATGGAGAGAAATGAAACTCGGGAGGGGAATAAGGACTGGGAGGGGAGAAGTTTCAGCAAAGAATTCTCTACAGGGTGATATCCAAGCACAACTGAATGAGGGGAAGAGGGTGTCATGAGGATCTTGGAGGAAAGCACATTCCAGGCTGAGGGTACCAGAGCAAAGGCCCAGGCCCAGCACATGTTTGGTCTATGTGAGGAACCGTAGGAGCCTGGAGCACTTGGAATGGAGCCAGCGAAGGAGAGAGGATAAAGCCATGCACACCGTGGGTCGAGTCCACACCCCATGGCTCCTTGTGGTTTCCTGTAACACAGAAGCCAGGTCAAGAACACCACCAAGAAATAAGCCCAGTTCCCCTTCAGGTACATGCTATACCTATGGCTACAGTTTCTGGAGATATTTAGGAAATGGTTTCTCTACCTACTAGGAAAAATCAAGGGGCCGATGTTATTCTGATGTCACCAGACAAAAGTCTCTTAATCCTCCAATTCTGATAGGAAGCCATTTTGTGTAGAGCCGTGTGTTTCCCCTGTAGGAAGAAGTGCTTGTCCCCTGGGGTGCCTCCTCCCCTGGCCCCAGGTCAGTTTGCCCAGGAATGGTGGCTGAGCTCTGGGGGTGTCTAGGGTGCTGAGCAGCCTCCAGGGAAAGATGGTGGGGCTGGCTCAACTCTTCCAAGGACTCAGGCTCTGCTGTTGTCCCTGGATAACAATGGCCTTCCTGTGCTTGAGCTTTTACCAGCAGCGGGGAAGAAGTCATTTATTGTCATTCAATTTCCCTTCTAATTGTTAGGTCAGTAATCATCACTGAGTTGTTTGGTTTCTCCCAGAAACAGGGGATCTGGAGAGAAGGAAGGGAAGTCTAGGTGTGCTTTGGGTCACACGAAGGCAGCCTTGGCCTGGGCTCCTCTGCTGTGCCTGCTCCTGGACAGTGACAAACAGCCAGTAGGCAGCCAGCGCCTCTTGGACCTGAGGGTGGGGGGTGGGCCTAGCACGAATCATCCTTGTCTTGTAAAGCAGAGAGAAAGAGGACCCTTCTGCAGAAAATCAAACTGACTGATCAAGTATTTATCAAGTTGCCTGTGTTAGGCATCATGCAAGACAACACAGAATGAAGTAGACGTTGAAGACCCTGTCCCTAGGAGGCTTCCAGTCCCAGCAAAAGAGCTGAGACCACGGGTGTGATTTTTGATGAAAAGGAAGATAAAAGGGCAATGAGAAGACTAAAGAAAGCCCAAGTCAAGCTCTTGTTATTTTTTTTTTTGAATTCTCATATATTTTTTCTTTTTTAAATTGATTTTATTATTTTTTTTAAAAATACACAACAGTGGAACGCATTACAATCCTTATTACACATACAGAGCACAATTTTTCGTATCTCTGTATATAAAGTATGTTCACGTCAATTTATGCCATTATACATGCACTTTTTTTGCATTGCAATTCTTAATACACATATATACCACAATTTTTCATATCTCTGTTTGTATATAAGGTATGTTGACACCCAATTCAAGTCTTTATACATGTACTTTGTATAATGATGCCCATCACATTCCACCATCCTTGCTAATCCCCTTCCTCCTCCCTTTCCCTCCCAACCCTTTTCCCTTTCTAGAATTAATCTAATCCTCCCATGCTCTCCCTCCCTATCCCACTATGAATCATCCCCCTTATATCAGAGAAAACATTCGGCATTTGTTTTTTTGGGATTGGCTAACTTCACTTAGCATTCTCTTCTCCAATGCCATCCATTTACCTGCAAATACCATGATTTTGTTCTTTTTTAATGCTGAGTGATATTCAATTGTGTATAAATGCCACATTTTTTTATCCATTCATCCACTGAGAGACATCTAGGTTGGCTCCACAGTTTAGCTATTGTGGAGCCATATAAACATTGATGTGGCTGTGTCCCTGTAGTATGATGCTTTAAGCTCTTGTTATATTTTAGAGTTAGGAGGGTCTGGACCCAGGGCTCAGTGATTCAGGTCTAAGGATGAGGCTACGTGGGCAACCTCCAGCCTGATGCTCAGACCACCTTTCACCCCAGGTTTAAATGGCACTGTCCAGCTCTGAAAGGGTGCGGCTGGTAGTGTGGTTTGAGTTGCTGAGTCAGGGGTACCTCCCAGATCTCCAGTTTGGACTTCTTTCCAGAATTAGCTTCGTCTACTGTGAGCTTAAGTCAGTCTCTTAAGTGTCTACAAGAACCCTCAGACTGTTTGATTGACAGCCATGTTTAAAGTGTGCGTGTGTGCATGCACGCACACACTAACACACACATAGAAACCACTTTGAATTTTAAGTGCTTCGTGCTTAGAAGAAAAGAAACGAAGTTAGTCCATCAGAATCCAACCCCTAAACTGTCTCTAGAATGGGAGGACACAGACTTCCTTTGAGATGTTTGCCAAGGGCTGGGAGTGCCATGTGTGACTGCTCTTGTTCTGGTCCCCTCTGGTTAACAGGGAGCCCGCCCTCCCTGAAGCCCAGGAATCTGGCTCATTTCCTGTATCTCCTATTTCACTCGACATGTGGCGTGCAGTTCCTGTAAACTGCATGATGCAAGCCTAGTGGTTAGGGGAAGTGGCAGTTCAGAGAAGCCTGGGTGCCTTCTGTTAAGTGACTGGGCACATCCCATCTCCTGGCCCCTCATCCCATACCCTGAAGCAGTCTGGGTTGGGATTTGCCTGCTCATTTGCAAGCATCTTGGATGATGGGCTCCAAAATGAGGGTGGATGAGCACTGGCAGGATTCAGACAAGGAAATGACCCTTCCTTGCTGTGAAGCTCAGATTCTTTAGGGACTCAGCCACTTTTGAGAAAATCAGATTAAACACAGAAGAAAGTCAAAGAACACTCTGGGTTGTAGGAGTTTTTGAAAGGATACTCGCTGGGCCCTTGATTAAGTAGTCACACTTGTCACACTGTTCTGGTGAATGTTTATTTTTTTGTGGTGTTGGGGATCTTGCACATGCTAGGCAAGAGCTCTACCACTGAGCTACACTCCCAACCCTTAATGTTTATTTTTTGTTTGACTTCCTCAGTCAAGGAGAAGAGTGACACTCTGCTGGGCCTACCAGTGACGTTTATCTGTAGCACAACTGGGATATTGATCTTGAGATAAGTGGCTTTAATCAATAAAACAGCTATAGAGTCAGCTCAGTTTCTAAGGAGTTTTTGGTTTGGCAGGGACATTGTGGGAGGGGCCCTACAAGGTATGGCTGCTTAAAACCTAAACCTAAACACACAAAGGAAGATCCCCTTAGGTTTTCTTATTTCCTGTACAAACCTGAAATCCACCTCCCATGACCTTATTCAGCAAACACGTATTAAGCACCTTGTATTAGTTAGAATATAAATGCAGCTGTTCTAAGGCAGACCTGAAGTAACAGTGGCTTAAGCCCAGTGGAAAAGTATTTCTCTTTGTGTAACTGAGTACACACAAGCAGCTCAGCTGGCTAGGAAGGTGGCTCTGTGGAGTCTGAGAGAGCTCTTTCTTCTCTTTGCTCTGTCCTGTTCTAATGCTTTGCTCACCTCTGCTGGACCAACATGGCTGCCCACCACATCTGCATTCCAGCTAGAGAAAGTGGAGAACATGGGAAGGGGCAAGCACCCCTCCCCGCCTTAAGATGAACACCTGGAAGCTGCACATACTCTTTTGGTCTACTTTCCGTTGGCCAGAACTTAAGCCCAGTGCCAGAACTAATGCAGAGGAGGCTGGGAAATGAAGACTTTGCCAGGTAGTAGGTGGCCACGTGCACAGCTTAAAGACAGCCTTTAAGATAGAGAAGCAGAGAATGGATGTTAAGGAACAATCAGCAGTTTCTGTGTTGCATGTTCAATATGTAAGTTGCCAAGTAGGTACTGAGTCAGGAGAAACAAGACGGGTCCCTTCACTGTACATTCATTTTAGAGGTGTATACTTTATAGGAATTGTGTGACGCAGACTTTGAAAAGGTGACTTCAACAGAGGAAAGGAAAGCCCTGCTGACATGAAAGAGCTGGAATTTGATTTGGATTTGGTGCATGGGGAGTTCAAGAGGGGAAGAGATAATTCCAGACAGAGGGGCTGCACTGAGTCCCTGAGTGGGGCAAGAGGCCTATGGTTAAGCAGAATGGAAAGGAAGCAGTGCGCTCAAGAGACTTTGCTCAAAAGAGAGGTAGCTAGGTCTATGGTTGCAAGACCTCAGAGAAGAAGGTTAAAGAGAGAGAGAGAGAGTACTCTTGGACCCAGGATTCTGAGTTTTAATAGATGAGTCCAGATGCAAACCTACACTCCTGCAAAATGATACAGTCATTGCAACCCATTCAGAGTTGGCCGTGATGGGGAATTTTCATACCTGGAAATGTTTTGGAGATCTGTCTTGAGCTCTTTTGAACAAACTCAGAAAACATTAGACACTTCTGCTCATCCTTTATCTCTGAAATTTTTATTTTGAAAATTTAATTTCTTAATTATAGAATATTTCTGTTGTTCAAAATCCCCAAATATTAAACATGTTACAGCATTTCACTCTTGCTTCTGTCTCATATCTCTCCAGTTCCCACTGTACCTCACACACTATCAATTTTATTGCATTTATAGAGTTTCTTATCCCTCTATAATCTTGATCAGTTGCTTTTATTTGACTGAAGTCTCTTAAACCCATTGCCTTCCTTTCATTCCCTCTCCTACCTCTTTCAAATCCAAAGACTCATGTTTTTGCTACAGTCTTATGACTTTGATCAACACAATACCCCAATATGTGTATGCACACAATGTTGTCTCCCCCGCCCTGTCTCTCTCTCTTCCTTCACAGACTGCCACCTCAACCAAAGACCACACTGCTGCTAGAGTGGTCTCCAACAAGTGCAGTCCTGATCAAGGCCCTTTGTGGCCAGAGGGTGCTTCACAAACCTGCGTGGCCCATCCCAGGCTGATCCAGCTGATTTTCTCTGAGCTCACCTCTCTACCCGTCCACAGATACCTATGCTCCCAAACATGATCTTCCTCTCCCCCTACAGAGTCCCAATTTAGTCCCTTTCCTGAAATTGCCTCTTCCTCTCCTGTTCTCTTCTTCCATGACATCCTGTTCAAATTTCTGTCATTAGGATTGTCTTTCCCTCTGTTCTTCAAGTCCCCTTTCCAAAGTTTGCCTTTCACACTTGTTTGAATGTGTACTAGATTACAAGTTGATTTAGGGCAAGATGGAAGAAGTGTTTGAACATAGAATAGCTTTTTTTTTTCTTTTTAATAATAGAAAGACCTTGGGGTGAGTTACTTTGGCTGAGGGCTTCTTCATTCTAAAAGGATTCTAATTTGGGTGAACTGAGACTCCCTCCATTCTAGGACATGATGAAAGGCAGGAAGGGTGGATATATCAGGACTGGAACCAGGTTTTATTGGCTCAGGAGAGTCAACTGCAAGCATCTCTTCTAAATTCCTCATTGAATGAGGTTAGTAGTTTGAAATTGGCCATGGAGGTAATATTTGTACCATATAAATTGATGTAAATTTAGCTCCTTTTCTCCCTGGGTAGTCAGTGTTAGATATTTCCAGCACACTGCTGGGAATATCAATCCTGATAGGCCATTTTTGTTTATTGATCTTGGCAGGTTCCTTTCTTTAGCTACTTGTTCTCTACTACCAGTTCCGTCTCATTCATTTAATCTTTTTATTTCCTTCCCCATAGTGTCATTAGTTTAGGTTTAACTAATAGACAAACTCAGTGCCATCTCATCACTTAACAAAAATTACTCATTGGATTGTTCTGCATCTGCTAATACTTTTATTTTGTAAAATTTTTTTCTTTCTTTTTTTTTTTAGTTGTCAACAGATATTTATTTTATTTATTTATATGTGGTGCTGAGAATCAAACCCAGGGCCTCACACATGCTAGGCAAGCGGTCTACCACTGAGCCCCAGCCCCAGCCCATACTTTTCTTTGTTTATGAGTTAAAAAATTTAAAAATTGTTCCTACAATTTTCTTGATTCAGTCCAAGATAGCTTAGTTAATCAATCTTTCATCAAGTTTACTTTAGGGCTTTATAAGCAGAATAGAGGTTTGTCAATCTCATCCTTTTTGGGTGATGCTGGTCACTGTTGAAATCTGAATCACAGTGGTTGATCTTTTAGGATGGAAAAAGTGGCTAACCTGGGAGACTTCTGAATATCATTAAGGCAGAATATCAGGTGTAGGGTATTAAAGAGAGGGAGACGTTGAAGTTAACATTGCAATGTTAAAGGGGGAGGGGAATGAGCTGATGCTAAGTCATTAATTGAAATAAGAGGGGCTTATTTAAGGGGGTATATCTTGAGTTTGGATGTTGAGTTTGTAAGGTAAGGTAGTATAGGAAAGAGTTTAAAAAAATAGGACTTCAACTCAGAACACCTAGAAGAGAAGATCAACTGTAAATACAGAAGACATGTTTTATGAAGTGTGCCCAGTCCATCCTTCTTTCTCCAACAATTGTGTTTCCTGTAGCCATGTTTGGTACCCATTCTAACCTACTTCCACTCCCTGAGTGGTTTACCTGATATGAACTGGGCTAATCAGAATTTCTCTCCTGAGAATTTAGAATGAGTAGACATGACATGATAGTCTTTTGTGTATTGACTTTGTAAGGTGCTATTGTCTGGGGGACAAGGGAGCTGGTATAGAGCCTCTATGATGTTACCATAGGCCATGATGAGCAAGAGGAGAGAGCCAGCCTGAAGATACAGAGAACAAGGAAGGTGGAACTGACAGAGAGGAGCGGTGATGAGGGACAATCTGTTGAAAGGAGAAAGTAGCTGTGTTGCTCTGAGAGTTCTCTGGGCCCAGTTCCAGCTCCTAGTGTGGCTTGACTATAGCTTTTACCCTTGGGTTCTAGGACACATCCCTATAATAAAGCCACTTTTACTTAAGTTAGCTTGAAGTCTATGTTTCATGAGGCTAAACTATTGATCCTTAAGCTCCCAGCTCTGCCATTTAGTTGTAAGCCTTAACTAAGTTGCTGGGTTCACTTTATAGACAGTTTTGGTTTCTTCATCTGTATAATGAAGGTACTATATTATCTTTGAGGATTCTATGAAGATTAAATAAAATATTATATAAAAAGCACTTAGAAAAGTGCTTGATATTTGATATCATTGAGTCAATGTGAGGCAATATTCTTTGGTGAAAACATCTAGCACATAGAAACCTTTAAGTGCAAGTTGTCCAGTGTGTGGTCTGTCGAGTCTCCGTACCCTTGCCTTTCTCTCTTTGCCATCACATCTGCTGGGCCATCCTCCACTTAGTCTACCCTTGGGGTCTCCCAAGTGGCCCTTCTCTGTGGTGACAACTGTTATCCTCTTTTCATAATTTTACTACTGTCTCCTCTAAACTTTGATAGCCTTAAAAAAAACCATATTTTCCTGGTAACCCCAATTTTTAGCAATGGGCTTCGTGCACAATAAGGTTTCAATTGATGTGTGATTAATGAATAAATGGGTGGATGTAGTCTAGACCCAGGGATCAAAGACATGACATGAGGACTATTCAGAAAAGAAAGATGTTTGAAGTCATAGGTGTGAATGAGATCACCAGGGCAGTGTAGCATGAGAAAAAAACAAAAAAACAAAAAAAAAAAAGGAGGGGAAGGGGTGTACCCAAGGAGCTGGCAGACCTGAGGAAGAAGACAGAGTAAGGATAGAGAGCATGAAGGAGTCAGAAAGTACAGAGATGTAGAAGTCATAAAAGGGAAACACAAGGGAATTTGAGGAGGGGTTGGGAAGGTCAAAACTCTCGTAGTCAGAGAATGAGATGATTTAGACAAAGAGGTTGGACATTGTACTTTGGAGGCCATTAATGAGATATTGGACAGCTGATTCAGAAGGCTGGGCAAGGGGAAGGCCAGATTATAACATACTTGTATACACTATTCCTTTGGGAATTCATGAAAAATGAAAAGGAAAGAAAACGATGAAAGTAGTTATTAGCTAGAGAATCTGTCCTACTTTTGAGTGGGCTCTTTAAGCTTTCTTTTTTGATATGTAAAGTCATGTTATACTCGCTCTCTTCTCTGTTTGCCATTTTCATGATATTTCCCTTGATTTACCATTTGGTAAGTAAGTTTTTATTAATTATTGTTCTATTCATTATGATTTTATGTACTTGTCCTATTTCTCTCAATTTTTCTGTGGAAGCTCATCCATCCATCCATTCATCTATATGTCCATCTTCCCACCCAATAAATATTTGTTAAGACACTGTTAAGGTCCACACATACTTTAGGAATTGTAGGGAACCAAGACTATCCTCAAGGAGTTTTTAGTCTAGTTGACATAATTCGGTCACACGGGTTGCTTTCTCTGGAGTTTTTTGGTTTCAGTTTGGAAGTTGCAACTACCTCTTGATAATCCAGATTTCCTGGTGGTGGGCTTGACTCAAGGGATTTATAATGACTGACCAGCCTGACACCTCGGAAATCAGGATCCACTGAGCAACTGTTTAACAACAAACAAGAACCCAAAAGCAACAGGCTGTATGGTTGGGGTTTCTCTCTGCAAGAGACTCTTGTGCATTATTCATGGTTTGTCATTTGCAGTTTAAGAGACAGGCTGCCCTCTGACATCTCTAAAGAAGTTCATGATTTATTGGAGACATCAGAAGAAATATAAAACTAAATAGTAATATAATCCCCTGGGGGAAGTCTTGCTTCAATATTTTACATAATATTAGAAACTCAGCAAATAGTTTCCCTGAGATAAAAACTTTGGCAAACATTCAACTGAAATGTTTGAGAAGTGAAACCATTCATGTTTCTATGTCAGGAGACTTGAATCTCTTCAGCCTTCTAAATACCAAATTTTGAAAAATCCCCCCAAACAGGAATAGAAAGTCTGTTATGCCACACAGCCCAATACCAGCAGCTCTAGCCCCAGTTCTAGAGATAGTGGGTGGTTTTGAATTCTTTTTCTTTGATCCTTTTCCCATACCACCAAATCAAGTCTTTAGCACTTCACAGTTTGGGATTCTTTAGGAATCAGAAGGAAAGAAATGTGCTGAATCTTCGGTATCTCTATGGGATCCTTCTTGTATAATGTAGGAATGTTTTGTTGCAAAAAAAAAAGAAAGAAAGAAGTCAAACTATAAGAGACTTAAACTTTTCAGTGGGAATTGACTTTCCTCAAAAAACAAGAAGTCTGGGGTAGACAGCCCAGGGCTGTACAGCTGCTCTGCGAGGCTGTCAGTTCCTTTGTATCTCCTTGTCCAGTCATTCTTAGTATGCAGCTCTGAGCTTCCTGTTTGTAAGGCAGCTTCCGGGCAGGAAGAAGGGGAATGCCAAAGCCTTCTCCTTGAGAAGCTTTGTCTTTTTAGTTGAAAAGGGAAGTGCTTCCCTGTGGCTTCCACTCATATGTCTTTGGCCCAGAACATGGCCATCCCTGGCTGCAAGGTGACTAGGAAAACTGAGTACAGTATTTAGCTTTCCAGAACTCAAAAGAAAGATAAGAAAAAATGTGGTTGGGATTGCATATCAAGGAAGGCCTTTTACAGTATCCGCTGCAACACTCTGGACACAATTTTGGAATTCTTTAAAAAGTCATATTGTACATTCAGTTTTTAATAAACCAGTGAATTAAACTCAGAGATTCATAGCTGACTCTGCAACAGTTATGTTCTGCATACAGTGGTATCCCAATAGGACTTTTCATAATGTGTGATTAAGAAGCATCATGTTTTATGATGTTTCAGTTCAACTAAGAGCTAAGAAGTAAAAGAGATGGTGGGAAAAGAAAAAGAGCGGGATCTCCTTTTTTTTTTTTTTCCTGAGAGAATGAAGCAAACTCTAACTTCCAGCTCCTCCTGGTGATAACACTGGACCAATCGAGGAACAGATGAGTGACTCCAGGGTGGTTTGGCATAAGCCCCAGACAACATCTGAAAGGAGGTGTTCTGTACGTTTATTTGAATGTGAGTCCTCCCTCGGAATTCTACATGTGCTCATGGTGACATGTGCCATGGGAACAGAGTAGCCAGTTTGTATGATAAGACACTTGCTGCCCTCTGAAGGTTTTTGCATCACCCTTCCCAGCCTGCTGGGGTCTGCATGGGCGTTGGTACTTGATCGCATCAGTCTCACTGCCTCCACTTTCAGTTAGGTGGTTATTCATCATATCACAGGAATCCAGTGGTTAAAATGTGTTTCCTCTGCCCCAGTGACCCTCTCTGCTTCCTCCCTGCCTCTCCTCCCCTCCCCCTGCTCAGTGGGCAAGGGGGAGTTCTTGGGTTCCCAGAGGCTACCCAGTCAGTTGTTTTCTCTTAGCTACACCTCTGTTCATTTTATTAAAATAAAACTTCCAGGAGATGGCATTGGGTAGGCTACAATGATGCATCCGGGGGAAGAGAATGTCCAGGCCGTGTCAGTCCCTCATAAGGCTGAGGATAGCAGAAGGTCAGGACCTGTGGTACTGGGGCAGGTGAGAGATGAAGACAACTGGTATTCTTGTTTGCTTGTCCATTTTTTAAAATCTTGAAAATAGTGGATCAAGAAAATTTAAAGAAAGGTTCTTTAAATAAAGCAGCAGATTATATTTTATGCCATTTGCATCAGAGTGTAGCTTCTCTCTGAAGAAAACGGCCCGGAAGATAAGAAAAGCAGAGGAAATCAATGCTCTGCACAAACCATATGATTTAATCTTCACAACAATCCTATGAGGTAAGAAAATGTGACTGAGGAAAATGAGGCTCAGAGAGGTTTGGCATTGCCTAGTATCACACAGCTGGCAAGGTATGGTTTAAACCCTGGCCTGTTTGATAATCTCCCAAACTCTTTATGGGACACCCACCTTTCAAGGGTCCTCAGCCAGCTTATTAAGAAAGCTCTAAATGTAGAAGTCCCCTAGTCCATCCAGGAGAGAAGCTCTCAGCGACATTTGGAGGGAGAGATGGTAAAAAAAAAAAAAAAAAAAATGTGTCCATTGTCCCTCAGAGCAAAGGCACCAGCCTGCAGGTTCTTCCAGAGAAAACATTGAAAGCTGACCAAAATGGCCGCAGAGCTCGGCTAAAGTCACTTTCCTAGTTCCATCTGGAAGCTCTTCAGAAGCATAATTTCATTCCAGCCAAATGTAATTAAGAATTTGATTTGATTAAAAAACAAATCGAAGGAGAGAAATGAGGTTTCTCCTCATCCCCCTCCTTTCTTCACAAATAGGGGCCTCATTAACCAGGCGGGTGCGCAGGACCAGCGACCAGTTCGCCCCGCCCACCTGCCCTGGGCCACCCTAAAGAACCACGGGGGCAGGGGGGAGGCAAGAAGGGCAGGAGGGCTGCGATTCCCACAAGAGATCAGTGGACTCAGCAAATAAGTGCAAAGGATTTTCAAAAATTCTAATTTGGCTGCAAGATACTAGCAAACCACAGCAGCTGTACCACCTCTGCAGGAACGAGATGTCCACTTAATTAAAGCACGGGCAGGCGGCGGCGGGCGTCTCCCAGGGAGAAGGACTCAGCAAGACTGGGTCTGACCACTGAGCACGCCAGACCTGCGGCCCACAGAAACAGGGGGCAGCAGGGAGCACCAGTTTGCCCCTAAGGGAGGGGAGAGCTCCACAGCCAATTTTGGTTAAAGAGAGGGGAGGGAGGAGAGAAGGGGAAACGTAGGGTGAGGGGGAAAGGGTTTGTGATATTGTATTATTGGCCATGACCCAAATAATCTGCCTCTGACCTACTCCATCTTACCTCAGGGGCTCTAATGAGAATAGTGTGGTGAGCTTTTATAAAGGGCAATTCAAAATGAGAATGGGGAGGTCAAATACTGTGAGGCTGCTCCTGTCAGATTTCCGCCCGGATTCACCCTCTTGCCAGCTTCCCTGTTGGTGGGGATATTTCTTTATTCAGTTACTAAATCTGCCCCTTTCCCTTCTTTGAAGAAGCCCTGTCTGAGTGTATTTGCAAGCCACAGTAGGCAGGAACTGGACGCCACTTTCCAATGTAGTCAAATGAAGGCAGAAACTTCTGGAAAGAACTGGGCCTTAGAGGAGAGCTGTAGAACTCAGAACGTCACAAAAATGGTACGAAGCATGGACCTAGGGCTAAGGTGAACTATACCTGGTCCATGCTCTAGGATGCCATCAAGGACTCAGTTTCTTCCTACCTTTCTACCACATCACCCTTAGACTATTGCCTTTGGTTTTGGTATGTCTTGACTCACGGAAGCAAGAGGGCGGCTGCAGGTCCAAACATCATGTCTTCCCAGAAAATGAGGGAGAAGAGGCAGCCTCAGTCTTTCCTGTTTCATCTTATTGGGAGAGAAAAATCCCAGAAAGCTCTTTTTATTTCATTGGCCCAACCCTGCTTGCAAAAGAGACTGAGAAAGTGAAACTTTATTGGGGAATTTTACTGCTCTGATAGAAATTGGAGTCCCATTTATAAGAAAGATGTGTGTGTGTGTGTGTGTGTGTGTGTGTGTGTGGAGTAGGTAATGAACACCCTGTTCCACAGACGCTTAGGCTACGGTGTACCAGCAAACTTTAGTAAGGAAGATAAAATCTATTCAAGGTATGACAAGCAGAGGGATTCAATGTACGGATGTGTTTGCTGGATGAGCAGGGTGGACAATGAGGAGGTCCAGGAAGCAGGAACTGTCCAAGATGCCACTGCTGGGCTGCGGCTGCAGAAAGGAACAGTATCACCCCAAACTCAGGATTGCCAAACTCCTGGTTTCTGGAACACGTGCTGCTGCCAACTTGCAGGAAGCCAGAAGCCTGTGCCCTCACTGGCTCTGCAGGAGCCTGGGTTTCTGGAGATGTTCACCCTGCCAGTGCTGCTACAGGAGCCAGAGCCCACAAGCACTGAGTTGCCAAAGCTGCTCCCACTACTTCCAGGAACCCAGGACTGCCCCCTCGCCTGCTATGGGTGATGCCACTGATAATACCAGAAGAAGGGATAAAAAGATGTCTTCTCCCTTCCTCCTTCTTTTAGTCAGCTTTTTCGTGGCTGTGACTAAAGGACTCGACCAGCATAATTATAGAGGAGGAAAAGTTTATTTGTAGGCTCATGGTTTCAGAGTTCTTAGTCCATAGAAGGCCAGCTCCATTCCTCAGGGCTCGAGGTGAGGCTGAACATCATGGTGGGAGAGGGTGGTGGAGGGAAACAGCTCACATCAAGGTGATCAGGAAACAGAGAGAGAGTCTCTACTCGACAAATACAAATATATACCCAAAGCCACACCCCCAATTCCCATCTCCTCTAGCCACACCCTATCACTTTAGTTACCACCCAGTTAATCCCTATCAGGAAATTAATTCACTGATTTTGGTTAAGACTTTCACAAACCAATCATTTTTCTTCTGAACCACCTTGCATTGTCTCACACATGAGCTATTTTTTGGGGGAGGGGGGACACCTTACATCCAGACCATAACACTCTTTTCTTCCAGTTTCCTGCCAGAACCTACAATCCAGCTGGCATGGGAACTGACCCAGGAAATGTTTGCAGGCTTCTGTCCCCACTAGGTTCCATCCTCCAGTCAGAGGCACAGCTAGCCAGGATGGCACAAGACAAACCACGACCCGGGCATTGCACCTGCAGGAGAAGATGAAGCCATCAGGTTTGTGAGGCATCATAGGTGATGCTTTGTCCTCAGCCTGTACTTGACGGGTTGAGGAATTGGAGGAACAGGTGACAAGAGAAACCCAACACCAATCTAGTGTGCTATTCAGAAATAATTGTTAATTGTATGTTCTAAGAAGTAGATTCTAGATCAAAAATAGCATGTATTTATTTCTACTGAAGATAACCAGGAAATTTTAACAGTTGAATGGATATTTTTAAAAGTCTGCTGTCAACTCTCATGTTTGATGCCTTTTGGGGAGTATAGAGACCTATACTGAAGATGGGTCAAGGCCACAGGATCTGTGTGAGTGAGCAAAACCTGTTGAAGGATTAGTCTCAGAATTCTCTACCAGAGGTTTTATCAAGATCATCAGAGAAGAAGTCAGAGTCATTTGATTATGGTTGCATTTTCACTCTCCTGACACTGTCACCCTCTGTTTGACAGGAGGTGTCTATCCAGATTCTGGTTGGAGAAAGTTAGTTTTAGGAACAGTTTAGAGCATCCAGGCCTGAGGGCACAAGTGGACATCTCTTTCCAGTTTTCTTCGGTCACCCAGGTTTGAAATGTCAGCTGTGAGCAGATGATGAGATAAGAGTTTAGGCACATGGGTTAAGAGCTCCAGCAAGCAACCGCAAAAGTTCCTGCAGGATCCCTCTGCAATTTTGGCCTCGTTGAAAAGCTCACTTGGAAAACCCAAGTGCTCAGGCATAGAGCCAAGGCAGAATTGCCATGGGCTGAAATGAGGGCCCAGAACAGGCCATGGGACAGGATGGCAAGGGCAGCACAGGAACTCATGCTGTTAACCATGCCTCCTTACATTTGTGGTGCACTTGATGGTTTATGAGGTGCTTCCTATAATCTGGGCAAGTAATTTCACAGGTTGGTCACTTGCTCTGCAAGTTAGGTGCTATGATGACCCCTTACTGTCCTTCAAACTTCCCAGACTTAATGCCTATACATCTGTGGCACATTCACATGGAAGGTCAAGCTGACTGTTGGCCTCTGCATGTGGCGTGGGCTTCTCAGAATCTGATGGCTGAGTCCTGAGAGGGAGCATCTAAGAGTGAATATTCTGAGACCGTGGTGGAAGTTTGAGACTCCATGTACTTTATACATGGCAGATAATGAGTGTCACTTCTTTTACATCCTATTGACCCAGCAAGTCACAGAGTCCAGCTCAGATCTGAGGGGAGGGAAATGGACTGCCCTCACAGTGAGAGAAGTAGCAGTGAATCTGGGGCCATCTTTAATCTACTACAATAGGTATTAGAGCCTCATTTGACATATTTAGCACAAAATCAACTTGCTTTAAGTTATCTAATGAGCAAGTTCCATGACTGAATTGAATTGAAATACAAGTTTGTTGACTCAATATCTGGTGTGTGTGTGTGTGTGTGTGTGTGTGTTTCTGGGCATTAAACACAGGGCCTTGTTCACATTCTACTGAACTATACTCCCGTCCAAATAAATAAATATGGTATTTTTATAAAAATCTCTCTCTCTCTCTCTCTCTCTCTCTCTCTTACACACACTCACACACACAGAAAACGGGGGGGGAGGGGCTATGTTTTGTACACTACACTTTGTGATTTCATGGTCATTTAAAGAGTGTGGGACCCTCTGGGTGAGCTGGTTCCTCTTCTGACTGTTTTATTGTTATTCCTACACCTGTACTCCAGTTAAATATGTCCCTTCATACAAACCATAGGGTCCCCTATTCTAGGTTCCAGATGCAAAAAGTGGATAGTTCCTCCTAAAATCCTGAGAAGTTTTGCGAGTTGAGCCTTCCAGGAGGATCCTGAGCCAGACTTGGCACTGAGCTCCTGGACCCAGAGGGGACCTTAGAGAACACATTAACAGAGACTCAGAGACAAGAAGAGCAGTGCCTCAGGACCCAGAGCTCAGACAGATGAGACCAGGTCCCAGAGCCACAACCCATTCTGATTTCCCCTACAAGGAGCACCCTTTCTACCTCCTTGCCTTCTGGCCCTCTCCCCCACTAGCCAAACTTCCACATGCTGGAAACAGTAGAATGAGGGACAGAGCAGCAGAAAATGGTGAAGAATGCCTGGAAACTTATTTCGTGCCAGAAGTCTGGTCCTTGGAAGGGCTGGAGGTCTGGGGGCTGGGTGTCTACAATCAGGTGTTCATTTCCAGTTGCAGCCCCAGTCAAAGGCCAGAAGTCCCACTCATAAATATGGTCAGATTCCAGCTCCCTGATGGAGTAGAGGCAAGGGCCACCATGTAGAATCTCAGGCGGTGTTTGGATCAGTCTGCTCCTCATGCATTTAGAGCCTGCATCCATCCAGCAGTGCAGGCTTGGGACCCAGGAGTGGCCTGGGGAGTAAGATGTAGATCCAGACCTCTGGCTGCTTGACCCTGCCTTCTCTACCCTTGTCTCATCACTCCTATGTCACTCCTCCCTCCTCCTTTTGAGTTCCTCTGTGTTATGGCTTGGATGTGAGGTGTCCCCCAAAAGCTCATGTGTGAGGCAATGCATGATGGTTCAGAGGAGAAATGATTGGGCTGTGAAAGTCTTAACCCAATCAGTGAATTAATCCCCTGAGAGGGTAACTGAAGTGGTAACTGAAGGGTGTGGCTAGAGGAGGTGGGAATTGCTGGGCGTGGCTTTGGGGGTATATATTTGTGTATCTGACAAGTGGAGTCTTTCTCTGCTTTCTGATCTTCATGTGAGCTGCTTCCCTCTGCCACACTCTTCTGCCACCATGTCCTGCCTAAGCCTCGAGGAATGGAGTCTGCTGTCTGTGGATTGAGACCTCCGAAACTGTGAGCCCCTAAGTAAACCTTTCCTCCTCCACAGTTGTTCTGGCCAGATCTTTTTAGTCACAGTAGTGAAAAAGCTGACTAAAACATTCTGCCTTCATCCCTGCACCCCAATATCAATATCTGAGGAATGACTCAGTTGGGGTTTGTCAGAGAACAGCATGTGTATATACGGAGAAAGAGATTTATTAAAAGGACATGGCTCGTGTGATTAAGGAGACTGTCGGGTCCTGTCCCAAGATCTGCAGGGTGAGTCATCATGCCAGAGACCCAGGGTAGTTGTTGTTTCAGTTTCAATCTGAAGGCAGGAGAAATTCCCTGAGACTCAACTTTTTTTGTTGTACTTAGGCCCTAGATTGTTTGGATAAAGTCCACCCACATTGGAGAAAGCCATCTGCTTTACTCAGTCTACCCATTAAAAAATGTTAATCACATTTAAAAATATCGTGACAGACACACCTAGAATAATATTTAACCACCCCGTGGCCCATTTAAGTTGATATGTAAGATGAACTATCACAATAGACACTGTATACGGCTGGGGTGGCTCTGGAGTGCAGAACTATTCCCAGAAAGCACAAGAAGATGAACCACCAGCACCAGTTACTGTGAAATTACAGGGGAGTCTCCAAATCCTTTCCCCAGCCATTCTACTTTGCCATCAGGATGAAATCACTTCTTTGCCTCCCCAAACCTCTCCTTGGTTTTTCTGCATTTTTCTTTCCAGCTTGTCTCTGTCCACTTCCGCTGCTCTGCTCCTCCTCTTATTGCCACCTGTCAGTCAGCTCCTGATTGTGCTGTGTGCTTTCACCTTTGCACATGCTGTTATCTCTACCTGGAACACCCTTACCTTTCTTCTCTTCCTGGAAACTTCTATATGTCCTTTAAGACTCAATATATTATTACATTGAGTTAATAATTATAAAGCATCCAGATCTGTACCTGGCACTTGCATTGGTTAAATGACTAGCGTCATCAGTCGTCACATTTGGGTTTGTATCACTTCATTCATTCGTGTTCATGTAGTCAATAAACACATAAAGAATAACAATCACATATCAGGTTTTTAGATTCTGTGCTAGGTACTGAGACAAAGGGAACAGGATGGAGTGACCTGGGATTGAACCCAGGGGTGCTTAATCACAGAGCCACATCCACAGCCCTTTTTTGTATTTTATTTAGAGACAGGATCTCCCTAAGTTGCTTAGGGCCTTACTAAGTTGCTGAGGCTGGCTTTAAACTTGCAGTCCTCTTACCTCAGCCTACTGAGCCACTGGGATTACAGGTGTGAGCCACTAAGCCCAGTGGAGCATGTATTTTAAGTGGAGGAAACAGACGTGAATCCAAGGATAAGTATATAAAATAAATCTAAGTTGGTTATATGAAGAATGGAACTAGCAACCAGCTGACACAGAGATTAGCAATGCCTTGCATTTGGGTGAGTTTCCACCCAACATGAACCGATGAACATGTTTGAGCTGAGTCATGAGGGATGAGAAGGAGAAAGTCAGACCTAAAAAGATTAGGTCAACCAGGGATAGCAAAGATAGCAGGGAGGCTCTAAGTCTAGGAAGAGACAGGAGAGTTTGAGAAGTGGAAGAAAGGCAAGAGGACCTGGAGAGACTGGGTGAAGCCAAGACCAGGTGGAGAGAGCTGGGCTGGGGTCTGCTGTCCCTGTCCTCTCAGACACATTTGACCCTTACCCTCATGTGGTGCCAGCCTGGCTTTACACTGACCTGGAGACTTCCCGTGGCATGAACTGTCTACCCCAGAGTGGGCTTGGCTCCTAGAAGAAATGAATTTTGCTGAAGGACTTAATGCAGCCTGCGACTCAGCTATGCCAGGTTTGCTCCCAATGAGACCATGAGTGCCTTGAGGATGGGGGACCTTATCTATGCATCTCTTCAGTCCCCAATCTGAACCAAGATGTAGCAGTTCCTCAATAATATGCTAGTTGAGTGAGTAAAATTTCCCTTCTTTGGCTTCCAGGATAGAGTAGATGACCAACAAACACTTGCTGGATGGTGACTGGCCCACAGTGAGTTGGGCTTCAGCTTTGCTTCTTGAGGAGAACATGACAGAATCAAATAGGAGAGAAATACATGGGTGTGATGGATGGTAAGGGTTTCCATGAGGTTAGGAGGCAGATTCATAGTCACCAAAAGTTACATCCTATATGGGTGTCCCGACTATGCAGATAACATTTGTGCTTCTGTCCTTGGGGCTCCTCTGTTGTGCTTTTCAAAGATTAGCCCTTCTTATGCTTGATTTTTTTTTCTCTCCAACCCATCCATTTTATTCATGTATGTGTGTATCTGGTTTGTCTAAAGTGAATGTAATTTGAAATTTCTTTGGAGAATTTTTTTCTTTTCAAATTATATAGTTACATGAGTATATTGTCTTTGCCTCTGCATTTAAACTAGTTCACTAAACTGTTTCTGGAAAACAAAACCACAACTTTGGTTTGTTTCACAGATCATTTAAACAACAAAAAAGGGAATATTTAGTCTCTTTTTTAGGCTGGCAGCCCAGCAAATTACAGAAGAGTGGTGTGCTGTGGTTTTGGGTTTGTTCTTCAAGTCCCTGGTGGAGGCACAGATGTTGGAAAATGGTGGGGGGGGTCCCTAAATTAGGGGGATGGGAGGAGGCTTTTGAATGAGAAGAGGCAGGTGGCTTGGCTTGAAGGAGGCCAGAGGATGCAAAGAGAAGCAGACGGGAGCAGCAGAATCCTGCAGCTGCCCTTGTTAGCACAAGGGATTCAGGGTTAAAGGGCAAGGAGAATATTTTAAAAATATGATCCACACTTATAATGATTGTAAGTGAGCTTTTGCAACCTTGATATGATCTGAGGCTATATTCTTCTTATTTATTGTCCCACATTTTGCCAGAAAGAATTTGGAAACACTGGTAGTTGCTCATTTTCTGCTGACAAGTTTTAAATAATCCCTGCCTAGTCCCACTCTTAGCTGCTAATACAAAAAGGCGAAATAGAGTTAGCAATAAATGGATGAGTAAATTAAGCTAGTGGGGAGATGCAGGTAAGAAGAAGTGGAGGCAGGAGTGTTTCAGCATATTTCTCAGAACCCTACAGTCTTGTGTCCTGAGACCACAGAGAAATTTCTCTGGTGTTTTGCCATAAATACTGAATTCTGATCATTAAAGATCATTAAGGATGGAGGTCCACCATCTTCAGTTCTAAAAGTGGAAACCTTCCCCAGGTACCTAATTGACTTGGAGTTTGAAATCAACTGCACACACAAGACCCAGGCAGGAAACATTTTGGCATGTGCTGAATAAAGCTTGGGAGGAGTAGGGCTCCAGGTGTCAATCTGCATTTGAGCAGTTACAACCTTCCTAACCCAATTCCTGGCTTGCAAAAATCACATTCCAAGCTCTAAAAATGGAGTATAGCATGGGGATGAAGAATTAGACTTCCTCATTTTGGATTCTAGATCTGCCACTTACGAACTGTCTTACTCTGTCCATGATACTTGACATCACCTAGTCTCAGTTCTCTCGTTTCTAAAATGAGTATAATCATGGCAACTATGATAACGATATTGTTATGAAGTTGATGGAAGAGCGTCCATGTGGGTAATTTGTAATAGTACTAAACAGATAGCAAATGTCCTTACCTATTGTTAATAATGTCCTCTCCCTTCAATATATGAAGCCAAATGCAGGTAAGAAGAAGTAGAAATTTCTCCTAAAGAAATTTCTAAAAACAAAAATTGAGTAAAATGTATATTAAATTTCATACTATTCTAGACAGGCTTTTCTGGTTTCATCAGTTGGCATGAGTAGGACTGGGGCATTGGTTTCCTAAGAAACAAACAAACCAAAAACGCCTTTCCCAAATGATTCTGATGTGTAGTATGGACTGAGAAGTGACTGTGGTATCTGATTTTATTTGAGCTGCTCTTTCATTAGCTTCCCAGGCACGGCTTCAGAATTCTAGCCTTCAGGCTTATCACAGACCCATTTCACAATTGCTCTAGACAATTGTCCTTTTGCTTTCATACGTTTTCTTTCTGTTGTTCAGGGTAAACACAGATCATTAATTTTTTAAAATTACCATTTTATGAACTCATGTTAGTTATAGTCTCCATGTAGAGATAAATAATGCAAATCATATTAATTTTTTCCGCACATTTTTTATTGGTGCATTAAAGTTGTACATAATAATGGGATTTATTGTTCCATATTTGTAAATGTACACAATATAACAATATATTTATCCAAACTTTTGTTTATGTATTGATGTGTATATAAATGGAAGTTTTAAAATTACAGAATAAGTTTTGAAATCTGCTTCTTTACTTAACATAAGCACAGTCTCAAAATGCCAAGAATTCTTGAAAGCATAATGATTTTTCCTTATTCATTGTTCTGATGTCCCTTGCTCTACTTTATCATTTCCTTATTATCAGCTATATTAGTTTCCTCAAGAGAATGAAACAAAATACCACAAACTTGGTGGCTTAAAGCCACAGAAATATATGCCTTTGCATTTCTGGAGCTTAGAGGTTCAAAACCAGGTTTAGGCATGATTGGTTCTTTCTGGAAGCTCTGAGGGGGTATCCATGCTGTTTGCCTAGATCTGGTAGTTATTGTCAATGTTCCTTGGCTTCAAGATGCATCTAATATTTGCTTCTGTCTTCACATGGTGTTCTCTCTCTGTCCCTGTGTCTCTGTGTCCACGTTTCCCTTTTCTTAAGGAAATCAGCCTTTGGCTGAGCACCCATCCTAATCCAGTATGACCTCATCGTAACTTACTTATATCTGCAAAGACCCCATTTCTAAATGAGGCCATATTCATGGGCACTGGGAGTACTTGAACATACTGCTTTGGGGAACACCATTCATGCCCACTGTTTCACTCATTTGTTATTTATACCCATCTTTTTAAGGGAGCAGTACAGGTCTTAGGCTTCTTGCTGCTTCTATGTCTCTGCTCCTTACAGGCTTCCAGACAGGTGCTGAAAAAGTCAGACCACAGAGAAAAATCAGTGTGGCAGGAAGAGGTCAATTCCCATCCTCTTAGACACTCACCTTCCTCAGAGCAAGCAGAGAGAGGCTAACTCTATGGTGCTGGCTCCAGGGAAGTCCAGGAGGGACCAGATGAGGAAGGGACAGAAGCCACAGGTGGTGGCAGGAGCAGGGCTCAGGGTTTCCTGCAGCTGCTCAGCCACCTGGCTGGACAGCTGTTCTCCCTATCAGGGAGCTGTGTAAGGCAAGGACTGTCTGACTTATCACAGCTTCGCTGAGAGTTACAGGATGCCAAAATGCCTGGTCCAATCTGTCAGTTCTGTTGAGCAACTGTTCTGGGGGGTGAGGAGAGTGGGGTTGGACGTGTGGAATCGCCAAATTGTCTGTGAATAGTGATTCCTCGTTTAGGAAAGAATTGACCCAAATGTACCCAGAGTTTCTGCTTCAGCTCAAGTGGGTTATTCCAGGACTTGCTGACCACAGGCAGGCTGGATTCAGCCCACCACCCACTTTGTATAGGGAGCTAAAAAAGGTTTTTTACACATGAACATTTGCAAATGATTTGATGATAGGAAACACTAACTCCAAACCCCCATTAAGCCAAATGATAGCTCTCCAAATGAATCTCATCCTTTTCATTATTATTTGTGTTACATAAGAAATCATACTCAATGATTATTGCCATATTTTGAATCTCATCAACAGAAGTTGTAAATTTGCCCTCTCTTTATGCAAGTGTCTCCATTAGAACCTCAATTTTACTTCTTGATCTACAAACTTTAAAATTTTTACTACTTAGCCCTGTCTTATTTCATTATTTTGTGTTTCTTATTTCATTATTTTGTTTCTATAACTGGTGCTGGGTACTCTTAGAGAAAAGAGGTTTATTTAGCTCACAATTTTGAAAGCTGGAAGTTCAAGATTGATTGACCTCATCTATTTGGCTTCCGTGGAGGGCTTTCTGGCTACATCACAATGTGGCAGAGGGCATGATGGTGGCCAGAGGGAGGGTGTCACATGTGGAGGAGAAGAAAAGGAAAGAGCCACGTGCAGAAGTGGCCAGGCCCATGAATGGCCTCCCTTTATGACAACCTGCCCCCTTGAGCACTAACTGACTCCATGAGACCCCCATTGGTCCCTTGCTTGGATAACACCCTTGTGACCTAATTACCTTGCCCTCGGCCATAATTCTTAAAGAGGCCTCCACCTCAGCCACCACACCAGGGACCAAGCTTTCACACATGACCCTTGGAGGACACGCACAAACCTTATCCAAGCCACAGCAAACCCTCAGAGGGAAAAGTCTGCCAGTCCCTGGTCTAGTCCGTTTATCTCAAACACCAGCAAATAGGAGTAAATTCTGCAAGGCCTTTGAAAACAGATTGCTGTGTCCGCCCTGGGGTTTCTGGTTCAGGAAGTCTGGGGTAGGCCAGAATTTGCATTTCTAAAAAGTTCCCAGATGCTACTGGGGGGAGCCACCTTTTGAGAACCACTTGTCCAGTCAACCACATGGTTACCAAACACTGATGGCAGCACTCGCAAGAATAGGAGCCAGAATCAGAGCCGGGTTGTGCCTGATTCTGCCCACAAACTCATTGTGTGATCTTGGTTATGTTATTTATGTTTCCAGAGCCTTTATTTCCTCATTTGCAAAATTAGGATAACAAAAGTGCCTACCTTACAAGGCTGTAAAGATTTAAATGAAATCAAGCTTAAAAAGCTCTTCCCAAATATTGGCTTTTTTATTTTTTTGGTACTGGGAATTGAACCCAGGGGTGCTTAACCACTGAGTCACAACCTCAGCCCTTTAAAATTTTTTATTTAGAAACAGAGTCTCGCTGAGTTGCTAAGTGCCTCCCTAAGTTGCTGAGGCTGGCTTTGAAGTCATGATCCTCTCTCCTCACCCGGAGCCGCTGGGATTACAGGCCTGCACCACTACACCCAGCTTGGCTATTTTTTTAAACCTCTGCCATTGGACAGCTTACAATCTGGGGCTGTGGGAAAGAGACTAAATGTTAGTGAACAGCATTGAGTGTTTAGGGCTGCAAACAAGAAGCTCTGAAGAACAATCCTAGAGGACTTCCTGTAGGAAGGGAGGTGTGAGTTGGATTGGGATGGGAAGGCAAATGGGACAACTTATGGAGCTTGGAGAAGGGAGTGAGATTGGCATCCTATGTGGACAGAGAGGAATTCAGACTTCCTGATGGGCAGGAAGAGCTGCCAAGTGGTATGGGAGGCAGAGGAATCGCCGTGCCAACTCCCGGAGGTCCAGTGAGATTCTCACGGAGCAGCACCATGTGTGTGGGCGAGGACGGGAGCCTCAGAGCTGCTCTTGAGATTCCATCAGGACTTGGGAGGCTGGGAAGCCAAAACGCCCTTTCTGCTTCTCAAAGCCCAGCTCTGCTTCTGGGGGCCGCTTGGAGGGCGGGCCTCACCAGGGCTCCTTCTGTTTACCCCACACATTCCTGCTGTATGGAGGGAACTGTCGCCTGGCAGAGGAGCTTGGGAAGCTTGCTCTGTTTTCTAAGAAACAGGAAGTCATTATTTGCCCAAAGCAAACAAACTCACAAACTGCAGGGTTCACATTCAGTCCAAAGCTGGAGTCCCAGGAGGTGCGGTATGGGCTGAGGATGTGGGGACCCGAGCAGAGACTCCTCTCCCTCCCTGCTCTCCTGCCAAATCAGCCACCGCTGTCATATTTACAGCCACCACATAGTGTGCAGACGCTGAGCTGAGCTTCTTCCCCAGACAGGGTCCATCCCAGTAAGGCTCTCCTTCCCATGACATCAGCAAAACCACTTCCATTATTCCTGGAATTAGAGGACAATCAGCCTTCCACGTGCCCCTTTTCTTCCCTCTACCAAGAGAGAAGAGAACTGAACATGAATTCCATGCCCCGTGCTTGGTACCAGCCTTGCCTAGGCTGTCTCACTTCAATCTTACCACCACCCTGTCAAGAAGACACTGTGGTTTACATTTTACAGATGAGAATAAATCGAGGCTCTGAAAAACTGTTTTTTTCCCCCCAATGTCACTGACTTTCAACACCGTGGCTTTCCCTGTTAGGTTTGGAATCACTACTGATATCCTCTCTCCTCCCTGAGTTCTTTAAAAAGCTTTGCCTGATGTAATTCTGCAATCTGTATATGGGGTAAAAATGGGAGTTCATAACCCACTTGAATCAAAGTGTGAAATATGATATATCAAGAACTATGTAATGTTTTGAACAACCAACAATAAAAAATTAAAAAAAAAAAAAAGCTTTGCCTTGATGCTTCAGAACTGGGATGTGCAACTTTTGTGCAGCATACACAGTTCAGGAAGCTAATGGAATTGAATGTGCCTGACTCAGCCAAGGTTTGTAGGAGAAAACTGTGGGGGAAAAAAAAAGGTAGCCCCTGTAATGGCAGCACAAAGGGACACATCGAGTATGCCAACAGGGTTCACCATTTTTTTTTTAAGCAGGCAGAGTAAAGGAAGGCAGCAGGCAGAGAGGGACTAGGGGAAGACATGGCCAGTCTCCTGGCTGGGTGGAGAGGGCTTATGTGATAGATTTCCCTCACTGTCACAAAAAGCCTGGGAGAATCAACTTCAAGGAGGAAGAGTTTATTTTGGTTTATAGTTCCAGAAGTTTCAGTCCATGCTTTGTTGGCTCTGTCATTTTGGGGCCTGTGATGAGGCAGAACACCAAGGCCTGGAGCGTACAGTTGAGCAAAGCTGCTTACCCTATGGTGTATAGGAAGCAGAGAGACAGATGCTTACCCGCAAGGCGCTAAGATCTCAAGATCTCCTTCAAATACTTTGTTAGTAAGCTTGTTGTTACTGTGACAAAATACCTAAGAAAAACAACTTAAAGGGGTTGAGATTTATTTTGGCCCATGGTTTCAGAGATTTTCATCCATAGGTACTTGATCCTGTAACTGGGCTTGTGGTGGGGCAGAACATCATGGCAAGCCGCATGAATAAGCCAATCTGCTCACTTTATGGCAGCTGAGAAGCAGAGAGGGAGAGAGAGTGGGGTGGGAGTGCTAGAGCATAGGGGCCAAGGACAAGACATCCCTCGCCCCCAGTGACCCACTTCCTCTAACCAGGCCCCACCTTCTAAAGTTAGTTCCCACCATCTCCCAATAGCCTGTTCAATTATGAACCCCTGAGTAGGCTAAGACACTGATGAGACCCGAGCCCTCAGGATCCGATCACTTCCCTGAAGCCCCAGCTCTGAACAAGCTGCCCTGAGGACAGGGACCAAGCCTGGGACACGTGAGCCTTTGGGGGACTTTTCATATCCAAACCATAACAAGCCCACGCCTCCAATCACCTAACTTCCTTCCACAAGGCCCCACCCCCAAAGGTTCCACTGCCTCCCAAGAGGCCTCAGGACTGCAAACAAGCTTTGGACACAGGGGCCTTTGGGAACAGTTTGCCTTAAACCACGTGTTCAAAGCTTACTGCTCTAAACCTGAGCCTGGGCCTGCAGAGGCCTTGTGCTCGCTTTACCATTCACTTCTTGAGCCCCTTGGGCCCTCAGTTTCTTCGTCTGTTGGGCCACTAGTAAGTAGACCCTACCTCTCAGGGTAATAAAGTGTGTATAAAAATGCCTGGGGCATGTGTCTGGGTACTTGGGAGGGAGCGGCCAAAATGCAGGGAGAGGGTAGCTTGTTCAGGTAGCCTGGGAGGGAGTGGCCCAGGTCAGACCACGTAGCTCTTTCAAGACCCAAACAGAGCCAGTGGAGGAGATCTCAGGAAGGCCCAATCTTCCTTCTTGACAAAAGTTTGAACATTGTAGATAAAACCCCTCATGCCAAACCTTTAACATATTTCAGTGTGTCTACTCACAAGTCACAGTCCTCATTTGTCAGTTACTCCACTCAGGCTTTAAGAAGAAAAGCAGGAACCACAACCAAGATTGGTAAAAGGGGTGGGGGTGGGGCAGAAGACCGAAAAGTCTCTTAACATTCATCTTCTCAACCTTTATAACCAACCTGCTCCCGACCCACTTCCCCATGTTCTTCTCTGTGCTTTCCATAGAAGCCTAGTGACAAGTGACTCTTGAAGGGACTTTGGCTCTGGTGGGCTCAGGGCTTCAGATGCTCTTTGCTGCAAGGAGGCCTAGCCCAGAGGTGGAATTCCCCAAACCTGGCTGGGTCTTCACAGCGGCCATCACTGGTCAGTAGCAATAATAATTATGTCAATGAGGATTGCAATTGTTAAGTGCTTAGGACGTGTCAGATGTTCCGCACCGGGTGTCAGGTAGCAACAGCGAGGCTTTTCTGTTGCCAGTGATAGGAACCCAAATATAGCAGATGGGGCCGGATCCTGCGTGCCATCCAAGTCCCGTCTTCTTTGTGCATGCCAATTCAGCTTCTAGCAAGCAATCCTGCAACTTCTCTGGAAGAAGTCCACTGTGTGTGCTTATGTCAGGTTGGAAGTCCTAGGGAGGTAATGTCCTTCATCCCTACTCTGGAGTAGCCCTCCACCAAAGACAGATGGGACCTGATGGATAAAGCCCCCTTCCTGTGCGCTTCAGCGGGGCAACTCTGGGGAGGTGTGCTTTGCCCTGTTTCCAGAGTTCCTCGACAGGATGGTGCTGCAGTCACTCACATGCCACTTGCTAGGTAATGTCTCCTTACTTCTGCCTCTGAGTCCCCTCCTTTGGTCCCCTCCCCGCATTCTTCTCATGTTTCCTGGGGTCATCTCATGAACCAAATGTCTGCAGTTGCATTTTTTACCTTGATTAGACTGAAGGTTAAAAAAAAAAAAAAAAAAAAGAATTGATTAGCTCCTGTAATAGAAAGTCTGGTTTCAGGATTGGCTTGATTCAGGTCAAATGAAGTCTGCTGTGCCCTCCCTGCAACTCCTCTCTTGGCTTTGCCTGGCCTGTTTTTGCTCCCTCATCCAGCCTCACATCATCACTCCCACCAAACCAAGGTAAGAGAGAAGTGAGTTCCCTGATAATTAAGGAGGAATTGGTTCTCATTGGCCCCAACTGGCCAGACTTGAGCTCCTTGCTATGCTTGAGACAAGGTGGTGGCCAGGCAGGAGGCAGGTGGCAGGTGGGGAACCCCTGGTCCTGAGGCAGGTATTCTGTTCCTGGGAGGTCCTAGGCTGACGTGGGGGAGGAGTGGGGGAAGTGGACAGTCCTCTGGAGGGAGGAGGGTGACAGTGTCCACGTCTCTCTCAGCACTGTGGTTTTCCTCAGATGAAGCTGTGTCTCTCAGGTGAGCATCCCAAGGCTCAGAACAGTTATTTGTCCAATGCTGCTGAACTGAAAAGGGGCGGAGCCCCTGGGCACCCACATCTAGCCATTCCCAGCAGTCTTTCTCTGCCACCTGCCTTGACAGCATTTCTACCTAACACTTATGAACCTACATCCACTCCCCCTCCTTTGACTTAGGGCTGAACCTTGTCTTTCAGATATGGGTTCTGCAGATTCACCTCCATCTTGTTCCCAGGATGCCTCTCTATCCTTTTCTAACTCCGTAGAGGGGAAAAAAGTTAAATGGGTGGCAACCCACTGAGTATGGAATTCTGTTAGACCTGGCCCTTCTTGATCTTTTGCATTTGTCTCCTCCATTGTTATCTAATTTGATAGTAATCTTTTTTTTTTTCCCCCAGAAACTTGCCTTCATTGAGCTTTTCCAAAGCAATCAACTTAATTTTCATGGAAACACAAAGTTCTCTTTGTTTGGTACTTTGCCTGTTTATAGGATGGTTGATCAAAAGGTGTGATCGCCATGGCACACACAGTTGGCATTTAGAGGTTTGGGAGCTCAGGGCTGCCTCTTGGTTGGTGTAGGCTCAGCTGGCAGGAGACAGTATGAGCATCCCTGGGGCTCAATGATGTGCCGGCTGAGAGGGTCAGCCTGCTGTGGGCAACAGATGCAAGGTGGAAGCTACTCCCTGCCTGGGGATCTGAGGTTTTGCAGGAAGTGACAGAACCACATGCTTTGATTACTGTTAAGACCCTGGAAGTGACTTATCCTCATGTGATTGAGAATGGCCATGTGAGACCAGAGCTGAGGCTGGGGTGCCAACCCTCCCCCAGCCCCTCTGTAGGCTGAACTCTCCTGTGACCTTCTGACTTTTCTAAGGATCTCAGAGTAAGAATGCATTTGATGTCTTGTTATGTGCACTGGTGGGCAAAGGGCATTCATTCAAAGCTACCACGGCCCATGTGTTTTACTGCAGATTACAAAAAGGTATTGAGTGGATGAACTTTAAAAAGATGCCCTCTCCCAACACATGAGCCCCCCGTTTTTAGGCCAAAGAGGCCTCTCAGCAGAGCATACAGTTTGGCTAGTGGAGCATGAACTAGATTACCATCCCTCTTCATCCCCTCAGCTAGGCATCTTTGGGCAATGCACAACCTGTAAAACCACACAAGGCAGGCCTTTGGAATGTTTTAATGCCCTACAAATTTCTGTAGTTCTAGGCTGAGGGACAGACTGTAGTAGTACAGCAGTCTTCCTGAAAGCATGGAAGAAGTACCAGTTGCAGCAGCAGCAGCCCTGGAATTTAGGAGAAATGCAAATTCATGGGCCTCTGTCCCAGAACTGCTGAATCAGAATCCCTGGGGATGGAGCCCTGGCATCTGGGTTTAACCAGTCCTCCAAGTCTGTCTGCTGCTTGCTAAGGTTGAGAAACCCTGCAGACTCCGCTGCATCGGGACGCCTGCCTCTGCTCAGCACTAGTGCTCAGCACAGTGCAGCCTGCCATTCCTTCCCCGGCTGGTACACTCGGGTTCACTGGAGCTGGGTCCCCTGGTGACTGGGGGCTCCCACTTGTGCTGGAAAGGACTTGTGCATGTAACCACTTGGCCTGTCTCAACAAGCACGACCCTGTACTTCTCATGACATTTTCACTTTGTGGGAATGAGGAAAACTTCACTTCCTGGAGCAGTGGAGTTCCGCCCTATTCCAGGCAGGGCGGGGTTCCATGAGCTGAGCCAGAGGACTGAGTGCCCCTCTGAGTTGGGTTGAGAGGATGTGAGAGTCTGAGCAAGAGCGCCTGGGGATGTGGGGAGGCAAATTCCCATATCCGGATCAGGTTCATCCTGCTGTTAACCTTGAACTAGGGCGAGGCTTGGGGCGCTCTCAGCATCCCCAAACATTGCAGCTTCTTAATTTTCTATCGTCAGCCTGACATCCCCCGGAGCCCATGAGCATTTCCACCCTTTCCCACTCCTCTGGAAGCATGGGTAGGCATATTTTGTCTGTTGGTGGTTGCTCTGTCTTGCTCATTTAAAAATGTCTCCATGTTGTGCACTTTTGATCTCTTTCCAGTCTGAGCCCCGTGGAGCAAGCTTCATGGCTCTGCTTCCTTCTTCCTGAGTCAGCATCTGCAGGTGGGGAAAAGGGTCATCTGTCAGTCCAGTGTTTGAAGGGTGACGATGTGCATTGCAGACAAAATAATGCCTCCAAAAGGCAGAGAAACTAGAGTTTAGAACACCAGAAGTCTGTGTTTTTACTCAGTGAGGTCTAGCACAAGTCTTGGTATTTAAAATGCTAAGAATTAGAAGCACAAAAAGCATAGCAAAACCAAACCAAACAAACATGTGAAAAGGAAAAGAATCAGGCCAACTTTCTCTTCCTTTCAAGCCCCATGTGAAAGGAATTTTCAAAGGAGTTGATTCTGCTGCAGAAATTGAGAGAATATTCTACCCTTCCAAAGTGCTGGGCTAACCCATGTAACCCCAGAAGATGCCAAGACCCCACTGCCTGCCAGGGAGTGCTGAATCCTGTGCTGGAAAGAGGGTTTTGTTATTAGCCCCAGTTTCAATCAGGCCAACCCTTTGCTTGCCGGGTGACCTCAGTCAATCTGTTAACTTTTCTGAGACTATCAGTCAAATTAGTCAAGTTCCTGAATAGTAATATTAAGTAGGATTGTGGTACACAGTGTAAAAACTAAATAAGACCATGTATATGAAGTACTGGTGCAAAGTGCATTGAAGTGTTAAGCCATTGGTTCATTAATTGCTGTCTATAAAACATTCTTTACACTATGTTAATATGTAGAGACGTCCATGTGAGAGTTTGTTCTCAGTGACAGAGGTTAGAATCCAGGTACCAGTTTTTTTCTAGCAGTGTGAACTGGGTGTGTTACTTAGCCTTGCTAAACCTGTTTCTTCTTCCCTAAGAGTGGAGATAACTTCGGTGGTATCTTGAATGAACTAAGATAACATGCTCAGAACTAGGTTTAGAACCACAGGTGATATATATAGTTCCATGGGAGAACTATCGATATGATTATTAAGTTTAAATATGTAAAGTCTCTCTTAGCATGGTATGGCTACTGTGCAGTTCTTTGTCAAGTGGCAGGGAGAGGAAGACCAAGGATACCCCCATGTGTGGCTGCAGGGATCTCTGGAGATAGCTGGGGAGACAGGAAGCTAGGCAGGTGTGTCTGGAAGCAGGTGAGTGATGCTGTGCCTCACACGTGCCAGGTGAGTGCTCCACTGCTGAGCCACAACCCCAGCCCCAGCTGCTTAGTTCTTTTTTGTCTGTATCCTAAGCCCCCAGAGCAATGTTTAACATGTAGAATAATAATTAGCAATATTATTAACGATAAATAATTGATTGACTAAAGGAAAGTGAAAGAAGAGACTGGAATGGAGGTGAGAGAGGAGATCAATTAGCCCCAGGAACATTCTGAGAGAGCCAGAGAGGGGGAGTCCCAGCGGTGGGTGGAGGAGGCACCCAGCCCTCCTTCTGATGGAAGGCCAGAGGCCAGGACACAGGGACACCTGGAAAACAAGCGTGGAGGGCAGGAGTCTAGGAGAGAGAGCCCGAAGTGGAACCCACTGCCCCTGCTGGGAGAGAGGGGACCAGAGGCGTGGCCTGAGGGGAAGGCAGTTTTGATTGGCAGTTATGGAAAAGGGAAGAGAGCAACTAAGGGCAGAAGGTGCTACTGAGGGTCTGGGACCAAGTGGACACTGAAGGAAGCACACTCAGTCAGCACCACCCTGGAACTCTTCTCTCACAGACGTCAATTGACAGGTGTGTGTGCAAAGAAGGAGCATGAGGCCCAACAAAGCAGAAGTGTTGCTGGGGTGTGTGATGGGGCAGGGATGGACCAGAGAGCCTCAGAGGCAGAAAGATGAACCTGGCTATTCCAAGAGAAATGTGGCCAGGAGGTGGAGGCTACGACAGAATAATGGGGGGTGTTGTTTCGTCTCGTGCATGGAATTTCTGGCCTTTGTCTAGAGTCCCTCAACCCCCCATCTTTGTGTACCCAATAGTCTCAACCTTCCAGGGTTCCCTCAAATGCCATTGAGCTTCTCAGAGCTGAAATGTCTCCCGCTGTTGAACTCCTGTCCTCTTTGGGATTGCAATTATGCCCCTGCACAGTCTTTCTCTGGAGAATGCAAGACTGGCGACCTCGGTAGGTTGCAACTTTGTTGGTCTCCAGAGACTCAGCTGAAGTCCCACTTACTGCGTGCATGAATGGGTATCTGTGAAACTGATGATCAATTTTCTTAGATCAATAGATAGATGGCTTATTATATAGATCAAATAAGTATTTGTGAAATAGAATAAATCACTTCTACTGGAATCAATTCTATTTTTAATTGATGTTCCCTCAGAATTAAAAATAATAATCCTATTTGTAAGTTCTCTTTCTATAGAAAGGCAATGTTGCATGAGAGAAAGCTTATGGGTTTTCAAGTCAGGGTCAGAAATAATATGTAAATAAGCAAGGCACCTACTAGCACATATCATAAGTACATTCCAAAAAGTTACCCCTGCACAAGGACAAGCGGTTTGGCAAGTGGATTTCAGTTTCCACCACACCCCTATTCAGACACCTTTGTACACTGCACAACTGTAAATTGTGTCCTTGGTCAAATGCCTGGCACACCGTATACATTAAATAAAAGTAGCCATTATACTTATGATTATTATTAAAACATTATTATCATGATTCTTATGCATGGAACCCACCTGGCTCCACAATCAGACAGATCCTTTGATTAATATTCCTCTGCAGTTGAAATTTTTTCTATTTTAAAGATTCAAGTCATAAGCACTCTACTGTCTGTCTTGAAGAAGAAAAATGAAAGTGTGTAGCAAATGATGCTATTAGAATTATACTTTCCTCATTACAGAAGTAATCTGACCCTGCTTTGGGGCTCCAACCTCCCACACTGATGCTGAAATTTAAAAGGCAGGGCCTAGACCAGAGCCCCAGAGTAACTGGAGTGATTGTGGGAAGTCATATAAATGGATTTGATCTCTTGTTAGTGGTCCATATTCTCTTGGTAGGGCTAGAGAAGCCAACTTATTATCAATAAAAAAGAATAAACACTTTATAGGAAACCATTTTCTCTGTCACCAAATGTTTTATATACCTGTCAATAATTGTAACTGTTAAATATGACATATTGATGGATATAGTGGGACGAAGGGATGCTTTTTTCTGATTAGGGTGAAAATATTTTATATTCTTTATTTTATGGATGAAAGTAATCTAACTCACAAACTTCAGCTCTCTGTGGGAAGGCAATAAAAGAAAAAGAAAATTCTGAAAGGAGCACTTTTGGCCAAGAGCCCAGCCCTATGGACCCTGTGGACCCTACCCTTCTTAGAATTGGCTCTGAAGGCTGCCTGAGGAAATCAGAATCACTCCAGCTCCCGGTTCTTGCCAGACCTGTGGGTAGGGCCATGAGGTGCCTGTGTGATGGAGAGGACCAGCCTCCTGGGCATCTGCCTGCTACTCTCTGGTGGAGATAAATTTTGCTGCTCGGGTTAACCAGAAGTGGCAGTTGGAATGTGTGTAGCAAACAGAGAAAGCCATAGATTCCTGGATTTGGTTGCTTAAGAGGCAGGGAGAAATGTCTGGAGACAACTTCACGTGAGCACCTGTTCAGAGTGACCTCTGTCTCTCTGCCCCACCCTCTCTATGGACATCTGAATCTCTCCATTTTATATGTTGTGTGTGTGTGTGTGTGTGTGTGTATGTGTGTGTTGCTGAGGATCAGTCCCAAGACCTTGCATATACTGTGCAAGTACTCCCCCACTGAGCTACATCCCCAGAATCTCTCCATTTCTCTCTATTGCTTGGACGACCCTAATCCCAGCCACCTCCCCGCTTACCTGTTAATGCTGCAAGAGACAGAGAATTCCCAGAAGCAGGAAGACCCAGGAAACCACTGGGGCCCTGATTGGTCTGCTGCTGCCTTCAGAAGACTTGGGTGAGGCCCTCACCCAGTAGGCTGAGCCAGGGTCTCCTGCCACCTTCACAAAATGCTGGTATCTGCTACTCTTTCTCCTGCCTTCTCTCAGTTTCTCTTCTTTACCAACAGTGATTTCTGTTCACCTTTTGCCTTTTGCATAATCCTCCCTGTCCAGGGCAGTTTTCCTAACCCACTGGAGCCTGCTTGGTAAATGGCTTTATTGACCTCTTCTCTTGACCTCCTTAGCCAGAATCCTGGGAAGGAACATAGGTGTCTGGTGATACATCAGGCAAATGGGAGCGAGGGTCCTGGCTTAAGGATTCATTTCCTGAGAAGTGGTTCTAATGTGATTCTTCAGGTTGACGATCCACTTAATCACAAGTGTAAGAACTGAAAGCACAGATGTGAATTGGTGTGGGTGGAGCTTGCAACCCCAAAGCAGAGTGATAATAATTCAGCCTGTGCTTGGATAGTCCTTGGGTGAAGATCTAAAGGGCCTTGGGACCTCAGTCCACTTTAGGGTCTGGAGGCAGAGAGGGCAGGAGGTAAAGGGCCAGAGTCTTGGTCCTCTCTTGAGGGTCTGGATTTTTAAAAGGTGATACAGAAAACAGGGTTATGAACTCTGTGTGGAAATTAGGGTCATTGGAATATGTAGTATAAAGCGTATGTTATATTTCATATTGGTGATCAATTTTATGGGTCAACTTGGGTAGGCCACAGTACCCAGATACTTGATCAAACATTATTCTAGATGGTTCTGTGAAGGTATTTTTTTTTAATAGGTTGAGCATTTAAATCAGTAGGCTTTAAGTAGAGCACATTGCCCTCTATGACATGGGTGGGCCTCTTCCCAATAAAGGCTGTAAGAAAAAACTGACCTCCCATGACATCATGTCTTCCCTGGATCTGTAGCAGGACAACCTGCCCTGGAGATTTTACCAGGCTCCATAGTCACATGAGTCAATTCCTTAGATTAATTCAAATAGATACATAGATAGATAAATACCCAGTTTATTCTGTGCCTTGGAGAACCCTGTAGTGTAGTACCGTCTTAGTTTTATGGACTATATTTTATTACATTTAGTTTATGGAGATATGAATAACTGGTCACTAGAGTAACTGGTGACAAAACTTTTACTTTAAAAAAATACATCAGAAATTTCCTAAAACAAGAGATGCAGGCTTTCTATGATAAATCTTATCATTAGTGTCTTTGCAGTCAAGTGAAACAAAATTTAAAGTAATTTAATTAGTATTCAAAGTAATTCTTCAATCCCCATTTTTAACAGCTAGTCCTCCCAAGATAGCATAAGACATATGATTTAGTGAGCCATTACTATGTGCTGGGCATTATTCTGAATATTTTTTTATGCTATTTCTCCTAGATTATTGTTACCCTCTTTTTAAAGATGGAAAAACTGTCATGTTTCCCAAGGTGACTCAGCTGTTGAGTGGCAGAGCTGGGATTTGGACCCTAACCCTCTAGTCCTAGAGTACAGGCTTGCCTTGATGCTTGACGACTTTTATACTGGATAAGAGGCTTGTCGTTAAGAGGGACGATGGAAGGGAATGCTTCATGAGGAAGTGATGGGGAAATTTAGTCACAAACATATGTGATTAGGAATAATAATACTGAAAGTATCTGATATTTTCTAGACACTATGTCCAGACACTATGAAAGCACTTTATGCATATTATGCACATCTAATTCTCAAGAGAATCCTGAGAGGTGTGAATTACTATGTTCCCCACTTGACAGAGAAGGAAAGTGAGCCGCAGAGAGGCTGAGCACTTCCCCCAAGGGCACAGGTAGAGGGCGAGGCAGCGTGGTTTGAAGTCAGTCTTCCCACTCCACCTCAGAGGAGAATGTGTGAGAGGTGAGGAGCTTTACTGGGTGTGTTGGAAATTGTGCAACTGCATCCCAGCTTTCTAACCCATAGGCCGTTTTCAGAAGGAGTGGAGTCCACCTGGCACCAGGCATTTCAGAAAGAACCTGGTCAGAAAGCTCCTCCACTTCTGCCTTCCAGGAAGGTTTGTCTTCACAAGCCTCCATCAGAACCCTGTGGCCTCCACGGAGCACCTGAGAGGTAAAACATCACTACAGGTCACCTGAGGGGGAGGGACCCAACACTGGCATGTTTGGATCAGGAAAGTCCTGTGACGAATGGCACAAGAGTGTCAAGGGCCTGGTTGGAAAGACTGGAGCCACCTTCCCTTTGGGGCCGTCCAATGCTCAGTGCCCTCTCCACAAGAGCAAGCAACCAGAACAACAGGCACAGGCGGCAGGCACAGCATGGCTGCAGCCCTGAGCATTTTGCAGTGGTCTTTCCCTGGCTTTGCCTGAGGTCGTCTCCACAGGCTGTGTGCCCACAGCCTCTGTCTTGCAGGCTTGCCACTAGCCAAGGAGCCCAGGCCTGTGCAAGGCATCTGTGTCACTTCCCATCCCTGTCCCCAGTAAGGAAGAGTTCTGTCCTGGGTATGTCACGTTTGGAACCACGTGATATCAGCTTGTCCCATTACTGGTGACCTTAAGTTTGATCACATGATTTAAATGGCATTCTACCAGATCTCTTCTCTGCAAGTCACCCGGTCCCTGTTTGCAACGGCTAAACAATGTGCAGGAAGAGAACAAACACATGGCAAACTAAAACTCTGTTGCTAGTTGGATAGAGTGGACCACACTTTTAAAACGCGAGGCCGTTGCTGCCATTGACAAGAAGTTCAAGAAATAAAAACCTTTTCTCCCTTCAAAACCAGAGAAAGCACTTTCTGAAGAAATAAAACCCTGACCCCTTTGTAAAATTTGGAGGGGAAAACGTGCAGAGAGGGCCATGAGGGTGGGCGGGTGGCCCTGTGGAAACTGACTGTAAACGCTCCTGACTCTGCCACTCACTTGCACATACTTTGAGCAGCTGGAGAACCATGTATGTGTTTAGACTTGATGGGACAGTGAGGAGTGGTGGCTGCTCCCAGCCAGGTCATTTCAATAACAACAGGAGCCCGCAGTTCCAGCTGAATGGCATCTTTCAGGCTGAAGAGCTTCCGCAGTCTCTCCACTTCCATACTGATTAGAAGTGCTTGAGATACATCATAACAGTGTCAGTGCTGTGTTTATGGGGGAAATTGTCGCTGTCTCTCGCTTGTGGAAGGTGACATAATGGGATTTCTTCCCTTTGTCCTGGTGACAGGATGATGAGCACTGTCTGGGCTCCAGTTCTGCATGCTTTGCCATTCATGCATCCCGGCTCACTGACAAGCCGAGGATCCATGGAGAAGGTGTGTCCTGTCACTGGGGTGCGGGGGTTTCCGTGCATGGTGGGAACGAGTGGGCTGGGCCCAAACCTCTGCAAGAAAGAGCACTTAGAAAGGATGATCCAGGAAAGGAGGGAGAGGGGGGCGCCAGTTTGGGGAAGAGCATAGCAGCTGCAGCCTGTTTCCCGTGAGGTTGCTGAGACTGGACCTGAAGGCTTGGTGGATTGGTACCCAAGATGCCTTTATCAGGGTTGGCATCTAGGTACAGACCCAAGCCAGCTTCACCTTGCTACTCCCTCCCTGCTCCCCAACCCCACATCTCTGATATGATTTATCTGTGTGTAAATATCCTGTCTTGTTCCAGAAAGGTTTTGAGAAGTCTTGATGTGATATATTATTAGTAGAGTCCATCTGCGTGTTTCAGTGGAGACACATTAAATAATATGTACTGCAGTGAGGGCTGTGTGTGAGAAAGCAATGGTCACAGTGCCCAAGTAAGCTGATCTCGGCCTCCAGCACCCCCTGGGGAGAGGGAAGGCTAGCGGAGAAACAAGCAGGAATAAAGTAAGTTAATTGCAAGTACTTAGGTTCTGGTTCTTGAAGGAAGTTTTAAAGATGATGTTGTGATTGTCATCCTCTGCCTTAATTGTTTTGACCCCTGAAGAAGCTTCTAGCTCGTCTCCCTGCTGAGACTCACCCTCTCCAGTGTACTTTCCAGCTTGCTGCCAGAGATTTCAAGCACACAGACATGGATAGCTAAGTCCTCCAACGAATGTTTCATCCCGTTCCATTGTCCACGTTCTAAAGACCAACTCCTTGTGGTGGTTTGTAATAATAATAATTTTTAAAAATGGTGTAATATTAATACCATTATTATTTTATTACAATAATGATATATAATATAAAACAATTATTATTATTATTATATAAATAGTATAATAATGGTACCATAATATTATTAGAAATATATCATTATAATTGTCATTCTAGTAATGTACAATATATAATTATTATTAATATATTATACAAATAGTATAACAATAATGGTATTATATTATTAATATTATTATTATAATTATTCAGTATCGAGTATGTTCCATGTGCAGTATTTTAATTGCATGTATTATTTCATTAATCCCTCACAACAACCCTATGAAGCAGTTACTGTTAGGTATTCCCATTTAACATCTGAGGAAACTGAGGCTCAGGAAGTTAAGCAGCTGGCCCAAGGTCATAGGGCTAGTATGTTGCTGATGACTCAATCGTCTAATTCCAGAGCCTACACAAACCTCAATAAATCATGATTTGCCACCTGTAGTTGGGGTGTCTCTTGACATGTGCACAGAGTAATGTTGATAATAGCAAATATATATTGGGCATTTACTATCTACGAGGCATCATTTTAAATGCATTGTGCTGATTTTCACAATCAAACTTTACAGCAACCTTGTGTATGAGAGAAATTGCTGTTATTGTTATGTCTCCATTTTATAGGTGGAGAAATTGAGGCACACAGCTGTCCTGCAGCTGAAAAGTGGTAGATCAGACTTCAGATTCAGACAGTCAGCCTCAGAGTCTGCCCTTCTCATCATTTACTGTACTGCTTCTAGTACCTCTTTTCAGGTGTCCAGAGCCAGGTGTGTACACATGGAGGTGTCTGTAGAGGGATTTCCATGTTAACAAAATTAATGAGATGGACATCATTACCCTAAGTACATGTATGAAGACGAATGGTGTGAACATACTTTATATACAACCATAGATATAAAAAATTGTGCTCTATATGTGTAATATGAATTGTAATGCATTCCACTGTCATATATAACAAATTAGAATAAAAAAGAAAGAAAGAAAGAAAGAAAGAAAGAAAGAAAGAAAGAAAGAAAGAAAGAAAGAAAGAAAGAAAATCTCAAAACTTACAGGGTCCTCCAGCTGTCATCTGGTTCTGTCCCTTGAGTGGAGCCAAGTTTACCCCTGCATTCTTGCAAATGGAAAACAGGCTCGTTGGGTGTTAGGCAGCCCCCTGGGATAGGGACTCTGCACCTCTTTTGGATGGCTACCCTAGTGTTTATCACCTCAGGATGCCACTGGCCAGATGCCTTTAAGGTCTCTCAGCTGGAAAAAACGACTAGAATAAAACAAATGAAGCTCTCAATGATGGAAGCTCCTGATGGTGCCTGCAATGGGGTATTTCCCAGCATCTGTCTCCTGCCACGTTGCCATCATCCTTTTATTGCCCAAAGATGTTGCTCCTATTTTGTCACTGGCCACTAACCGGCTGCTCAGGTACTGGGAGGCCAGGGCTGCCTCATTATTCAAAGCAGTCAGTGTTCCACCCCAGACTGCAATCCATTATCATTCAAATGAGCCAGCCCAATGGAAGGAAAAATATGCAAGCTGATTTCTCTCCCACGTCCTTTCCCAGCGCTCCCTAATTACAGCTGGCAGTTGATCGGGACAGTTGAACATGGAGGCTGACTGGGCAGCTGTGGTGTTCTCATCTAAGCAAAACACAAACAATGCATAAACTTGCTAACAAGGCCTAGGTAAGCAGGATTTTATTCACAGCTCAGTGTGTAACAATGTTCTGCATTTATCAGCCAGTGGTACATCATAGCATCTCTCTTCTCTCTTGCATAGTTTTGGTTTTCTCTGCCTTTCTTTTTTAAACTCTGATTCATTAGTGTCCTTGGTTTATCCCTGATCCTTATTTTCCTCCTCTTTGGCTTCATGGATTTGTCATGGTGGCATTTTCCTATCTTATGCATAGTATTTTTCCAGTGATGAGTGAGCTTTCATACAGTACTCTCCATGTGTTATTTATTTATTCGTTAAAAAACTATTTATTGAATGCATACTAAGTGTTAGAACACTATGGAGGGTACTGGGACATAAAAAAACATGATTCTTGTCCTAACTCTAGTAGGACAGGAATAAATTAAAGGATAATTAAATATTTAATATTTAACTAAATATGTGTTTGCAAAGTGATAAGTGCATTTAAAAAGGAGAAGAGGCTCCTATTCATTCCTGGAAGAACACAGATCCTGAACACTAACAAATGACAAGTAACTTTGTATTCTTCTACAAATAACATTTTTCTTAAGGTATACTCATTCCTTAAAAAAAAAAAAAAAACAAACTATTGATTCTCAATGTGGTCTATGATTTTCTGAGTGAGAACTTGGTGACTGATGAAGTTTGTTGGCAGGCGTGATGGTCTCGTCCATTTTCTCAACCCACTTCCTGATGCTTGATGCTCTGTGTCTCTCCACCTTGGATTAGCACTTGGAGTGGTAGAATATACAACAAGAGGAGAGCCTCCTTGAACTCACTTGACATTTTTTCTTTTTCTTTTTTTTTTTTTTTAGTTTTTCTTCTTCTAGACACCATCCCATTCAGCTTTCTGTCCTCAGCAGGTGCTGAGGACATGGTTCATCATTGGTGAGCTCAAAAATGTTTAGATAGAAAGCTTTCTATCACAGGGACATTCAACTTAAAAAGAGGAAAGGTTTATTTTGGCTCACGGTTTCAGAGGTTTCAGTTCTTAGTTGGTTGGCCCGTTGCTTTCGGGCCTGTGGTGAGGCAGAATGTCATGGTGGGAGAATTGACAGGAAACAAACAGGAAGACAGGAAGGGACTGGGGTCTCCTGTCTCCTTCAAGTGCACACCCTCAGTGACCTAACTTCTTTTCACTAGGCCCCACCTCCTGAAGATTCACCTCCCAATGGTACCATTGGCTGTGGACCAAAGTCTTCAACACATGGGCCTTTGAGAGACATTTAAGATTCAAACTGTAAAGGAATTTTTAATACATTGGGCTGAGCACTTTTATTTATCCACTGGACAAATATTTATTCAGCATCTACTTCCTGGTAGTGCTGGGCACTGGAGATATAGGTATCAAATAGGCCGAGGCCCTCCTCTCCCAGACCTTAGGGTACACTGAAAGGTCCAAAGCCAGAATCAGGCAAACAGTGGCAAGAAACCTGCTGTGATAGGGAGGCCAGAGGATGGTATGGAGTCAGGGAAAGTTGTGAAGGAAGTGACACTTTAGGTGAGTGAAGAGTGTGCGGCTATGGTGAGGCATAGCAGTGCGAGGGGTGAAAGGAGCAGCAGGTCTGGAGCAGAGAAGGACCGTGACGTGTTTAAGAACGGAAAGTTCTGTGGGGGGTGGGGGGAGAATGGGACTTTGCAATGAGGGCCTGGAGAAGTAAGCAGGGGCAGGAATGGCTTTCTAGGCCCTGCTTAGCCTCGGTATGGGGAGCCCTTGAAGAGATTTAATGGTGGAGGGGAGAGGAGAGATCAGATCTGCATGGAAGGCCAGCTGGGAGGGTGAGGCTGGAGCAGGGAGAGCTGTCCAGGAGCTGTGGTGAGGCTCCCTGCACACAGGATGGTGCCATGGGCATGGAAGGGCATTGAGTTAGACATTAGTGACCAGGAGTCTCCCAGGTGAAGGATTTCTCCTGGATGTGAGAGTTGAAGAGAAAGAAGACACCACTAAGGAGGCAGGAGGGGGATGGAGGTGAGGATATTAGAAATGGCCCAATCTTGCTTTGTTCACTCTCTGCAACATCAGGCACAGAGCCACTGTTTAGCTGTTTTCCTTCTAGAATCTTCACAGCACACATGTGCTGTGATTCACGACTGGTTGTTCCCTGATGAACTGCTTCCAGTCTGGTGCTATGATACACCGTGGGGGAATCTGAGCCTCTTGGAAATTTCTAATAGTGGAGATGCTGGCAGAGAGGTTAGGAGACTCACTAAAGTCTCCCAAGCAGTGAGTGGTGGAGCTGATATTCCAGACCCATCAGAAAGTTCATGGCCCCTCAACTCTGCCCTTCTGTGCCTTCCCAAGCAGAGCGGCATGGATCTCTGAGCCTTGAGGTCACTTCTTGTGGAAGGACTGGCTGGCTGCCGCAGGGGCAAAATTCCTGCAGAATTTATTAAACAAGCAACTCCTAGACCTTCTCAATCAGTCTCTGGAGCCCGGCAAGGAAACCTGAATTTGCAATTACACCCCTGACACTGCAGGGGCAGGTTTGTCTTGAACTCTGTACTAGAACCCCGCCCGGCCCTTCTCAGAGTCCTCAAGGTCTGCACTCAGGAAGGATTAGAGCAGTCCATAGATTGCACTTCCCCTCTGTGCAGCTCCTTGTGGTATTAGGAAGAAGGCGAGAAGGAGGAACTGTAGTGAGGGCTGCCCATGTTGAGGAACTTCCCTCTCGCCTTCCCATGGTGTCCTGTGATGCCAGGATGCGTGACAGAATCTCAGGTGCAAACTTCACCCTGTCTCATAGATCAAGAGGCAGGAACAAGGTTATACCATGGGCTGGCATAGGACTCCATAATGCCTTCCTTCCATGCCAGGAAGGTATGTGCTCCTCCCCAAGCCAAATTCTCACTTGTAATTGGCAGAAGGCCTATTCAGGGCATACGTGGTCCCCACCAAGTTTCAGACTGGTCAGAAAAACACTTTTGTCACAAGTGTAAAGACCCTGGAAAGAGCCATTTCCTTCTCTTCCTCCTGAGAAGCTGGGGTGTTCCTCTCCACACTGCCCACGTCTAGATGTGTAGTCCCTCAGCTACATCTTAGATTAGCCTGGGGATATTTGGAGAAGTCTCAATGCCTGGTCCCTACTCAGATTCCAATGGAAGTGGCCTGGGGTGGGCCGCAGGGCAAAATTCCCTCAAGGAATTCTGGTCTGCAACTGCCTGCAGACCACGATGCCCCTTGTCTTGCCCACACCTCCTGCTGACACAATTCTTGGTGCTGGGGCTCTCCACTTACAGACAAATAATCCCTTCACCTCTTTCTTAAATTAGGAAGTAATTGTCACTTGCATCTGTTCCTGTTGGCCACTGAGCCACATGATATACTCGCAGTGCTGCTGGTGATTTATGATTACGTGAAAAAGGACCTGCATCCCTAGAGGCCTCTGGGAAGTAGCACCATTCATTTTGAAGCATTACCAGCCCATTCTAAACATTCCCACCTTGGCCTTGTGTCACAGCTAAAGAAAGAAACAACACTGGACATGAGTGAGGGGACCTGAACCCCAGCCTACCTCAATCGCTGGTTATGAGGCACCATGAGCACCTCTCTCATCTTCTTAGACCTCCATTTATTCACCTATAAACCAAGAGTTGTACTTTTTAAGCTTTCCCACTCGTGGTATCTTATGCATCTCTGAAGGATGCTGAAGTCCAATATTTGTTGGAATGCCCTCCCTGTTGGAAGAGTGTCAATCACAAATAGGCTAAGAACCGAGGAGGCACTTAAACTGAGAGTCGGAAATATTGACACCACCAAAATCATCTTCAACTTGACATTTCTACTGTTCCCAGCATGCCAAGTAGGGGGTCTGAGACCATGTCTGTAAATGTGCATGTCCACTGTTCTGGAATGAGTGGTTTTCCCAGGGGAACAGATGCCCCAAAGCCCCAGCTGTCAGGGGATATACCGTTCTGAGAGGGGCTCAATGGAGTCAGCCATTTGGAGTCAGCCTCGATGCCTGGCAGCTGTGGGGCCTGCTGATGAGGAGGCTGAGGGGGAGGCCCCAGGTGGAAGGAAAGTGCCCAACTGGCCTGCACATTTGTTTTCCAGAAGTCCTTGAACGGATCCTATAATGGTCTGGCTGGCTCTGTGCTCTCTCAACTCTGAGTGGCAGTTGAAGCTGGAGACGCCATGCCTGGAGACTCAGCTGCTCCAGGCTGCTTGGGGGTTGCTCCTGGGTTTACAAGGGTCAGGGGAAAAGAGCTCTCAGTGTGTAAGCACTCAGTCTATTGGAGGTCCACTCTGGCCTGAATGCTCCCGTTTCCCTTGGTTTGGGTTCTTATAGCAATTAAAGTACCCTAAGCTGCAACTAATATAAACCTCACTGAGATTGGCTCAAACAAGGAACTGAGTCCACATATTATCTCATGTAACTTGAAGATCCAGGTTGGATAGATGCCAGGCTTGGTTGTTTCTTAGACTAATGACATCCGCAAGCACCCATTATTTGTGCTTCTCCCCTGAGTCATCTTTGATATTGATTTCATCATCCAGCTGCTAGCAAGGTGCTTGCAGCTGTCCCAGGAATCACATGTGGCTGTGCTGATGTCCAAAGTAGGAAGCAAGACTGCCCCTACCTCATAAGAGGGAAAAAGTTTCCTCCCACGCCTCATAGATTCCCCTTCAGTCATATGTCCATTGGGATTACTGGACTGGTCTAGATTCACCTCTGGATTGCACTTGGAGGAGTCAACCCAATGCTCTTTATGTTTTCTAGTCTTGGATGATTGTGCTTGCTGTCTGGTAATTCTCTTTTTCTTAGCTATTTGCCAACTGTCTTTTTTATTTTCTACCTACACCTCCATTGAAAGCCCCTTCTAAATTAATTGCAGGTGGGACCCCACATCTAGATTTCATTGAGACCAGGAATGACAAGAATCACATTTTGTTCATCGTCTCTCTTGGCCTGACCCATCTGCCTTCAGGGCAGTGTGTTCCTATTCTGTTAGGGCAAGCTTTTAATAATAGTCTCATGCCCCTGAGTGGGGCAGGTCAGAGAAGGAGGGACCTGACCAGGCTGGAGCTGAACCTCAGAGCTGAACCTCACAGGTCACAATTCCCTCTTCTTGCTTTTCTTTTCTGACCACATGGATAGTTTATAACCAGAACTGGAGGAAACTTTTCATCTCTAAGTCCCACCACCACCAGCCAGTGGAAGCCATATTACTCAACTGCCTGCTTCCACTAACTCCTTGCTTGGGAGTGAGCTGGTGCAGGGTTTAGAAGGAAGGTTCGGAAGGACATCTGCTGTGAGATATACCAGGAAGATATTATCATTCCTGCTTGACAGGTGAGGAACCTAAGGTTCAGAACAACTAAGCCATTAGCCATGCAGCAAGTTCATCACTGACTCTTTTCCCTGCCTTTTTCCATGCAAACTTGGCTGAGGCTGACCCCTCAAAGTTAGGTGGGTCCCCTGTGATGGATTTGAACTCATGAGCACCCAGCGGTTCCTGCTGGCTATGTTGTATAATTCTGAGGAGTGGCATAAAATAAGAAGTCCCAGCAGACTGTGATCCAAGTGTGAGCCTCTAATCACACTGTCTTCCCTCTGGACAATGGCTGTTGACCTCAGAGACAGTAGCACTGGGTTGTGCCCTCAAGCAGAATTGTGGACAACATGCAGGAGGGACCTTCAAAATCTAACCTGGTGTCTGTCAGCAAGCAACCCTGTAGGATTAGGAAATTGTATTCTTATCTGTGTGCATTGTGTGTGTGTGTGTGTGTGTGTGCGAGCATGTGTGTGTGTGTTCATGCACATAAGGGTACGTGGGCTGTGGTATGCACCTAACTGGACCCGGACACATGCTGTTTGAGTGCCTCATGCCTGTCATTGTTGGTCTCCCAGATTTCCAGGCAACACTTATTCTGCAAAGCTTGAGGGGCTAGCTTCTGTTGCTCTTTTAAGAAATGAGATTGCCTTCCAGATGCTTCTTTCACTTTTTTCCCCCACCCCCTTCCACTTACAGAACTGCCTAAACTTCCCATTCAGGGGCTCTAAAGAGGAGTGTATCATTTCAGGCTCCCTTGTTTAGCTTTTCCAAATCTAAAGCTGAAACTGGCACAGCTACTGATTAGCAGAAATCAAAAGCAAAGGCTGGATTTTTGATGGGAAAACTGCTACATTAGAGAGGGCTGGTTGTTTTACAATTGCAGGGTAAGGTCCATAATATTACCCACTACTGAATGCCATTAGATTGCAAATTACCGGTCACTTTGCTGGACGGCTCAGTCATCCTGTAATCATGATCATAATATCCCCCTGTAATGGTCAAGCCCAGGCACCTACCAGGAGTCTGGTTGCTGAGGCGCCAAATTGCTGGGCTGCATACAGTAATGATCATCACAGCAGGAAGGAAGGAAAGCTACCCCAAGTTGTGGAGGTGTGGCAGTCTCTCCTCATTTTCCATTAGGAGGCAGAAGCCATGGTCAGAATGACCGCAGTGCTCCCAGCCACAGTGAGCATTCTGCCCATGGAGGCGCTAACTCTGCATGGTTGTCAGGCTGCACAGCAATCCCAGGACTTGGAACAGCTGGGAGGTGATCCCTGGGTTGACCAGAAGGAAAGGAAGGTGACCGTTTTTCCCCAGCCCTCTGCTGTGGTGTATCGTGTCCATGTGTGTAGCGCTTGCTTATATGCCTCTGGTGATGGGGAGGTGGCCGTGAAACACACAGAACAGTTCAAGGTGTTAACACTGCTCTATGATTTTAACATGAGTGATGGCTTCATAGGTTCACACACACACACACACTCACACATACACACATGCTATATTTTTTTGTGGTACAAAAATGGAAAAAAGAGAGAGAGAGAAGGCAAAGCTGATAGAGTGATGTGCCTTTAGCTTATCTCAGAGTCCCACAAGAATCAGATGGCATGTTCCAGTGGATTGGTTGAGGAGAGGTAGGGGCTATTGACAAAGGCAAGAGCAGGGTGAGAGAAAACAACAGGGCACAGGGCTGGAAAGGTCCTACTGACTTCCAGGCCCCAAGGAATCAAGAGGAGGGAATGAAGGCTGGAGCAACGGCTTTCTGATAGGAGCGTGCCTTCAGCTTCTGATAAGGGGACCTGGCATGAGGGTGAGAGTGGGGTCAGGGAAACATATAGCCTGATTTCCCTCCCGTTGGCCCTTTGTTCTCATGTTACTGCCTCCTATTGGCAAACTAACCAGAAGCTAGAGGGCGTGGGAACCCAGAGGTGCTTTCTACCAAGGGTAGAGCCACATAGGGAAGGTAGAGGGAGGTTTAGGGGGTAAAGAGGTTATAACCAGTGACTAGCCTAGCACACATTTGTTGATGGGGTATTTGGCCATTGACTGGTTGATGGGGACCCTTAGGACCTGAATGATTGGTGTGAGCCATTTTCACTCTGTTGTCAGAGGACTGGAGACCTGTCCTGTCCTCTGTGGTGGTTTTCCTGGCCCCCAGGGATGGGGGTTCCTCAGGTTCCGTCCAGGTTCCACTGCTGCCTAAGTTGGCTGTGGCTGTGGCTTCTGGGTGTCAGGAAATGATCTGAGATGACTTGCTGGAGGTGACCACTTTGAGCAACAATCAGAGACATGGTGGAGGGGAGGGGTGCTCTTACTAGGAGCTGGGGGATGTGGCGGGTGGTAGAAGATTCTAGTGTGGGCTCAGGGTCTGCACAGAGCCTTGGCCATGGCTCAAATGGAGCCTCTGTGCTTTGTTTCTCTCCCCAGTCCGGGAGAGATGGTGTCCTGCTTAACTCTGTAGGGAAGGCCAGAGCCCCTGCCAACCCTCCCTCCCAGCGCAGCAGAATGCTAGCCAAGAAAGGAACAAAGTTGGCATTCTTTTCAATTTCTCCGGAGAAATACCACTCCCTGCGCTGCGTGAACCTGTTTGCCAAACTCCTTTTAGCAAGACTGAATGAGTGACAGGAAAAGGCTCAGGTGGCCTGTAAAAGTGAAAAGAGCCATAAAGATAGCAAGTGCTACCAGTGTGCCTGTCCTGTGCTGGGTGTGTTCTAAACGCTTCCCCCATATGGTCTTATCTAATTCTCATGACAACCCTATGAAACAGGAATCAAAGTTATCTCCACTTTTCAGATGTAGAAACTGAGGCACTGGGAAATAAAATGACTTGCCAGCATGCCCAGAAGGTTACTAGTGGAACCTGGGCAGTCTGGCTCCAGTTCCTCTGCTTTCCTTTTCCTTTCTTGGCTAATTTCTCCTTCATAATGCCAAGGGACAGGATGTTACTAAATCTTCATGGACTGTAGAGTTGGACACAGTGTGGGTATGTTTAGTCCAGCCTTTGTGTTCTGACAGAGCAGACAACCAGAGACCCCAGGGGCTCAGTGATCAGGTCTTGGATCCCTGATCCAGTGTGAAATACTGGTTCTGGAAATACAGGGCAACTCAAAGGTAGCTGGTTCTGCCTGGTGATATCCTGGCAATTTTCCTAGCTTTGTTTACCAAGCAAATTTCTTTGAAGCAAAGTTCCTTTTATCCAAGAAGCAACGTGACCTCCATTCCTGTTTTTGTAAAACATCGCTGATGTTAGCTGCAGGAGGCAAACCCTGAAGGTGTTTGTGTTGTCCTCTTGCGCCCTGAATCTGATGCCATCTCTGTCTCTACCGTAAATAACAGTCAAGCCTCAGGTCATGGGGAGGCCTAGGGGTCAGGTGAGTTGGGCATACTGGGGGTGCCAATGAATGGATATCCTTCATCAATTTCCAGGGGTTCAAGGATGCCTGAAGCATCTTTGTCTGCAGAGGTCCTTGGTCCACCCATCCAAATAGCTGTCACAAAGAACAGAGTGTCTTAGGCCATGTGACCATGGGGGAGGCTGCCCAGGCCTCAGAGGGGGATGCCAGCTTCTGAGCTGTTGATTCCATGACTGTGGGATCCAGAGCTGCAGAGAAAGGGCAGCATTCTTCCTGCAGAGGCTCGGTCCAAATGGCCCCATGGCTTTCTTTCCTCCAGGATCAGCAGAGCTACTGTGGGGAGGGACAATTGAGGTTGTTGTCCTGACCTGGCCCAGAAGCATCGCTGCCAGATGCAGAGCTGGCTCTGGCTGGGGCTCATCCCTCCTCATCATTGGGTGCTCAGGGCAGAGACCACATGGGAACTGTGCTCCTTCTTACCTCCTGGCAGCCGAGGCCCGAGACAAACCAGACAGAGCAGGGGCCAGTGCAGAGGTCCCCACCTCTTCCACATGCCAGACATATTCTACTTCTCCTTCTGCTCATGTTGGAATTAAAACAGGCACTCTATGCCTGAAGAAGAATTTTGGTGCTGACTTGCTCTCATTTTCTAGGTAGTGCGCTTCCAAAGGGATAAAGATGTCATTTTGCTTATCACATCCTTGTAGCTTAAATGATAAAGGGACAGGCACAGTGTGACTTCTTAGGGGAAGAACTTGCTACCTTTTCTCTTTTGCGGGTGCTCTTTTTTGTTCCTGATCATGATTGTTTGAGGAGGCTGGAGGTGGCCTAGATGTCCACGTACTCTCTCCGTATGGGGACAAATGCCTTCTCCTGTTGCAAGTAGCCAAGGAGAGCTCAATCCTGGCTTTGGTTCCAGCAGAGAAGTACAGAGAGAAGGGATACCATAACCCTCTCTGGTTTGGGGCATTTTGGCCAGCTTGGTGTTTGGTCAAAGGGCCCAAGAATTCCTCAATCTTGTCTTAGACTGACAAGACTAAGTGACTTCTCATATTATCTGTATCAGTTAGGGTCAAACAGGAAACAGCACCCCCAAACTGAGTAATCAGAGGAGATTTTAATAAAGTGATGGCTTACAAAAGCATGGGCAGGATTTAGAGAAAGCAGAGAGGGACAGTGTAGTAAACTGGAGCATCAACAACAGGGATCCATTACTACTTCTAAGCCTGAAGGGCCACAGGCAGGAAGCAGTCTCTGCATGCTAGAGAGATTCCCTGATGCAGCCAATGGCTCTGGGCCTGTGGAAGAGTGAAACAGCCAACCCAACATGATCTGGCCAAGGGCGTCCAGAGTAGTCAACCTCATTGTCCTCCTACAACCACTCCCACTGTCCAGTTCCTTCCATTAATGAAACCAAAGCCAGAACACACACACACACACACACACACACACGGAGGGAGGGAGGGAGAGAGAAATTATGCATGTGCTTGTGATGGTGTCTGCAGATGTGGTCCATAGAGTCAACTTCTTTAGGCACAGAACAGGGTAGAGAAGAGCAGGGAGTGGAGTTGAAGGGGTAAACGGGGTAAAAGGAATATATCCAGCCAAACATCTAGTGTTACCTGGCTCCACCATCTCTCTGATTCCCAGCAGATACACATACCCTCAATGACCTGGATGTTTTTTATTAGTTTTTTTTTGGGGGGGGCACCCCCCTCCAGTTTTGATGGAGATGTAGAAGGGCTTAGGCAGTCAGGGAAAGATGGCAAGTGAGGAGGTCAGGGCAGTGCCAGAACAAAGGAGCATGGAGAGGGTCTTCTGAAGAGGTCAACATCTGGTTGATGAAAGTGCTCATGGACACAAGGAGGGGATCCAGTCAGACAGACACTTCTGTACTTGTGCTCCTAAGTGAGGGACTCGATAGAAAAACTAAAACAAACTCGAAGACAAAGGGGGCACAAATCAATAATTGTGAGGATTGCATGGATAGGGGAAGAGATAAAGAAAGGAGGAAATTCCAGAGACCAAACTCCCCCACTGGATTCCTAGCTCTGGAGGAAGAGGGGCCCTTCTGTACAGAGAAATCAATCTCTATTGCTTTTGCATAAACCTAAAAACATACTTCTTGCTTGCTATCTGTGTGTACTGTTCCTCAATTCTTTGCTGAACAGAGACAATGAACCCAGCACCCTGGTATGGTAACAGTTTTGATGTTTTATTCTACTTTTATTTGTCTGGTAATGATTTTTAGAAATATAATTTACATTTTACCACCTTATTAAACACACATTATTACATCTTTTATAAATATTGGCCTTGAATTAAGTGGTTCTTTTTTTTTTTTGTAGTACTGGGGATTGAACCCAGGGACTTGTGCATGCTAGGTAAGCACTCTACCAGCTGAGCTATATTCCCAGCCCCCCTAAGTGGTTCTTAACTGGGAACAATTTGGCTCCTCCCCAGGCCACATTTAGCAATGTCTGGATACATTGTTGGTTATCACAACTTGGGGAGGGATGCTACTGGCCCTTAGTGCACAGAGGCTGAGCCAATATTGCTGCTAAACATCATACAATGCACATAGCCCCCCCCCCCCAGTCACAAAGAATTATTTGGTGCAAAATGTCAATAGTGCTGAGATGGCAAAATGTTGTTCTAAATGGAAAAAAGTTACAGTCAGTTAAAAGAAATAAGAAAGCAGGTAAAAGGGGAGAGGGACTTTTATGTTTGTTTTGTTTCATTGGGCAGGAGCAGCCTGTCCCAGAGGTTTCCACACTCTTCTCTTTGAGGAGGTTGGTCACTAGTTGGAGGGTGATCCCCTGCTGGGTTCTTTGGTCTCATTCTCTGGGCATCTTGGGTGTCAGATGGACTGTGGGCTTGAGCTGCTCAAAAGTAGTGCTCTTTGAGAACATCTCAGACCATGTAGATGATACTCTTCATTTCCCTGCTCTTTATGGTTGTTGAAAATGGCACAGTAGAGTCTAAATAGCTGTTTCAAAATGGTTTAGATAGGACCCAAAGAAAGGTCTGGCAGAGTTCTTGTCTTTCCTAGACTTCAGGATTCTCTGCTCTTCATCTCTAAGCTCTTAGAATGTTAGTAAGTGGGGACTTCAAAAGGTCCCACTCTAGTTCTTAGAACATAAAGGAAATGTCCCAGCTCAGAAAGAACAAGTGTAGCCAGTTGCCCTTTGTTATCTTGCTGAAACTTAGACTTACCTCTTTTTCCTGTTTCTTCCTGTATCCCACTTTGGGCGCATTTCCCTGACTGTTGGCACCTATGTTAGCCTAGAGGGCATGCAGGGGCAAAAACTGCATACAGGTTCCTTTGGGAAGGAACATGATGAAAAGTCATGATGAAAGTCATGATGAAAAGATGAAGGAGTGGCTTCAAGACCTAATCCTGTCTTTGTCACTAAGTCTTCACTTGGCTGCATTACAGCAGGAATGACTTCAATATTCATTATATTTCATTAAATTTTTTAAACAATTCATTTATATTGTTTAAAAACAAAACAAAAGGGTTGGGGTGTAGCTCAGTGGTAGAGCCCTTCCCTAGTATGTGTGAGGCCCTGGGTTCAATCCCCATCACACAAAGAACTAAAACAAAGGACTTAACATAAAGCAGGAACAGTTCCTCCATCCACCCAAACCATCCCTTCCCAAAGGCAAGATCCACTTGGGGATAATCTAGGACTACACAAACAAATATGGATAGATAGAAATAGAAATGTCAAATTCATTTATATATTTCTTTTGTTTTTTTAACCTATACAAATAGTATATTTGCTTTTTTTTACCTTCTAATGTTATGATGAAAATTCTTCAATATCAGTAAAGAACTTTCTTTTCTTTTTAAAAAAAGCAGTTTTTCTGGCATTATTTAGACATACCTTAATATCGTTAGCTAAAAGTGATTTGTTTTTTTTTTAAAAAAGACTTCTGAATCTGTATCAAACCAGAAAGAATGCTCACCTAAAAAACCCCAAACCCAAACAAACAAAAAAGTTTGAAAGTTTTGAATGTGAGGTCACTTGCTTTTATCATTTTGTAAAGATTTCGTTTTCTTATCTGGAGATTTTTTCTCTTTCCTTTCCTTCCTTCTCTTCTTCCTCTTCCTCTTCCTCTTCCTCCTCCTCCTCCTCCTCCTCNGCTATTTACCAGCTTTCAGAGAAGGAAAACAAATTGTTATCCAAGAATTCTATATCCCACCAATTTATTGTACCTATGTGAAGATGAAAAAAAGATTCAAATGTGTGAGATTGCAAAAGAATAACAGCTGCATACTTTTTCTGGATAAAGAAAAAGATTGTCTTCAAAGACATTTGCCAGAATAGTCAAAAATGAGTAAAGCACAAAGAAGAAAATGATAATAATAATTGATGGTGCTAGGCACTCTTCTGGGTCTGTATGTTAATTCATTTAGTTCTTTTTGTTCAAACTAATGAGGTGCCTTCCACTATTGTTCTCCATTTCTAATGAGAAAGCTGAGGCATAGAGAGGTTCTCTTACCTTACTGCTCTAACCCATACCGCATGTAAGAGGGGATGCCAGGGTTTGAACCCCAACGATCAGACTTCAGATTTCACACTAAACTCTTATGATCTATAGCCCTGAATAAGCCTTTAAACACACTCACAGAAATTAATATTGGTAATTCCAAGTGATTACTTCACTTATTATTTACTCAATGCTAAAAGAAGAAAAAGATTGTTTTGTCTCAAATGATATCATGCTGAACTCCAGAAAAATATAATGAAAACAAAGGAAATGGAGTAATACACATCTTCAAAGCAAATATACTAAACTCATTGCTCAAAGGGGAAAACTAAAACTAATCATAATATTTTTAAAATATATTTTTTAATTGTAGTTGGACACAATTTATTTATTTTATTTTTATGTGGTGCTGAGGATTGAACCCAGCGCCTCCCATGTGCTAGGTGAGCGCTCTACCGCTGAGCCACAACCCCAGTCCCTAATCATATGATTTTGATACTGGTGATTAGATAATTATAGGATTAAGCATATTCTAAAAACAAACAAACAAACAAACAAAAATGTCACTGTTGGAGTGGCAAGGGAGTGGCCAGCTATACAGATATTTGGGAAGAACATCTCAGGCAGAGGAAGCTACAAGACTAAAGGCACTGAGGCAGAGCACAGGTGGTCAAGAAGAACAGGAGCTCATTTTAGCTAAATTTGGGTGAGCAGGGTGTGGCCTTTTGGGGAGATGGGGAGTAGCAGGGGGAATGTCAGTAGGGGCTGGGAAAAGGCAAATCCCACAAGTGACCTTGTATATCTGAGATTTTTCTCTGAGGGAGATGTGATACTCCTAGAAGGACTTGAGCAGAGGGAAGACATGCTACAATCTGTTGGAGTCCTGTATGGAGAGTACTCTACCTGGAGCAGGGGAAGAAGCAGAGACCTCAGTTACGAGACTACTGCAATAGTGAAGAGCCAAAGTGATGGTCCCTGGTTTTGGGTGGGACAGTAGATGGGGGTGGGGGTATCTACTGGATCTGTCACATTTTTTTTTCTTTTTCTTTCCTTCTTCTTCTTCTTCTTCTTCCTCCTCCTCCTCCTCCTCCTCCTCCTCCTCCTCCTCCTCCTCTTCTTCTTCTTCTTTTTTTTTTTTTCTGCATTTGCCCCTTAACTTAAACCTCTGTCAAATAGCTCTTCAGAAACGCTGAGCATCCAAAGGTTTGGATACGTCCTATGACGTAAACCTTGCCGATTTTAACTAACAGACTCTTCACTCTCTTTTCTATGGAGAGCCCACCTAAGCCTAAGTGATTCTGACACTAGAAAAGCCTGCTTTGGTTTGGAACAAGATTTGGAGCCTTTCTGTTCCCAGCTTTTCCATTTAAAAAATCTGGACAGTATTTTTGAACCTTAGCAGCTTTGAAGCTTTGTGCAGGACCGGACTAGCTCGGATACACGGACAAGCCGCTGCCTATTTGTACCGTATTTCCGCAGTACACCCAGGACCAGCGAGAAAGATGAACACATTTTAAGTAAAGAAAGAGCTTGCTGCATTTGGAAGGCAAAGAGAGGGAAGGCAGAAGAGCCGTCGGGATGTATGGCGTTCTGGGGCTCCGGGACTTTGAAATCCTATCCTGTGTTGTCACTTGAATGTCGAACACGTTATTCTCAGTGGACACTAAAAAGAAGTACAGGTACCGTGGGCTCCAGGGGGATTCATTATTCAAGGCACAAAATTTCCTACTCTGGCCTGCAACACATTATAATTCAAATGAGCTGAGCACAATAGAAGAAAAATATGCAAGCAGATTTCTCTGTCGTGTTTTTCCCCTCCTCTCTGAAGCCCTGTAATTACAGCAGGCAGGTGGAGCATCTGGGGTGTGGGGGAGTCCACTGTATTTTTACCTTCTTAGGAACGCGACTTGCCTACCGCATCAATATATTTTAATTAAATGCTATTGCAAAATCGGAGTCCCTGCGTGAAAAAGCGTGATTCAACCCTCACTCCCTGCGCCGTTCTCTGTCTCCAAATTCCTCTTAAAATTTGTTCTGTTAGTAAACTAGTTCTGGTTTCCGTGAGCTCAGCAACTCCGAGGTGGCCCGATTGCCGGACCTTCACCTCCTTTAGTCCAGTCCTGTGCACGTTTCGCCCCGCGCGCTTCTCCGCGCCCACGGCCTGGTGCCGGCGGGACTGGGGACCCTTCCAGCTCCGCATTCCACTGCCCAGGGCGGTCATGCGCGCCTGGCAGACGCTGTGCTGCTAAGAGACCTTCTGCCCCCCGCGGTCGGGGGCGTAGAAGCACCGAAGCAACCCGACACGGCGACCTGAAGCTCCGCTGCACCCCTGCCTGACCCTGTGGCTGGGCTCCCCAGAAACTCCAGGGCTTAGCTGGCTCCATACCCCGAGGAGGCAGCGCGATCTGAGCGGCGCTGGTCACTGCACTTAATTCGAGATCCCGAGGTTGGCTAAGAGGAGACGCGAAGACCCAAGGCAGTAGCATAGCGTCCGCTATCCCGTGGTCCTCGCCTGTCCCCACCCGACGTCCGCCTGGGTCCCTTTCTGGGATGCAAATGGATTCCTACCAATCTGCTTTCCTAATTCAGGAAGTCCGGGGGACCCAGGGTTGGCGGAACTGGTGTCCAATACAATCCTGCCAGAGAATCAGGAAAATGTCGGTGATGGGTGGGGGCACCTGGGGTTCCAGAGATGAGAACCAGTGCTCTGGGGGTACAGGTCTCTACGGGATCCCTGTGAACCCAAGTCGAGGGGAGGACATCTTCCCAATTCCACCTGGGTCCCTTTCTGGGATGCAAATAAATTCCCACCAATCTGCAGAGCCCTGCCCTTGCACATCGTCCTCACCCAGCAGCCATTCTGTTGGTCGACTCTGGCGCCTCCTAGGGGTAATCTGAGGCATAATTGGGGTTGACCCAGGACCCTGGAGGGATCATAGTGAGAGGCAGCAACCGATGGGCTGATGGGTTGGTCAATACTTGCAAAGAGGCGACCACCTTGGGTCACGAGTGAAACTTAATCAAGGGCAGGAGAGTCAAGGGTATTTTTAGGCAGGTCAAAAGAAAGAAACCTACCCCTGGAATATAAAAAAACACAATATGGCCAAAAGAGGGGCCCATACTGGATTTATGGGTCTTACCTATCGCATGGATCTTCCTCAACAAAGGCTGTATGTTTGCACCTCCAGTTTCTTTGGTGTCTTTGATGGGGCATGGACCTGTCCTGGAGTCCCAGGCACAGAGTAGGGTCCCAGATCTCTGTAAAGATAGGTGGAGAGAGCTGGTGAGGATGGCTTATTGGCCTCAGGGAAGACAGGCATCCACATGGCCAGAGGTTGCCAACAGAGCCAGACAATTCCTCTGGCAGGTGCTGGTGGGAGGTTCCTCTCGGAAGGATGTAGGTCAAGGCTGAGACTAAATCTCTGCCCTCCCACTTTAAGCCACCCAGTGATGAGACTGGAATTCTGTGATGTTTCCTCTTCTATATGTTCTGTTGTGTTTTGTTTCATACTACAAAAACAGTACATGTTACTATAGAGTTAATGAAAAATGCAAATATACAAAAGGAAGAAAGTAAAAACAAATAAACATACTCTCATTACCTAGAGACAAACCTTTCTTGTATATCCTGAGTACACACACAGTTATTCTTTGGGATAACTGGCCTTTTCTTTTTCTGAGCAAAGTTTTGTGAATATCTTTCCATGTGAGCATCCTTCCAATGAATACAGTTCAACGAATATACTATCTCCTTAATGATTATGCAGTACTTTTGTAGCAGGGCTGTAGTGTGATATTTTCAGCCATTTCTTTTCTGGTCTTTTAGGGTGTTGCCATTTTTTCTTTAAATCTCTGCCCACATCATTCCAGGGTCATTCTCCTGCTGGGTCACTATGCAGGCCCTTAATTATTTCCTTAAGATCTATTCCTCAAAATGGCTGGGTCAAGTGTTGTGCATTTTTAAAAAGTTTTACTACATTTTGTCCAATCGACCTTTAAAAAGGTTATGTCAATTCACACTCCCACCTGCAGAGAATGCAAAAGGTCTATCGCCTGAGTTCTGTCCTCATCAGTCATAAATGTTAGTCTTCTTTTTATTCTTCTCTCTTTGCCTATTTTTAAGTTGGAGAACTCCTATTTTTCTCACTGGCTTTATGAACTTTTTGTATATTCAATCTACTAACTTTTTCTCATACATTTTGCAATTTCCCCAAATTTGTCAATTTCTTTTAGCACTTTTTATACTTTAACATTCTGTGCAGTCAAAATTCTTAATATTGTAACTCATGGCTTCTCCCTTTGGTGTCATTCTGTAAAGTCCCTTCTTATTTCAGGATTTGCTAACTATTCACTATATGTTCTTCTTAGGCTTCCATTGTTTTATTTTTAATTCATATAAAATTTATTTTGGCATATAGTATAAAGTCTGTTTCTAATTTTACTCCCCCTCCTTCATTGTTGGATCTGAATTCTTTTGACACTGCCACACACTATAATCAATTCCCAAACAAGGGAAGCCCAGAATGTAGAACCATCAGAGAACACTGCCTCTAAGAAATACTGAGACTTGAAACAAAGAGTTGAGAAACTTCTCAAAATCAGGAAAGGGGTCCCACATATATTAGAATCACATCATGGAGATATGGATGAAGCCCAGTCTCTATCATTTTCACTGTGGGTGAATTACTTATTTAAATCTTGATTTTGTGTCTATGTAATGGGTATAATAATGGTACTTACCGCTCCAGATGGTGGTGAGGAAAAAGTGACAATATGAATGTGAAACACTTGGGCACATAGCAAACACTTGATATTATTAGAGAGAAGATGGGAAGAATGACTGCAACAGCATGGGCCATGGAGATGTTACAAAGAAATACAGACTGCCTCAATAATTATAGACACAAAGGTGGTAAGTGCATGCACTTTAGTTCCAGAGAGCTTATCTGGCTAATTAGGAGGGTCTCCTGAAAAGAAGGCCTTACATTTCTAAAGCCTGGCTCTACGGGAGCCCAGACTTGCACTAAACACACACATGTCAAAGGATTCCATTAGTATTTCTTTTTCTCAAACTGGTTCCAAGGCTTTCTGCTGGAACTGTCTGCATTGAGGTGAATCAGCTGAATGAGCTGGCATCTGGAAAGCTCACAGGACAAAGAGCACGCGGGCTTGAGCTCAAAGTGGGCAGCCATCTCCCTGCCTGGCTTGCCCCCAGCTAAGGGCTGCTGCAGGGAAATAGTCACTGGACACGAGCCAGGGGCACCAGTCAGCTTAACCAAAGGAATCAATGGACACTGTGTTTTCCCTCTGCAAATGAGGAAAATGACGTGGTGAGAAGGCGTATGCCTTGTCCAGAATCACAAATCCCAGGGGCAGAGAAAATGAAGAGAAATGCTGCCTCAGAAGGAGCCACATCCCATCTTGGGGAGGCCCTGAACTAGGGACTAGGAACTCTGCTCTTGAGCTCCCAGCAGTGGAGGCCCAGAATATTTTTATGAGACATGGACAATGAGTAGCCATTCAAAAAGCTGATGCTGACTCCTTTTAGAAAAGGGCAAATATTTTAGGAATCTCTTGTTAGTAGGAAAATGTCTAATGGCTTTTGGACAGAGCAGGGCTTGGCCAGATACTCAGCATGTGGGGCTTAAAGATTTGATTCTGAATTTGCTTTAGTAGAATAGTGATTCTCAATTCTGGCTGCATTTTGGAATTAGCTGTGGAGCCCTTAAACTTGTAGAGGCCTGGGCCCCATATCCAGAAGGCTGAATTAAATCAGTCTGTAATAGGGCCTTGCTGTGGAGCCCTTAAACTTGTAGAGGCCTGGGCCCCATATCCAGAAGGCCGAATTAAATCAGTCTGTAATAGGGCCTCAGTATCAGTATTGTGAAAAAGTTCTTTAGTGATTATAACATGTAGATTAGGATTGAGAAGTCCCTTTTCACATTGTTCTTGCCAACTGCACCTCTCTCTCCCCAGCAAGACTATTCTAGCAAAATATCTCTCAAGCTTTAAAGAATTGTTTGGGGGTTTTGTTAAAATATGTGTTTTGATTCTGTAGGTCTGGGATGGGAGGACCCAGGATTCTACCTTTCTAACAAGCTCTCGGATGATGCCATTGCTCTGATCTCAGAATCAATCTTACAGCAAGAGTCTGGAAGTGGCTCTCAAACTTCAGTGAGCATAAAAGGCAGATTCCAGGGCTGATCCTTGTGCCAGCGATGGGATCCAGGAAAGCACATTTTTAATAAGACATCAGATGGACTGATGTACTTGGTAGTTCAAGGTTTACACTTGAAGAATGTGCTCAGTCTACCCACAGTTTTCTCAAGCATTTCTCTTCTCAGCATCCCCTGGAGCAAATAAGTGGCTAGAAAATGACACAGTCACTTGGCCTTCAGCTGAAATTGAGCAGAGATCCCACGATTCAAGCCTGACTTGTGGGCTTGAATTCTAGCCATCTGACTCGGACATCCCTTCACTTTTAGGCAGAAGCCCATTGCCATAGGAGACCTTCAAGTTGTTACATTCACTTGGAATAAAGGAACCATTTGTTTATGGGTTTTGACTGTAGAGTTATTTGACCTGTTCCCTGTTGGAACTATAATCAGTGCATCGAGAATCAGAGCATGAATCCTGAGAGAATGAAAGGCAGAGAACTTTAGAGACCTTCCACCCAAGGGAGAACCTCAGCAGGAAAACAAAAGATGTTGTAAAAAATGTCAATGCTCTGTAAGATCTTAAGGATGTCAAGTAAGAAGTCTCCACCAAATTAATGTGCTTTTCCTATTAATGAGATAGTTGGTAAGATAGGATACCCTTAGGTCTTGACATGGGAGTCTGAAAGAAATGGACAAATCTGGCCTATTCTCTCATTTGGTTACTGTCAGGACCACCATTTTCAGCTCTGCATTATACCGTCTTGCAGAAGATTCTAGGCTTTTGTTTCCCTCTTGGTTCTTTTCCCTTGTTCTCCTTGTTTTGATGGTTTCACTGCTCACTAGCAGCCTGACCAAGGAAGAGATGTGGAAATAAACCTCATAGGAGGCAGTGACATCTGTGTTAGGTTGGCTGAGCAGCTTGGTGGAGGGAAAGAGAGGCTTGAATTATTATTGCAGGTTTTATGAAATTTACTTCTGTGTCCTGGCCAGGCCCACTCATGTAAGGCAAATTCAAACCCTGTAAGAGCAGAGTGCCCTTCCCACCCCTAGTTCAACTGGCAATAATGACTTAATAGATAAATTAGAACTTGAAAAATGCTATATTATCTCACTCAGATATATTTATGGCTTTATAACTTCTTATTCTCATGGTCATTTGGTAAGACTGTCATGAGATGGGGGACATAAATTTATCACCACACATGCTAAAGAAGATGGAGAGTGTGACTTTCATGTTTAAGGAAGGTATTTTGTCTATTTCTTTTAGCTAGTTTCAATACATTATAACAAAACATACCTCCTATTCCCATTACTTGATATAATAAATATCTTGGTGAAATTTTGTACAGAGTTTGATTACTCAGTCAAAACCTAAGTATCCTGCTGGGAGAAGAACAATCATTTTAGTGACACTGTTCTATGCCTTGGTTGAATTGAATAGCTACTAATCCAGCCAGAGAAGAAAGACACAGGTAATTGGAATTGAGCAAACACACTGAGCCTCACAAAAAAGACTAACGAGAAGTGTAAAATTCCCCATCAAACATCCATCCGTCTCTATTTTCTCCTTTCCTTAGAATAGTCATTGTGGCTGTAAGAAATGACTCTAGGGACCAAGTCTACAATAGGGGAAAAATGTCATTCCTCATTGAAGTACTCTGAAAATGAGTTTAAACAGACACAACCTGCCAATGGTCAATGTGAGGTCAATAACTCCAGTAGCCAAGTTGAATTGTCTTTTTTAAAAATATAATACCCCCACCTACCACCCCGCTTCTACTGTGTCACATCAACAGATTATTATTTTTTTTTAGATTGTTTGAGGGTAGAGAAACAGGGATATTATTTGGCCAACTTTTCAAATATAACTTGAAAAAAAATAATAGCAACAGATTTCTCTCATTTATCTATTCAACCTAAACTCTGAGCCTTCCTCTAGGTCCGCTGCTGGAGACCAGTAGTTACAAGGGCTGAAGCAGTGCGGCTGATTGTCTAGTTGAGGGTGGTCAGATCTCCTGCACCAGGTGCTCCATGCATAGAGGCTCCATGGCTCTTGCCTACTGGTGTATCTCTGGTGCCCAGCGCAGGGCTTGGTTCTACATAGGCGTGTAGATTGGCAGTCTGGGTTGAAACCATACCAGGCAACCAAATGACTTTTAATTTATGGCATTTTTGAAGCTGGAAGGAACCTTGGAAGGAATAGAGGTCACTATACATTTCAATCCAGGAGCAACTTCCCTTCCACACAGGATTCTGGTTTTCCTTAGTTATTCTCCACTTGCTGCAGGACAGGCCTAACACCCTGTCCTGAAGGGGTTTCCTTTCCAGAAATTGATTCAGAAATGCACAAGTATGACTCAGTTATGGCCAGTGCTCTGTGAAGGCATGTCTTCTAGAGGATTCTGTCTCTTCCTTGAATGCCTCAGGCCTGAATGTGACTGTAAAACTATAGTAGCCATCTTACTGTCAGCAGGAGTATAAACTGGTACTCAGGTGGCAAGAACAGAAAGACAGAAAGAACCCATGTCCTGATGACATTACTGAGCCACTGAATCAATCAACCTCTAAGCAACCTTGTTGTTCAATTTTTTTTTACACAGGATAATACATTCCCCTAACATTCAAATCATTTTGAATCAGGGTTTGTATTGCCCCATGGCCCAAAGGATCTCAAGTGTCTGAGGGAATCTAAAGACCAAGTTCTCATTTCACAGAAGATGTAACGGAGTTTGCTCAATGTTATGTTGCAGGCGACAACAGAACCCAGGAACAGGAAGACTGGATTCTTTTGCTGCTTCATTCAAAATTTACTTAGTCATAAATTAAAGGTAGTTTAAAAGTGTATCTCTGGACTGATGGTTTTAGTCAGCGTTTTTGACCCTGTGACCAAAAGACCTGACAAGAAAATTTTAGGGGAGGAAAATTTTATTTGGGGGCTCACAATTTCAGAGGTCTCAGTCCATAGATAGCAGGCTTCATTCTTTGGGGCTTTAGGTGGGAGTGAACATCATGGTAGAAAAATGTGGTAGAGGAAAGCAGCTCAGGACATGACATTATGGAAGGGGAGCGGGGGGCAGGGGGAGAGAGAGAGAGAGAGAGAGAGAGAGAGAGAGAGAGAGATTTTGAGAGAGAAAAAAACTCCTCTTACCTGTGGACAAAATATAGACCCCAAGGGCACACCCCCATCAACCAACCTCCTCCAGCCACACCCTCCTGCCTGCAGTTAGCACCAAGTTAATTCCTATCAGGGGATTAATGCACTGATTAGGTCAAACTTTTTATAACCCAATCTCCTACACTTTCTTACATTGTCTCACACAAGAGTTTTCTTTTGGGGAAACCTCATATCTAAACCATAACATCTTGTATTCAACAAAATTTCCCTGTAGAGGTAGAAATCTGGAATTCTAACCCCCAATTTTTATCTTGGGACATGCTGAAGCAAACTGACCACCCACAAAGAGTGTGCTCATGGACTAAGAAGAACCGTTAAAACTTTGTTCATGATTACAGAAGAACAATGAACGGGAGACTTGATTTGTTGTGTAATGTGGGAAAGAAAGACAAGCGATACCCCTTTGGGTCAGGACTTGCCATCCATAAGGTAAGGGACACAGTATGTTGTCCAAGGCCTTTGCCAAGACTTTGGTTGGAAGATTTGATGAAATCCACAGGGAGAGGGTGGGGTGAGGATAGGAGAGGAAATGCAGAGTTGGAAGGGAGTTTATCCTTTCTGATGGCAGGGCATTTCTTATATCAGGTCATTCCTCCATTTGCAAGGCCTTCTGTTTGCCTCTGGGGCTACCTCCAGTCCACTCATGCTGCAGAACCCACTGTAAGTTGAATCTGCTCTACCAAGTCTTCTCTGACCACTGCAGCACACACCAGAAGCTCTTTTTCAGAACTAGCTCATGTCCTGAATTCCTTAATTACTTATTAAACATGTTATTAATTCCTTAATTACTTATTAAAATTTTCTAGCATTTCATTTCTTTTGCCCCAAAATTTTATCTTTAGGGAGTGGATCAGCAAAGAAGAAAACACATGGACTTTAAGGACTCATTGACTTGATTTGGATACTGCTCTTGGGCCTCTGCTTATAGAATTCCAGGAGCCAGTTGGCCATCATGGCAGCCCTGCCTGGCTCTACCACTTTGGAGTAAGCTTCTCTGACCAGCTTAAATCTATTGTGGAATGTAGTTGGGGCAGGTGTGAATAGCACAGTGGATTAGCTTTCTCTTACTGCTGCAACTAATTACCACAAACTCAGTGACTCAAAATAACACAAATTTATATCTAGTTCTAGAGATCAGAAACTCAAAATCAGAGGGCTTCAGAGGAAGATTCCTAGTCATATCTCTGTCACTCTGAATCTGACCTACTACCCACCTCTTATATGGGCCCCTGAGATTCCACTGGGCCCATCTAGATAATCCAAGATAATCTCCCCACTTCCACATCCTTAACTATGTCTGCAAAGACTTCTTTACCATCTGGGATAAAGTATCTCAGACTTCAGGTCTTTGAGTAAGGGAAGCATCATTTTCTGCACTACACGTTTACTCTGTGGATCTGTTTCCACATTATGAAATAGAGGCAGACTGTCTTTCTCACAGGGTTATTGAGGCGATTGGAGGAGGTAATCTGTGCATGTGAATCCCCAGCACCATGCCTGGCACAGTGGTTTATTCTGGTCTGGGGGGTGGTTTATTCTGGTCTTTGTAGTACTCTGAGTTGTAAGCCAGAGGCAAGGACTATATGTTCTCCTTCTTTCTAACCCTTGAACTTCTAGCTATTGCTGGATCCTGAGTAGGAAATCAATAAATATAATAATTATCTTCATGGATGACAATGCTTTGCACCTAATAAGTGCTCTAAAATGATTTGCTGCTTGTTCGTTCTTTGGTGGTAAGGAGTTGGGTGGGTGAGCACCGGATTAAAAACTATTATTTATTCAATCCAAAATATAACTTTGGATTCTTCTGTTGCACTTTTACCTAATTATGCTAAACACTAGTGGGAGTGAGAGAGAAAGAGAAAGGAATGAGTTCACAATACTTATGGAAAAAAAGTCTTGCTGTCACAGACTTTTCTCCTTGGTCTGGAAACTTCTTGGTTTCCTAGGGTGCAGCTGACTGCTCTCTGCAACTAAAAAATCTCTCAAAGGGCCTGGTCCAGTTAGGTCACACAAAGCTAGGCTTATTATTTAGAGAGCACACAATGCCCCCTCACATGGGGCACCGAGAGGAAAGAATTTTTTTTTTTTTTTTTTAAAGCCAATTCCAGTCCCCTGGAGCTGCAAACTGCCCTCAGGGCAAAGAGGCCTGCAGAATAATTGGGAGGAGTCTGGCAGGAGGGAGGCTGAGGTAAGTTGAGCTGCATTTCTTTCTATACTGCCAACATGCCACTTTTTAAGCCTTCCCCTCTGGGACAAACCTGTGTGTCAAGATAAACAATTAAATAATAAGCAAAGGCCCAATCAGGACAACTGTGGCTTTGGCCCTGGAAAATAACACCCAGAAACAGCAGCCCGTCTGTTGCTGCTGAGGAGCTGGTTTCCCTGATTCTGAGAGAGAACTGGGTCAGCGAGGAGATACTGTCTGCTTAGAAGATGATTCGGTCTCCTAAACTTGGCAGGTTTATGCTTTTTCAGGATAATAAGGTGAAAAATGACCTTACCTCATCCCTCTATCAAAGCAGGGCTCAACTGCCTGAGGAATTCCTAATATATTTGTGGATGATGTGTTTAGAGATGGGATGAGAGAGGGTCCAGAGGCCAGACCCCAAGTGGTTGTGAGAGGTGGTTCCTGCCAGGAAGACAAGACCATTAGATGGGATGCCTCCCATATCAGAGGGCCTGCAAAAAAGGAGCCTGAACTGCCTCATCTCTGAAGGGTCTTCCAGTGCTTCTACACCATCAAACCTCAGCTGTCAAGGCCAAGGGATGATCATGCAAACATGGGATGGTCACATAATTCTGAACTAGCATATAGGGGTTGAACTTGACTAAGGGACATTTTTTGTTGCTGTTTGGGTAGTACTGGGGAGCAAACCCAGGGCCTCCCACATGCTAGCAAGCATTCTCCCACTGAGCTACATCTCCACCCCTTTTTAAAAATTTTATTTTGAGACAGAGTCTTGCTAGTTGCTCAGGCTAGCTTTGATCTTGTGATCCTCTTGCCTTAGTCTCCTGAGTAGCTGAGATCATGGGTGTGTGCCACCATACCTGACCTAAGGGACTCTTTTTAGGGAAATGGGGGAAGCACTATTTATGTAACATGTTAGCAGAGCATAGCATTTGTGGCTTCAGGAGATGGTATGGAGGGACAGACACTATATAGTTATAATGTCCCATCTCTCTGTGAGTAGGCCAGCAGGATCTGGGAATAAGGCTGGCTGAGGTGGCATGTTCAGAGTTCAGAACTAATTCTGATAACAGAGCCATTTGGTACCCAGGACAGAGCCATTTGGTGCCTAGGACAAGGAGCCCAGGACAGGTTACTAAGATTGTATAAGAAAAGAAGGGTGAGCAGGTGGATGAATGCTCTAGGGCCTCTGGGCTTACACAGAGCAAATGTGAACAGGAGCATGGGTTAGAAAGCATGGTTTGAAGGGATGCTTTGGTCAGCTGTGTACTCTTAGGGATCCAGGCCATAGTGTAGGAGTGGAAGTTCAAAAATGTTTTGGGATATTGTCTCCTCTAGAGAACCAGGCACACTCAATTTTTAAGATGAACATATGAAGTGTGTCAGGCTAAGCCATGGGCTGTACTTTGGGACCTTTGGCCATAGAACAGAGGATGATCTTTGAATCTGGTCTTGTATAATAAGTCCTATGTCAGGCCAGCCTGCCCTATAGAGAGCTTTTAGAAATATACTATATTTCCCCCATCTATGATTTTGATTTTGGTTTTGGAAGTTTATTTGTGGTCAACTGCAGTCAGAAAACATTAATGGAAAATTCCAGAAATAAACAATTCATAAGTTTTAAATTGTACACTTTTCTGAGTAAGCATGATGAAATCTTACACCATCCTGCTCCATTGCCACCTGGAACATGAATTGCCATCCCTTTGTCTACCTTTCCATGCTATATACCCTGCCTGCCTGTTAGTCACTTAGTAGCCTTCTAGGTTATCAGAGTGTTGTGGTATCGTGGTGCTTATGTTCAAATAATTCTTATTTTTTTTTAGAGAGAGAGAGAGAGAGAGAGAGAGAGAGAGAGAGAGAGAGAGAGAGAATGTTTTTAAAAATATTTATTTATTTTTCAGTTTTTGGCAGACACAACATCTTTGTTTGTATGTGGTGATGGGGATCGAACCCAGGCCGCACGCATGCCAGGCGAGCGTGCTATCGCTTGAGCCACATCCCCAGCCCAAAGTAATTCTTATTTTTTTTAAATAATGGCCCAAAGCACAAGAGTAGTGATATTAGCAATTTGGATATGCCAAAGAGAGGTTGTGAAGTATTTGCTAGAAGTGAAAAAGTAAAAGTACAATCAGATATTTGGACATAAGTATAGAGAGTGTGTGAGAGAAAACAAACATTTATGTAATGTTTATTACAACATATTTTGTTATAATTGTTCTATTTTATTATTAGTATTATTGTTGTTAATAATTAACTGTGCTTAATTTATACATTAAACTTTATCATATGTATGAAGAACATGGCATATGGGGGATTGGTACTATCCATGCTTTATGCGTCTACTGGGGGTCTTAGAACACATCTTCCACGGACAAGGAGGGCATCACTGTGCATCTGCCTACATTCTTGCTGGAAGCAAGTATAACTAGCTCCACCTTACAGGGTCCCCTTATCCACCAGGATGTCCCAAAGTTATAGAAATCCAACTTCGAGAAGCCCAGTGGGGGTCTGTGTGTTGAATAAGAGCCAAGGGAAATATAGTATTTAGTTACTATGATAGATGGAGTTGCCAAATTTAAAAATTTAACTAAAAGCTGCTTAGTTAAATTTGAATTTCAGAAAAGCTTGTCTTATTATTATGCATAACTTCTTAATGAATAAATTTTTCAATATACATTTATTGCAGATACTGCATGGGACATATGTATATTGAAAGTTATTTGTTCTTTTGAATGAAGCTTGACTTTACCTGGGCATCCTGTGGTATATCTAACCCCTCCCTGTAGGCCAGGCCCATACAGAATGAGTTGGTCAGCACAAACTCAGGTTTCAGGCCAAAGCAAATCAGGCAGGTATCTTCCCTCTACTTGACCTCTGCTAAGCGTCCGTTTTTAAGGCCAGATCCCAGATCAGCAGAACATTTGCCATCAAACATACTTTGAATTTTAATTTATAATTTGCTCATTAAAGTGCCACCCACCAGTGAGCCTCAAATAGCCTGATAACTACATATAACTAGAGCTGCTGTGCAGACAGAGACGGAGCCCAATGCAGGCACAATGCACAAAATTCTGTAGTTTGCCTGTGGCTTCCCAAAAGCTTGCAGATATTTCTGTCTTCTGAGCACTCTATAGAGAAACCCACTGAGGGAGAAAGCAATGACTTGGCTCTCACTGGGCCAGAAATTCCATGGCTGAAATGACCCAGGGGTAGCAGGCAGGTTTGACAATCTGTCAGTTTCTGGATAGAGTTACTCGTCAATCACTCATTCCTGCTAAATTGCAGAAACTCCTTTTCTTTAAATCAAACTTTCTTGGCTCATGATGCAGGTTAAGCCCAGTTTCTGGTATGTGTACTGGGAACTGGTACTAGCCTGTCCACCTGGTCATGGAAAGCCACTAAATGAGCCTTTACTCTGGGTATCTTTGCCCAGCATTTTTCTTCCATTTAAGACTTCATTGCTGGGGTTGTTTTATGTAAAAAGATAAGAAAACAAGTAAAACTTGGTCTTGCTCTATGGAGATAAAAACAAAGTAGTATTTTATTCAAGAAGAATGTGTGTAATAACAGTCATCTGAAAATAATGATATCTATAAGGTCCTTGGCAAAGCTACCCAGGAAAAGAAAAACAATGGATGTGAAAGCTTCAGTGAGTCATAACACCACCTTTCAACATTAAAAGGCCCTGCATCAGATTCAGATGAACGGGTTTCATCAGCTCTGAACTTAGCTGTACGCATTCATTTTTATTCCTAGCACCAACATACATCCTCTGCATAAGGGCAAGGCATTGGCTCCCCTTCAAAACACTCGACTGGTGCAGAGGAGGAATGAAAAGGATTCCTCATCAGCTTTTCAATGTCTAAACACAAAAATAGCTCTGCCCTGAGCTGCCCAGCAGGCTTCCCTTCCTGTCTGAGCATCACAGAGAATTGCTGGCTAGACCAGTGTTCACCAAAGGTGATCTGTGAACCACCAGTATGAGAATCATATGAAAGTTGATTGAAAATGCAGATTTCTGGGATTACTCACCAGAGACCTAGCAAATTGGATCTCCCAAGTAGAACCCAGGAGTCTGCATTTTAATGACTCCATATCCCAAGAATTCTTAAGTAGGGTTTAAGGGCTACTAGGCTGCCAGCCACCTGGCTGTCACCTTATCTTGTTGCCTGTATTGTTACTTGACTTTCTGTGTGTGTGTCTTTTCTTCCCCGGGCAAGGGAAATTACTTTTGTACCCTTTAGTGCTCAGTTCACTGCAGGTGTTCAAAAACAGTATTTATTGAATGAAGGACCTGAAATAATTTCCGTTTGTTTGGAGATTGTTCAGAATAAAACTTATGTCCCAGAAGATCAGATCATGAATTCACCAGTTTGCTTTTGAGTCAGTGCTTTCTGCACCCCTCCTTTCTGTGTAAGACAGAGACAGAGAGAAAGAGAGAGAAAATTGCTTTCCTAACAAATATTTTGAGTCAAAGGCCAAAGGTCCCTATTTGTCCATAAAAGGATAAAAGGACAAGAAGGGCCACATTGCTGAGCCACATTGTCTGACCCAGAAGGTAGAAGCAGTCTTTGCTCTTTCCAACAAGCACTATTGGAAAAAATTCATGAAGCTTTCAGGGTGGGGGAGGTGAGGGGGACAAGGTGTGCATGGTACGTTGAGGGACTGCCACAAGCCCACCTGACCAGTGGATCTGTCTCAAACTGTACAAATAAAGTCAAAGTACAGCTCAATTTATCAGACTGTTGGACCCTGGAGCAGGGCATGTTGTCAGGAGTGTTTTGAAGGGGTAGAAAGCCTGCAGAGGTGGCACAGTGGGAGGGCAGGCTTGCAGGGAAGGGAGGCTAGTGCCGGGACTCTTGAGGGGAGGTCCAGTGGGAGAGCAGAGGTCCCTAGAGAGGGCAGTGAGTGGAGGGTCCTTGGGACAAGCATCTCCTCTTCCCTCATCTTGCTCAGCTGCTTCTGAGGCCAAAGGTGGGATGAGGTTGCTCCATGAATGTGAAGATGGGCACATCAGGAATGAGTGAGTGGAAAGGGGAGGCTGGAGCACTGAGCTCTAGACTCTTAGGGCCGGATTCAGCCTCACTTAGCTCAGCCTCCTCTAGAGTTCAGAGTTGGACACACCTTCTCCTGAAGGTCTTGTTTGAGGAGTCCTGGGATCCAGATGGAGGCTCCCTCCCTCCCAGTCAATGCAGGGCTTAGAAAGCATGTGCATAGACTGAGCCCTAATCCACCTGCTTGAAATTTTCCATCTTTTGCTCATAGTCCTCCTCTCTCCTCCTTTTTTCCCAGCTCCACTTTTTAACATGTATTCTCACTCTCCAAGAGCACTCTTGTGTCCTCCCCACATTGTCTCTCCTGCAGATTGAGCACCCTGAGTTACTTGCACCTCTCCTGTGACTTGGTCACCTCCCTTCTCTTTCTTCTGTTCATTGACTTGATATTCCCCTGCTCTTCTGTCCCCCAATGAGGCTTCTCATGATTCTATCAGTGGAATCCTCATCTTCTCAGATAGCCAGGCTTGAGCAATGGAACTCAGCCTTGCCTTTTTATCTCTTCTCTCTCTCTTTCTTACCATGAAGCTGTTGGGAAGTGTGTGTGTGTGTATGTGTGTGTGTGTGTGTGTGTGTGTGTGTGTAATTCTCCATGGCATTTTTATATGTCTGGTGACAGTTTTTGTCTTGGAGGAATCACTGAGGCAGAAAGAGGAAATGGACATGGTGTCAGTTTGAGGTGGGTCAAGTTTGTAGCTGGACTTGGTCAAGGGGAGTCTGCACTCCCACTGAACTGCCCGCCATGGCTGAGATTGAAGTCAGAGGAGGGCAGAGGCAAGGTGATGTGAGGCTCCAAAAGCGCTATCTATGCAGAATCTCTTAAAACCTTGCCAGAATGTGTTTTCCATTGCCCTCAGATGAGTTTAGACTCCTTGTTTGGGGGAGTCAAGGCCCTTCCTGCCTGGTTCTATATCCCTCCAGCGCCTCTCCCCGATTCTTTGAAGAGCACTGTTCTACAGATATTCTGAGCAACATTTTGGCCAACCTGAGTGCCCAGTGTTCTTCTCTTAGAGCCTTATTCACTAGGATGTTTGGTTTGGTCCTTTTGTCAATACATATTCAACAGAGCTTCTGGAAGTGTGGGGGCAAGAATAACTTGATGAGATTTATAATTTAGGATGATCAAGCTGGTGGAGGATGAATGAGAAGGAAGTGAAGCAGGGGAGGAAGTTCACTGTGTTGGGTTCTTATGAGTGATGAGGGGATCGTGGTGGTGAAGTGATCACATTATCAGGTGAGAGGACTCTGGCTGCAGGAGAAGGTGTGCCTTTTTGGGTGCCTGGTCAGGGGTGATAGCATGGGAAGAATCAAAGATGGGGCCCCAGTTTCTAGCCTGGGCAGATGGGAACTGTGAGTGCCATTCACTGACACAGAGGTTAAGGAACAAAATGCATCCCTTGGTGTGAGAGATGATGAATCAATTTAGTTTTGGATATTCTGAGTTTGTGGTCACTTTGGAATATTTAAGTGGAATTTCCTTCAAGTCTGTCCAAGAGAGAACTAGGTTGGAGCTATAGATTTTGGAGTCATTACAGAATGTAAATGACCAAGCCCAGAGAATGTGTGTGAGGGACAGGAGAGCCTTGGACAGAATTCCACGGAACACCAATATTTCCAAGATGGTGCCCATAGAGAGGCTGAGGAGGAGCCGGCAGTCGGAAAGGCAGGGGAAGACAGGAGGCAGGTGGGGTCATGTGAGTCCAGAGAAGAGACTATTTGAGGGACTGGTGCACAGTGGCCAGTGCCACTGCAAGTTCAAGTGCCGTTAAGGCAAAGAGGAGTTAGATGGCTTTGGTAGCAAGTTGGTTGTTGGTGGTGTGGACAAGCGTCTTCCATGAGTGGTGTGATCTGAAGCTAGTTGCAGTGGGTTGAAGGATGAATAGGAGTCAAGGAGGTGGGAATAGAGTGGACACATTTTGTTTTTAACAGAGGGAGTGAAGGGAAGGGAGGGGGTATGGGAGTAGGAAGCATAGTGAATGAATAGGACATGAATACCCTATGTACATATATGATTACATGACTTGTGTGATTCTACATCATGTACAACCAGAAGAATGAGAAGTAATACTCCATTTGTGTATGATATGTCAAAATGCTTTCTGTTGTCATGTATAACTAACTAGAACAAATAAAAAAATAAATAAGTTCATTTGTAAAAGAGGGTGAAGACAGGTAGCTTAAGTGGAAGGTAAGCTGGAGGGTTAAAAAATGACATTGGGACACACTGAAACTTGGGTTTTTGTTGACCTTCTGGGGGAGAGGATGGAATGAACCATGTAGTTGAGAGGCATCGGAGGAGGTGGTGGAATGCAGGGATGGGGGGTGCACAGGAGCCTGGCCCAGGGGTAGACAACCCTGCTATGGTCACAATAGTAGAGCAAGGGGAAGAACTGGAGAGGTGTGTGTGGGGGAGTTGCAAAGTTCCCACCTGGTCACTTATTCACTTTGAGAAGAAGGAAACAAGGTCCATTGATGACCTAGGTTTGAGGATCCTGGAGAAGGTTTAAATAGCTGTGTTGGGGAGCCAGAGGGATGAGTTGACTTTCAGTGACCTTCCCATTGTCTTTAAGTCCTCTCTGTCTCTCTCATGTTCTCCCTACTTGTCCATGCCTCCCTTGTGTGCTTATCACTCTCCAGCTCTGCTCTTGTTGGTGAGCCTCTCATCTCCCCTCTGGAAGTTCTGGAAGGTGGGCTTTGTCTTCCTGTTCCTTAGAGTCCTGTGAGGTTGCATTGCCCACAGAAGGGGATCCCACAATTGTTTCTAGAATAAGTCAGTGAGCGTGGCTTGACCTTGCCGGAGCAGTGGGGCACTTATTCTGTGATGCAGTCGATACTTATTCCAAGGCAGGGATATATCCAGGGTGCTCTGAGGGCAAGAAACATTGTTATTTAGTAGCTGGAGATACATATTTAGGAGTCATTAGAGTTTATAAATGGCCAAGTCCAGAGAAATTTGACCCTGATGTTCTATTCTCATTTAGATACTCCACAGTTCCTCACAGCCAACTATTGAATTCTGGGCATCCTGGGGCAGTGTTCTCAACCTATCGAACCCAACACCCTCTTTCTTTAAAATATATTCTGTAACTCCCATTAATTTCTTGAGGTGAAATTCATTGATAACATAATGCATCTTTACATATAATTTAAAAAATTTATGTAGTGTCCTAATGGTAATAAAGAGGAGAAATGAAAGAAAGTAATTTATAATAAAAGAATACTTTCCCCACTGCTCAGGCCTACAGGATCTAGAAGAGAACTTCTCAAATTTTTATGTGCACAGGAATCCTCTGGAGATAGTATTGAAGTGCAGACTCAGATTTGGGGGTCTGGAGAGGAGATTCTTCCCTCTTAGCAAGCTCCACCACGATGTTGGAGAGCTTCTGGTCTGTGGACCACCCTCGCTCTAGTAGTGAGGAACTAGGAAGCACATGATGCTTTGCTCTTCTTGTAATGAATACATGTAGACCCAAGAAGAGTGAAATACATTTAACTGAATATTACTATCTTAAGAACTGACATTTTGAAATACAACATATATATGTAATCATTGTGAATGCGACAGTTTCAAAGACAAATTTATACAGAGGTGTCTTATGGGTCACTCAAATTCCATGATATGACTTTTAGAAATGACAACAAACCCTAGGGAAAGTCTTAAAGAAAACAAAGTACATCTTTCACCAACTTCCACTAGAGTTTCATTATTAGGTAATTGAGTATATAACGAAACTGCAAAAAAAAAAAAAATGTGTTTATGTGCAAAACAGAGTTAGGTGCCAGTCTCAGGAAACTGAGTAGGGTTTTCGTTTATGTCCGTCTCTAGTTGGACTTTAAAGTCATGCGGGACACTGGGCATTACTTGCAGAAGGTCCAGAGCTCTGTCTCTGCCCAATAAATGCAGTTTATTAATTCCCTTCACCTTTGATTGCATTATCTGTACACGAGGACATTACCTATGTCAAGGACTGGCTAGGAGGATTAACACAGGGGAGATTTTGGTACATTGTGAGGTCCTAAACAGGTTATACTCAGGTACATGAGTAGCTGTGACATGCTTCCCAATCATGGAAGCAACTGGAAACATCCCTCAAGCCTCTACCATACCTCACTGAGAACCACTAACCTAGAGGAACTGAGAAAGAAGAGCAACCACAGGTGAAAGCTTAGAGAAACACATTTCATCAGAGCCCACTGCTATGAGCAGAAGGTGCATTTGCCTGGAAAGAGCCACAGACAGACTGCATCCACTCAACCACATTTACAAGCATGTGACTGCTGAGCGGACACAAATGGCTCATATCACAGACCCATTCTGTACCACAAAGACAGAAGTGACACACTTTCTCTTGACAAGGCTGGGGATATAATTATGCATCTTTCTAGGTACAAATTAGTGCCACAATGTTTCTACCAAAGCTATCAAGTGAGACTGAGGTGGTGGCCTGTAGTTCTTGCTTGTAGGGAGGGAAGGCAGGGAGTAGCTGAGGTGGGCCTAGCTCCTCCTAGGTGCTGCGGTTCCTTTTCCTTCATCACTGGATGCCAGGCTTTCTGTGCTTCCTCTGTTCATGTTTTCCCTTTTGTAGTTTCTAGAAGCCCATTCAGGTCTCAGGCTCTGTAGATAGTTCTCTGTGCCTGGGATGTACTTCTCCTTTCTTGTCTGAGTAACTCTTGTTGTCTTTCCTATCTGGGTAATGACCCTTCCTCAGAGAAGCCTTCCCCAACCTCAAGCTGGGCTGGATAGCCCCTCCTTTGATGCCCTTGTGCCACCCTGTACTTGTTCTTTATGGTGCCCACCACACTCTTACTAAGTCATGATTTGTTCTTAAAGTTTGCTTTTCCTTCTGGATGAAAACTCCTTAAGGGCAGAGACCTTGTCTGTCTGGTTGACCACTTGAGTCTCAGGACACAGTGCTTGACACCAAGCAGACACTCGGTACTCATTGGATGAGTGTGTGAGCCAAAGGGAAGGCCAGAAGTCTGTGTTGGTTAATCAAACTCAACTGACACATGCAGTGAGGCACGAGTGAGTTCCTCTGCAAGACACAGGAAGTCAGGAATGTGAAGTTGGCTGGCCAGCAAATTGCTGTCTCACTGCCAGCAATTCTACTAGGTGTGTTTGTGTGTATCACACACAGCAACTGTACAGCAGCTGCCTCTGAGCACAGGAGATGGAGATGTGCAGGGTGAGGATGACTGCAGGGGGCCAGGGCCAGTACACCTGCTGGAGAGTCGGGAGGAACATTTCCACTTTTTCCCTGCTGGGGAGTGAATTTATACTAAAACAAGGTCTTGGTTTGCTTTCCCTTGTCCACTGTTTCTGGACTGGCTAAGAGGCTTAATACAGGGGAGTCAAAGGAAGATTTTTTGTACATTGTGAAGTCCTAAACAGGTTATACTCAGATACATAAGTGGCTGTGACTTACATTGTGTCCCACACAGGTTATTTCACATTGTCTATGATACACCAGGAAACACTGGGGCAGCCTACCTGAGCTGGATGCCCTTGTTTAGCAACTGTACCCTGCAACCCGCAGCAAATACTGAGGAACAACTGTCTTCCAGGCCCTGGGTGCACAAAGCGATGCAGGTGGGGCTCAGCTCAAGCAGGCCGACCATGGTTGGGGGAGGGGCCGAGCAGGCTCTTTAGCTGGGATGGTCAGGGAGGTCGTGGCAATGGAGCAGAGATCGGAACAAAGTGAGCCAATGAGCCATGCAGAAAATTACCAGGATCTCCATGAGGTTATTTAATTTAATTCTTTCCATAATCCTGAAAGGCAGATATTTTTACAGTAGGGGAAATAGAAGCATGGAAATGGAGTGACGCGTCCATGGTGAGGGAGCTGGAGTGCAGGGATGGGTGCACCTCCCTCCGACCGCTCTCCACCTGCCCACCTGCTGCTTCCTTCTTCATGATCTTTTCTTGGCTACATGATCCTTTCTTCAGTTTTCTTTTTCTTTCTCTTAAAAATGGACAAAAAAGGAGAACAAGTCATGACCCCGGCAACTTGATGTGCACATACTGTCACTGAGGATGCTGATTTTTAAACTCTAAAGCTCATCTCATATGCATCCTTTTCCCCACATCTCACTGGACATCTTCTTAGCCTGGGTTATACCGCCTCTTGCCATGGGGGCTCCTATCTACTCTCTCTGCCTCTAGTTCATTGTCTGGGCAGAAGCGAGGGTGAATTAGATCATGCCACTCTGTGCTGAAACCCTCCAGGGGCTTCCCACTTGCACTCGGAATAAAATTCACCTTTTTGTTCTGACCTCCAACCCAGTACCACCTAGCCCTTGCTCACTCTTCCAGCCTCACCTTGTCACATCTGCCCCGTTGTCATTGTCCCTCCCATTCAGGTCTTGTTTCAATTCTTCTGGCATGTCATGCTCTTCCCCAACTCTGTACCTAACTTTTCTTCATTATGGAGGCTTCAAATTAAGTGTCCTTTGCTTACTCCACCTGAATTAAGTCTCTCCTGTAACTTCCTGTCAGACTCCAGAGCTGCTGGTAGACTAGGAAGCCGTGAAGGCAGAGGGCGGTGTGTTAGGCAGACCCAAAGATCACACTCTGGGTTTTCACCTGTGTGTGTAATGCCCTCTCCTGTGGTGTAATCTGAGCACAGAGATTTGCTTTGAATTGATGGACTATGGCAGAGGCGATAGAATGTTACTTCTGTAACGAAGTTTCAAATGACTGTGACCTTTGCCTTGTTAACAGGCTGTCTTTTGCATTCGTGGCTTGCATGCTTTGATGAAAACTGCTTCTATATCCATGTGACAAGGAACTGGGGGTGGCTTTTGGTCAACATCCATTGAGGAACTTGGCCTCTCAGTACAATAGCCCTCAAGAATCTGAGGGTTTAGAGCTCAGGTTACAAGTAGATCCTTCTCCAGACGAGCCTTCAGAAGACACCACAAACTCTGAGCTGATCCGTTGATTATGGCCTTGTGAGAGAATGTGAGGACCTAGCTAACCCATTTGTGGTTTCTGACCTACAGAAGCTGTGAGATGATGAATGTGTGTTTGTAAGGTGCTAATTTAGAGTATGTTGTTATGCGACAATGGATAACTAGGCTGTCTGAACTTCCATTTGTAAACATTTATTGAATAAATTAGAGAATGATTGACTTTGTCATGCCCTTAACCTCCTGAACAGCCTTGGGAAAGCAAGTGCCCCAAAGTATCAAGATCAATCATATTATCTGCAGGCTGCATAGAAAACCCAGAATAGAAGGCCTGCTGACTTCCTGAAAAGCTATGAACTTACCTTTGATCTTACCTTTCTCAAAACCACCTCTTCCTCCTGCTAAGATCCAGTGTTCTTGAGATGGATTTCATCAGCCAAAGTGCACCTTTTCTGACAACTCATGAGTTTTTCAACTGGACAAGCAACTCTTCCTCCTTTTCCTTGGTTATCATTGATGCCATACTTTTATGGCAAAACCTCTAAGACGAATAATTCATGGCTTATGAGTACATTTCATGAGTATACAGGATGCCATATAAAATAACATAAATGTTTCCTAATAGAATTAATACACTTTCCAAGCAGTTCAGCTTGAGGCAATTATTGCACTTCCTGGGAGATACAAATTACTTTGCCCTCAGCCTCATGCCAAATAACCCCCCTAAGACACACACTAATTACCCAGAAATACACTGCCTGCCATAGCTCATTGACTAATTGACAATCAGTTTAAAACTTCAGTAAAATATCTTAAAACTTAGGCTTCACATTTAGCAAGGAAACCAATTTTGTTTATCTCCTCATTTCGGTCTGCCTCATTGGCAAAGTTGTAGTATGGTTTGTGAGTAATGACTGAGCAGGCTTATTATAATGATCAATGGTAAAGGAATGGCATTCCATCATACTGTGTAGCATTTCCATCTCTCATTTCTGTGATTCTATTAAGAACAATTACCAATAATATATCCGTTAATGTGATACAAAAATAGAATGCAACCGTGTATGTAATCGTTATTGCTAATGTGGTCTGTTGAGCCTGGTGCACAGTTGTCACAATTCCTTTCTCATGCACTTCTCAGATGTGGCCTCTGTGTGCTCTATGCCCTTTGCATTCTGATCCAAGCACATGCACCCAAGGAGTTCATGCTGTACTTAACGCACATTCCTCCTGCCTCAAAAATAAGTTGCAGGCAAAAGCCAAATCCTTGGGAATCATTTCCTACTCTGTCTTTGCCATGTACAAATGATGTTTAGACAGTTCATTTCTTTTAGAAGAAGAAGCTACATGAGTCTTTCTAAATCTTGTTTCTAATCACCGTAATTATTCCAAGAGTTGACATAATATTATCCATCTTTGCTCTGAATTTTCTGGGATAATTCGATCATATAGCAAAATGCATCCAAATTTTAAATAAATGATTTATAATTAAATATCTGGGACATAACCCATTCACATGGTGGAAAGTGTCACAGGAGAGCAGAACAAATATACAAGCATAGGAGTATAGTCATAGGAGGGGCGGTCATTGTGAGGTCATTGGACCAGCATTTCTATTAAAATTACATCTGATTGCAACCACAGAATATCTAATCTGGAGAGGCTTGAACAGTTAGGGCATTATTTTCCACACAGATTAAGACTTGCCAAGGCAAGAAGTCAGGGGTTGGTGTTGTGACTCTGTGATGATCTCAGCCCACACCTTTGTTTTTCTATTCTTTCATCCTTTGCTTATTGACTCTTAACCTCTGACTGCAGAGAACTGGGGAGGGACTGCCCGATCCATGCCTAAAACATCCTCAGGAAGACACAGGCTCTACCCAGCCCTCAGCTCAGGTCTCAATAGCTAAAGCTGTGTCACATGAGTCAAACCTGGCTGCCAGCAATGTCTAGAAACTGCATTTGGCAGGGCTCAGTGCTGTCTTAGTAAATCAGGGTTCTCTTAGCAAGGGGTCAGTGGATTCTGGGGTGGGCAGTGCCATAGCTGGGGAAGTTCGAAGAGAAGCTGCTAATGTGGAATGTGAGACAGGAGCAGTGAAGGGGCCCTTGGTGGAGTTACAGTGAGAGTAACTCTGGGAGAGAGGATCCCAGTGGCAGGTCTAGGAGATTGTGAGAAGGCTGCTCCAGGAAAATTTTGTTCGGAGAAGTTGGGGAAGGGTCAGCTCAGTGAGGTGTGTCCATTTCCTGGAGGAAACCCCCATCCTCCCACCCCAACACACACACCCCTCATGTTCACTCCCTAGGCCACTTGGCTCATGCTAAAGTGGATTTTCCGATTAAAGAAAACAAAATCTTAAGGGGATCTGTTCTTTGCACTTTGACCTTTCCCCTAAGCCAGGGGTTCTCAACGTTGGCGACACACTAGAGTGACATAGGGGAAATTTTAAAAACTCCCCAAGGTTACATGCCAGACCAACAAATTAGGACTCTGGCAGTGGGGTCTGTGGTGTGCTGTACAAGTTTAATAACTAGTTCTCTAGGGAAGAAAAAATACTCATGTATTTATGCACATAAATTTATTATAAATATACTGATACAAAGGATGCTCAGCACCCAACTTACAAATGGTAATAAACTATACAGTATAATACTCTGACACCAAATGATCTTCAGCCAGTTGATTCTCACATGACATTTTTGGGGGGATTTTTGCTGAAATCTTGTGTGGGTAGTTAACCCATGGCTGCAATTTAACCATGATTTGACAAAGTCCAATGAATGCTTGGATGTTGTCAAGTTCAGCCACCGACTCACGAGTGTAGCTCTAACATGGATGTGGTTGATATTTTCATCTCCATTAACAAATAAGATGAGGGTAAGACTATAGAGATGTATAGAAGCTCCTTTGTTCATCAACGACAGGAAAGACTTTTTTTTTTTAACTAATTAGATAATAGTTGTCAATACTAGAAGAGTATTTCCTCAATTTTCTGTGCTATTAACAGTTATAGACATGATAAAATTTTTAATTTGCTTTATTAACATTTTCCCCATCACTTTCATAAGTCTAGACCAGAGGTCGGCAAGTCTTAATAAAGGGCCAGATAAATATTTTATGCTACGTGGACTGCAAATGCTCTTCTTTCTTTGCTTTCCTCTCCTCTCCTCTACTCTTTTCTCCTCTCCCTTTTCTTCCCCTCTCCTCTCCCTCCCCCTTCCATTTCCTTCCTTTCTCCCCTCCCCTTCTCTCTCTCTCTCTCTCTCTCTCTCTCTCTTATGATTCTTTAAAAATATAAAAACTTGTGGCTAACACAAAAAAAGACAACTGGCTAGATTTGGGCTGTGAGCTGTATGTAGTTTACCAACTCCTGATTTAGACAATCTAACAACACAATAAATCAAGCCCTGCTATATTGCATCTGCTAATTTCTGTGGTGTAACAATTCCATAAACTATGAATGTGGTAGCACTGAATTTGGAGTTGGGAAGGCATGTGTAACGACACATCATTATTTAGTGTTTCCACCATTCAGATGCAGTAAACAGCCTCAAAAGCTTAGGGGGAATAAAATTATTATGAAGTGGTATGACTCGAGTATTTGTTCCCTTTATTTTTAATAAAACATTTAATTGTAAGCTTATATAATCTAATTTTTAATGATGGCTATGATTAACAACTGACTAAAAATTCCTAGAAATTTTACTACTGTCTTTTGTGAGCTGCTAAGAACTGGCTTCAGCACATCAGTGGGTGGGATCCTGCATCTTTATTTTTCTTAAAGCTCTCTAGGGGGATTTCCATGTATGACCACTGCTCTCAGTACATCTGATCCCTCTATGACTGGAGCAGAGGCCCGGGGTGTGGTTTCCTTGGTTTCTTCCAAATCTGTTGATCACATTTTCCAATGTCTCTGATTAAGCCATCAAAGTTTCTCTCTGCCTATCCCAGTTGATTCCTGACCTTGTCTTGCCTGAGTTATCACAGCCCAACCAGCCTGGCAAAACCTCTGCGGTCCTTTGTTCTAATTAACCACTCTCACTACTTTTCTGCCTGAACAATTTGCCAGCTTCAATCTTGAATATTTATTTGCAGCTCTTGGGCAGAATTCCCTAGCTTTCCTTCCTCCTGAAATTAGTGCCAGGCACATGGTTGGTACATAATAGATATGAAGAGAATGTAACTCCCAGGGCAACCAGGTACCGTCAGGACTCCATGGCAGGGGACGCCAGGCCATGAAATCTTCCATGGGACTCATTTGACTGATCTTAGGTCCATCTCCAGCCTGGCTCCTGCCCTGGACCTCAAGGCACCCAGCCCCTGCAGGCTTCCATGCCACCTGGCTGCTGAGTAGAGAGGTCTGTGGAGAATTGGAGAGCTGTGAGAGGAGGAGGCCTGAGAGTTCTTGTCTTTTCTTTCTGCTTTGGGCAGCATCTCTGGTGAGGCCAGGTCATTTTCTAGGCTCCAGGGGCTGCTGTGATTTTGGCTCCTTAGGCATCCCTGGCTCCTGGGCTCTAGTACCCTCTCCTCTTCCCTTTGTCCCTCTAGCCCTAGGTAGTGGTTTCCTGTTGGTGCCAATATTTGTTAGGGTTGCTTTACCATCCCTTTTTCTCTTCACCTCTTCCAACACCTGGCAACCGCTCCCCTGTATTAAATCCTCGCTCCTCAGCTCTGTTAGTAGGAACCTGTCAGAATCAGCCTGAAGTGCTGGGCTAAGGGGTCTGGCCTCATGCTCAGGGTAATTGGCATGGCTCCTCTGGAGGCTTTGAAGGAGGAACATGGTAGGATCAAATGGAATGCCTTCCTAAATGGGCTTTGAGGAAGGTTCATTTAGCAGAGATACTGGAGGTTTGAGGGGTATCCTAGGGACTTTGTAGGTAACCTTGGGAAATCCATGAGTACTCTACAAATATGCAAAATTTTGTGTATATGTGTGTAAGTGATTCACACCACCCAAGAGAGAGAGCCCATAACTTTCATCACATTCTCTGTGGCATTCCAAAATAGGTTAGGAACCATTGGACTAGAGGTGGGAAGGATTCTAGTTAGGAATCCAAGTGACTTAATATTTAGTCAGGGTCCCAACAGGAAGTGAGCCCACCTGGGAGAGTACTGGTGGAGACTTTAAAGAAGAGGCTACCTTCAGAAGTCTGGGCAGGGTTAGGTGAACAAATAAAAGAAATGGAGACACCACATCTAGCAACAGTGGGGCACTCTTAGCTCCTAGGACTACAGGGCCAATGGAGGAAAATGGGTGAGGGGGTCTGGGGCAGTTGGAGCCCTGGAGAAGGGGCCCCTTGGTGGAAGCAAAATTCTGGAAGGATGCAGCTTCTTTAAAGCAGGGGCAAAGCAGGAGGGCACACTCTGACCATTTCTTTTACACTTGGATGACCATTAGAACCTCCTCTTGATTTGGAACCCATTTGGCAGCCAGCAGCACATGGAGCCTGAGTGACGTGGTCTGCAGGCCCAGAGCAGAATGTAGACATCTTGGTTTCAATATTAGGTATGTCCCAAAAGTTCATGTTTGAAACAATGCAAGAGGATTTAGAGATGAAATGATTGAGTTATGAGAGCCTTAATCTGATCAGTGCATTAATCTATTGATGGGATTAACTGGTGACTATAGACAGGTAGGGTGTTTGGCTGGAGGAGGTGGGTCTCTAGGGGTGTGCCTTTGGGGTCTATATTTTATTGAGTGGAGCTCTCTCTGCTTCCTGGTGCCAGGTTCCCAGCTGTTTTCCCCCACAACACACTTCTGCCATGATGTTCTACCACACCTAGGGCCCACGGAATGGAGTCAGTCATCTACAGACCTAGACCTCTGAAACCGTGAGCCCCCAAATAAACTTTTCCTCCTCTAATTGTTCTTGTCAGGTCTTTTGGTCACAACAACAAAAAAGCTGACTAAAACAAGGTCAATGGATGGATGGGAACAGAGCACTGTAGGGGTGAATAACCAGCACAGAGAGAACACACTGCTTAGAACTCCCAGAATTTTCCACAAGGGAATTGGCATAAATCATGTTTGGTGGCTCTTGGCACCACGACTCACAGTCTGATCTGGACTCTGCTTTTCATCAGACACTCATAACTAACTTGGCCTTGCCTAGTAAAGCTAGATAAAGAGAAGCAAAAATGCAGAGGATTTTATTGTGGTTGTTGATTTTATCCTGGCGCCACCATTTACAAATTCTTTGACCTTGGAAGTCACAAAATGTGCCTGGGTCTCACCACAAGGTACAGAGGTTGGGTTCAATGTTCCTGAAGGTATCTTCTGCCTTGGCTGTTTTACAATGCTGTAGGGGGTCTTTGGCTTCTTCCCTCATAGAGGCATTTCGTGTTCTGGCTCCTTCTAAGGAGGTGAACAACCTTCCCTTGCCTGTCGTCAGTGGAGACTTGAAGGCTAGAAAGGAGCAATGGCAACAATCTCCCTTGTCCCTCTGAGGAGCAGACTGTGGGTTATTAGCATTTTATCGACTTTGGCTCTGCTGTTGATTGTCAGGACTTACAGTGAAATGCTTTAATATGCATTTGTGTCTAAGTGCTACCCAAGCCAAAGGAGCACTAATTTTGTAGACGTATTTGCATTGTAGTCTGTGTTCCAGAGACACATCATGTAAAGAAACACGCCTGGCTACTCTGCTTACTTGGCTCGAGGAGGGAACTGAGGAGGGTTGCTGAAGGGAGCTGGCTTTTGTATGCATTTTGGAGCTTTAATTTTATTAGCTGATGCAAATGATCTGCTCCACAAATGTAAAACAAAAGGACAAGAAAATGATCCCTGTGTCAACATCAGAATGTCTGACTTAAAATCCCATTCAAACAACTCCCTAAAAATGATCAGACGCTGAATACATTATTTTTCTGACTTTGACAAAACCAGCGTGCACAAAGAAGCAGCCCCATGAGGTTATGGATAAACCAACCGCGTTAAAACTTCAGCATTTTCATGTCAGTCACAGGTTTTCTTAAGGGCTAAGTCACTGTTTAAGGACTAATGTGTTTTGAGACAGAAGAAAAAAACAAAACCACTCTATGTTATTAGGCAGAATCCCCTTTATGTACAGGGACTAGATCTGTTTGCCCCTGATTGTGTCCCCTGCTTTATTGTCCTACTTCAAACACAGGGCCCTGGGCGTCATCTCCAGGAAGGGCTGATTGAACTGTCGCCCTGACACTTGTCAGCTGTGGATAATACGGGTTTCAGTCCGTCATGCTCACACATAAATGAACCATGACAGAGATAGACTGTTGAATAGAAAAAGCAGTTTTACTGTGGATAACCTTTCTTGAATAAATGCAACAAATAATAAAGGTTGAAAAGGGGGGGCATGTACCTTAGGAGAGTAGTGACGTTTAGAAGCAAATGGTTATTATCCTTTTGGGCCATCAAAAATTGCCCATTTATCAAAATATGTTATTGAGAGAAAAGGTAAAAGTGCTGTGATTATCATAAAAATGATGGCAGTTTTACCTACTTCATCTTTGGTGTAATATAACGTACGAAACCCAGCTACAGAGCACCAGGATTGGAAAAAGGAGGCATTGTTTGTGTTCCAAATGGCATCCACAATTGTTCTTGGAAAATGGTGGCACACATCTTAATTAAAAGAGCAGGAGAAGAATCCTAAACTCTTTTTCCATGTCTTTAAAACATTTCTTTATTAAGAAGAAAAGAAAGAACACCCAGCAGAAATCATGGAAACTCTACATTTCAATCAACACAGTCCAAAGAATGATTCGAGTTTACAGGCCTGTAATTGGAACAAATTGGAAACAAAAGAAGAGCTCGTTGGAGCCACGTGATGTGGCCATGGTGCTGCGATGCTAGAAAAAAATCATGTTTCTTTAAAGCAAAGCTAACTCCTCTGCAGGCTCCAAGCAATTTGCATAAATGTCTTTACCATGATTTTTTTTTATTTATGGGCCCTAAGTTTCTAATTAAATACTAATTAATACTATCACCAGAATTGTCTCCCATCCCCAGCTCTTCATAGCTTTGTCACTTTGATTAATGCACAGTCATTTATTAACTTATTTAACAAGCCGGGGTGCCTCATGACAAACTAGATTAAATTATCCTCATAACAGTCTCATTACTGAAAAAAAAAAGAGAGTTTTAAACTTAATAAAAATTATCCTCAATAATGTTAAAGCTTTTTCACCATACCCTTAAAAGATAGAAATAGGTTTCTTGTTTGATTTATAATATATGGAGTTGTATAAAGCATCCATTAATAAAATTTATAAGTTCATTTAAGCTTGCACATTACAGTAGTGCTGTAGCCTTGGGTGCTTATTATTTAACTTTTGCTGTAGTTATGAAGATAATTAATGTCCTGACCAGACAGGGACTAAAATACCCACTAGAATGAGATAATTAGAGACATAAATAATGTTTAGGTTCTTGTGCACTGCTTTTTAAATTAATTGTTTTGTTTTCTATCCAAACTTGATAAAGAAGAAAATAAGTTTACTAAGGAACTATACTAAGGAAGGTGAGATGTTTGTTTTAGTGGATTGGCAAGTGCTAGGAAGCCTGGCAGCTTCTGGGCTTGAAGGAGAGAGAGGGATGTGAGGGGACTCCCCTCTTTCTGGGGAAATGTTTAGCCCTTTTTGCTCTCTGCCTCCCTCTAGTGGCAAGGTCCTGGAGACACGCTCACCTTTAGTCAGCCTTAACTGTTAAGAAGAGGGAGGCAGAAATAGGAACTAAAGACTGTCAACACATTAAGTGGTGGGGTAAACTTGTCATCTCAGTCCCAGAGGAGAAGGAGAGCCCCAGAAGGAGCTCGAGGAGCCTATGGGAGTAAATCTGTAATGCTGACAAGGCAGATGCAGGAAGGAAGCTGTGACTTGGGCCCTGCTGATTTCCAAATAAATATGCGTGAGCATCTTAAAATGCGCGTGGAGCTCCCACCATCCTCTGGGCTGTTTGTTTAAACAGCTAGGCAGTATGTTTCAAGGGCATAGTCTTTCCTCATTTTTGGTTTCTTGCTAAAATAGCACCCTCATTAAGCTCACTAGGCAATCTCCGGCCCTGGGAGAAGGTCCCTTGTATCTCCCTTGATGGAGGAGGCTTTACTATTTAAGCTGCCTTTGGGTCTATGGTGAGCGGAGTCTTTGGGCGGGGCTGTTGGGAAGAGGTAGTAGCTGCTTGGTCACAGATAGGGAGTCCACACCAACACCTGGTGGATAGCACTTCACCATTTAGGAAGCTCTTTGACGTGAATCCTGCTGTCTTTGTCCCTCCAGAATCCTGTGAGATTCAAAGGGAGGGACTGTTACTATGGCTCCGGAGGAGTCCGTGGTGATTTTGATTCACAAACGGGCCCTCGGTTACTTCATTGTGTGGAGCACCTGGCTCCTTTTCTTTTGGTATCTGAAGTCCTTCCTGCTTTTCTGTATTTCTGTATCTCACCCCATTCTTTCTCTCTCTTATCCTCTCCCCCCCCTTCATGTTTTCTTTTTATCTTTGATTCAGAGCAGAGATAACAATAACTCTACTTGTTCTCATACTAACATAGCTCACCCGTCAAAGCTGCAATGGGGACTGGTGCTGCAGAAATTCTGTGAGTGGAAAGATGGTTCAGAGAATTTTCTCTAAGGTTAGCATACTTCATGGTCAGAGTCACTTCTAATTTATACCCCAACCCCGGGAGGTAGGTAGATGGCATAATGTCTTTACTATTCCTATCTCTTGTTTAGCATCTTTGTAAGTCTATCAGTAGAGCCCTACTAGTTGATGGTGGCTTCGGCCCAAAACAGATCAACATTAGACCCAATAATAAGCTACCCGATTCACCGGGTTTCCTCTAGGCAACTCTACTTGAATTCCATGTGTTAAGTTCTCAGGTTTGCCCAGTATTCATATTAAGTCCCCAGGTTTTCCCAGTTTTCATGTTGTGCACATACGCTAAATTCAGTGAAGCAGGCAGAGCATCTAGGAGGACCAAGTGAGGAACTGTCATAGATTAAAGTCAAGACACAGCAAGGGAATAGCTCTTAGCCCAGAAGAAAACCGTGGTGATCCTTATTCTATCCAGGTTCTTCCTGGAGGACAGAGGGCAGAGGGGAAATGTTGGCCATGGATTAAGGATGCAAGGTTTGAAAAGAACAGAGAAGATACTTTTTTTTTTTTCATGGTTCTCAAACGTTAACAGGCAAAACAATGTTTAAATGCAGATTCCTGGGCAGTTTTAGAGTTGCTGATTCAATCCATCTGGGATGAGGCCCAGGAATCTGCATTTATTTTGGGCCATAAGTTAAAGATGCAGAGAGTCAGTGTATGGACAAGTTGTTAGGAAACATTGGATGAGGAAGGGGATAAAGAGAACTGATTGGAAGTGAGGAAATTTTGGTGCAATCATTGCTACCCTCTAAGACAGTGAGGAGCAGTTTCAAGACCCCCTTACCTGGGGCTGCATCTCCAGGTGGCCATTGTGTGTATGTGTGTGTGTGTGTGTATGTGTGTGTGTGTGTGTGTCCGTCCCAATGGTCACAATAGTCTCCTGTACTCTGACCAGTACCTCTCCTAAGGGCTTAACCTGGTGGCTTAAATCCTGGTTAAGCCTCAGGCAGCTCCTTTAAGACATGTCACTCTTCTGTTCATCTCTTCCTTCTAGTATAGGAATCCTTCATGAGGGGGAAGCTGAAGGAAGTAGGGGTGCAGCTTTGCCCTGAGCCAGTGTTGCTGCAAGCATTTTGGTAAAGAGAAGATTGTGTGGAGGGGTCCTATTTTCCACCTTCATAGCAACCCTAGAATAGACAAGGCTCAGTTACCTTGGACAAGGCTAAGTTAGAACCCATGGTGATATGTCTGGTTTCTGAAGGTCGGATCTATTATTTGGGTCACAATGACTGGCTACGGGTGTTGGAATGGTTAAGTGACACTCACTCAGCTTCAGATCTAAGCATGTGCTCAGCAGGGACTTCCTGACATGTTGGTATTTCTCTTTGGTGTTCTGGTCTTGATAACCTGCAGCCAGCAGGATGTAAATGCTACATGTGCACAGAACTTGATGCATGGAACATTTGTGGATCACTGGCAAATGCCGGGCATTGTGATAAAGATGAAAGATGTTTTCTTGCAGATGGCTTGCCTGTTGTCCCTTGAGGACCAACAGTGACATTTCTGTGAACTCAAAGGACATGTCCAGAGAAGTTAACTGGGATAGAGCTGGTCTTCTGGCACTATTCCACCACTTGGCAGAGAACATGGTTAGATGGGTCCAGGGATGGCTTCTCAGGGTGGATATGACATAGGGAGAAGAGAGGGATAGGGTTTAGGATTGTGGTTCCCAAACTGAGGTGTGCATACCATCAGAGGTTGCCTAAGATGATCCAATGGGAATGGGCAGAGAATATCAAAATACTTATTTACCTGTTTCACTCCCTGGTCATTTTACACTGTTCTGTTCTTGTGATGTCTTTTAAAATATAAAAAAAAAGTCCAGTAATGCAATTTATGAATAAACAAAAGAATGTTGAGAATATGTGCTTCGTTATTTTTTTCACTTCGCTGTTGGATGTGTATCATGGAACAATTCCTAGACGGTTTGTTTAGCGTATTATTCAAAGTGTGGTTGAAATGCTGGGTCCTTGCGTCCAGCCTGGAAGTGGAAAGAAGCAAAACCATAAGGAGTGAGAGATCTCGGCGGATGTGGAAAGAATGATGGGTGGAGGGGCTCAAGGAGACAGAAAGTCAGGTCTAGAGGATTTCCGGGAACAGGGACTGCAGGAGAGTGAGTTGTGATCAGAGAGCAAACGAAAAGTGGCACAACTCCAGGTGATTCCAAAGTTAGGCCAGGGAAAGGAGGATTGAAAGTGAGTGGAAGGAAGTGTGTGGCTTGTGCCAGTGCCCGAGGCAATGGCAAGATCTAGAATAGAAAAGAAGCTATCAACCTGTGAGGGGAAGATCCAGGCTAGGGATGGGCAAGCAGAAGGCACAAGGGAGAGAAGGGGGATTTTCATGAAGGTAGTAGAGAAACAGTCCCTCAGAAGGGCAAGGGCCTGGGAGAAGGGGAGGGTGAGGTGCCTCCTCTGGGGAAAAGTGGGGTGGGACTGGCTGTGGCCCGTGAGAGCTCTGCTGGAGTAGAATAGGAAGAGAAAGGACGTTTCTCCTCCTGTCCCCCACCAAGGTCGAGGGGGTTGCTCACCTTGGGATGAAGGTCCCAGAGGGCACTGGGAATGTCCTTGCAATGAGGTGCTGTGGAGCCAGTGCCAGGGAAGATCAGGGCAGGTGTGGGAGGCTGTGGGATGAGAGGGGCTGCCCTTCACCACCTGTCACCCCATAGGTGCACTGTTTCCAGATTGTTTGCTTGGAAGGTTGTGGAATTGATTTTGTGAGCAGAGCCTTTTTTTTTTTTTTTTTAAAGGAATGTACAAATGTCTTTTCATTCAAAAACACAAAGTAAGTTATCTGTAGGCATGGACAATGACAGCTATGACCTTCATAGACTTTATCAACTGGAACCCATAACTGAAACCCATAACCTTTTCTTTCTCTCTCTCTTTTGTTTTGTTTTGTTTTTTTTCCCCCAAGTGATTTCTCAGAGATTATTGGTGAGAAACACGACTCCTGCAACCCGTTCATGAATAGTGGTAACAGCACTATTTTAGGAATCAGAACACAGCCACCTCCCGTGTCACCTCCACCCACTCCGCCCATGCCAGGGTCCTTCTCCTCTTTAGGATCTGCATGACAACTTGTGCGCTGTCTACCACAGCGCGTCAGCCCCGCCCACCTCAGCCAGCTCCAGATGCCTCTCCCACCCTGCCCCAAAACCTCCATGCAGGCTTCACACCCGCGGCTCCAGGGCTTTGCACCGCGTTCTCAGCTGGAGAGCGCCCTTCAGACTTTCATTCCTGGCAAGGTCATTGCAGGCATTCTGAATGTCTTAACAAATAATTTCTATCTCAATTTTTTGATAGTTATTCATTGAAATTAGCCTGTGCAAAGAGGGGGTGCCCTGAAACCAAGCCCACCCTCTTCCTGGAAGATCCTTCTTCCTCATCAGCGAGAGCCCCGCTCAGCGTCTCCTCAGCTCCCTTCCATTAGCTCAGCCTGGCTTGTCCCCCTGGCCTCCAGTGTGCCCGTGCCCTCTGAGACTGTTTTGCAGACTGTCCATTCAGCTCTTCTTCTTTCTATTCACTAGAATTAAGCTTTCCTGAATGTTTTTCAAGTTGAGACTCATCATGGTTCCCTTTCAAGGGCGTGGCATCATTTCTGGGCACAATATCTTCTACTTTTTTGAGGCTGAATAGCCTCAAGATTTAGGGTCAACCCCTCTTCTTCAAACACCTGCAGAAAGTATTTCAAAATGAGTGAGTTTCAGGGCATAGTTTTTCTTTCTTCTACCAAATGTATTCATAATACATTATGCAGGTGTTTTGATGAGAATCCAGAAACATCTTGAGATACTGTATTTCTTTGAAATGTGAGAATTTAACATCAGTGCTATTCCAGGACAAGACTTGTGTATAGAGCTTTTTATTACTTTAATTTGCATTATTTCATTTACTTCTCAGAACTTTGACAATTAGCAACAGCTAGAGCTTGCAGATGAGATAACAGAACCCACAGGAAACTCGCCTAAATGAACACATTTAGTAGTTGGTGGAGCCAGGACCAGAAGCTAGGTCTTGACTTTATGTCCAGTGTTCTCTCTTATATATCATTCTACCTTTCAGGATAGAGGGCAGATTAGACAGTAAGATAGTTTCAGATCAAGCATGTGATGGGTTAGAACTAGAAGGGACCCTGTGCTTTATCTAACCCAGCCCCCACCTTCTTACACATTCAGTAGATGTATCTAATTAGGAGAAATGCAAACCATAGGATTGAATACCTATAAATATTATCCCTGGAAAGAAAAGTACCATTTGGTAAATGTACAAAAAATTGGAAAAATTTGCATGTTATCTTTGTGCAGGGGCCCTGCTAGTCTTCCTTGTATTGTTCCAATTTTAGTGTACATGCTGCTAAGCAAGCTCCAGAATATTTTAACATGAACCTATTATAATGGAAAATATGAAAGTGTGTCACATAGTAAAGGTAAGTACTGTTTTGGGAAATGTTTGTGTTAGTTACATGTATGTACATGTGTGGGTCACATGTATTATATTAACAACTGTCAGGAAGTCACTGACATAATAGCAAAAGCACTGGAAAGTGAGTTAAATACTGTACTTAAATTCTGGTCTTTGCTCTGCCGACAACCACCTGCATGAACTTGGCCAAGGAACTTAACCCCCCAGGGCCTCCATTTCCTTATCTTTCAAATGAGTAAGTTAGACAAGATTATCTTTAGGATCCCTCCCTCTATGATTCTATCATTCCTGTGGCTCATTCACAACATCAGTGAAACATAAAAGCTTTCCAAATGGGGAGATGGGTGGGGAGAGGTGGCAGAACAGAGACAAGCAGGTGCCAGGTGCAGTCACATGACTTTGCCCATAGCAGCTGCTGTCCTCGTGTCTGCACCTGCTGGTAGTCCCCATGTTGGTGTCACCCCAAGATGCTGCTGCCATGTGGGTGTGAAGGATGACATGCTTAGATCCAAGTTGGAGCCTGTGGACAGCAGTGGAGGTGAGGACTGCCAACCACATGCACCTGGCGCCATGCTTGGCACTGTTAGATGCTCAGAAGCCATTCTTAATGACAAGCATGATAAATATCGAGGGGGAAAGGAAGAAAAAGCAACTTAAATAGAACAAGTTGAAACTTAGGGAGTTGTGTTCCCTCCACAGTCTAAGTAGTCCTGGAGTAATAAACACCTTCCTGGTTGGGAGTGGGGAGACAGCAATTTCAGAATACATGCTACATGAAATTCTTAGCACAACACCTTTTGCAGATTAGCACTTAGTTTCCTGTAAAGAACAGGGACCTGTTATCACTTTTTGCTCATATATTGGATAAGATGCAAAGTTAATTTCATGGTAGAGAAATACCCAAGAGGTTGCTTGTTTTCTGTTAATACAGAAGACATCTCTGACACTAGTACATAGAAGATTATAGGTGTGTGTGTGTGTGTGCGCGCGTGCGCACACACACACACACACACACATGCGCACATTTACAGAGGAGCTGAGAAATGCATAAATTATTTATTGATTCTGGGACAGCATACAACATGACAAGAAATGAGATATATTTGTGTGATATGCTTGCACATGGAGAAATTGAAGGAATGTTTTTATTTCTCAGGTGGCAACATAATGCCAGAAAACATTCTGCCTTTGAAGAACAAAAGTACAAAGATGTTCCAACAATTGAAGGTTATAGTTTTGCAAAATTGCTTATTATTCATTGCATTTGGAAACAGGGCATGGAGAAAATCATCTTTCCCTGCCTCGATCTCTTTAGGATGCTTCATTTTAATGTCACCCGCTAGGTAAGACTTAATAAGATGTGTGTGTTGGCCTGCAAAAAGACAGGGTTGACAAGAGCCTTATGTGACATGAAGCAGATCAAAAGTGGGCTTGGTTGTTGTTGAACACTGTCTACTTTTAAAGAAATAAATTAATATTTTAAATCATTTGAGTACTCACACTCAGCTGACAGTTGCCTGGCTGCAGCTCAGGTGTATTATGGGTAGAGGCACACAAAGGTCCCCACTTGGCCTGCAGCAGGGCCTCCTCCAGACTTCATGCAGCTAGACTGAAGGAGGAACCTGTTGGTGAGGTTCCAGCATGACCTTGGCCATTCAGGAGGTAGTGCTGGACAGAGTGGGGAGGAGAAACACTTGCCTGCCTCTCCTTCTGTGTAGGCCTTGGGGAGACTTCAGGGGTGAATGCCTTCCTGGTCATGACCCACCCTGGCTAAACTAAACCCCTGAGCCTCTTGTGGGAAGTTGATGTAGCAACATCTTCACTTTACTTGGTTTACTTTCCAAAGACAAAAACAAAACAAAACTAAAAAAGTTAACTCCCAACAAAGTCCTAACAATAGGAAAAAAAAAAAAATCCCCAGCCTATGCTAACCAAGTGGCTGTTATTTTTGGCTGTGGGCTGGGCCGGTGAGATGCTCTCTGGCTGTCTGTCACTGTGTACAGCAGTCTGACTGGAATTTTTGTGAGTCGGGAAAGGGGTGGTTATATTTGGCCTCTAGAAGGGAAGTCACTGAGATAGAGAGGCAGCTTTGGGTCACAGGGTCTGAGCCAACAGGAGGGGAAGCAACTACCCCATTTCCAGTTAAGGAAGTGGATGGGACAGCCCAGCTAAAACCCTTGGCAGGAGCTAGGTGCACAGACTAGGAGGCTGTTACCAGAGGAGCTAGTTCTAGTCCTGTGATACAGCCTGCCTCTGGCTGACCGTGCCCAGAAGGCTAGCTGCAGTGCCTGGGAGACAGGGTTGTCACAGTGTTCTCCTTCGTTTAGCCCACAGTACTTGATCGGGGCTTCTCCTGGTGGTGTATTCACGGACGCTTCCATAACGTTGTTTATGAGTTAGAATTCTCATGCCCTGTTTGCTACTAGATGGGGAATGCTTTGGTTGACCTCTGTGACCCTTGAAGCTTCCACACACAAGGACATTGTAAAAATCACACATGGACTAGGTTGCCCTCCCGGTTGAAGCTCTGGGCTACAGATGTATATAATAAATTCTTCAGTTGAGTTATAAAAAGAATGACACTCAAGTCATGATAGAAAAACAAGATTATTGTTTATGAATATACCACTAGAATATGCATTTTGTAAGGCTCATTGATTTATTTCCAGTTCGAGAAACCACATTGACATACAAAATGGTTCATTAGATATTCATTATACCTCCTTAGCTGCTTTTATTAGAAGTGCCCACGGTGCCAATGGCCAGGGTGACGTTTCCAGGGGCTGAATCAATGCTTGAAACTCATCAATTTCTTATAGGCAGTTTTGGTTTAAGGTATTTTGATCATTTTATAGAAATGTTTTACCCCATTAAAAAGCTATAACTTAAACTGTGGCGCAGGGCAGGCACATATTAGATGATAAATGGCTTTGTGTAAGAGATTTCAAATTTGTCAAATCTGCATTAAAGAACTATATTTGAAATTGGTTAGAAGGTTGGGTAAGTTCTCCAGGTGAAAATGACATTTGTTTTATGGATCCCTCTGAAACAATTCCCCCAGAGTTTTAATTTGAATAAATCACATCCAAGTTCAGCATTCTAGCACAGTAGAGTTGCCTCTGCTGCTTTTGTGTTTCCTCTTTTCTGGGGAAAGGGTCAATTTTCTCATTTGTAAAGGGATGAGATGGTCTGGAGGTGGGAATATGGACATTCACTTATTCATTCATTCATTCATTCATTCATTCATTCATTCATTCACCTATCCCTTTTAAGAAGGTGAAAGCATTTACTGGCATTAAAGGAACTGGAACACATAAAACCTAACCCCGGTTCTCCTGCGTAGGACATCCTACAGGGAGAAAGAGAAGAAACGGAGTTTTCATGAGTCAAGGACTATTTCAGAGGCAGTCGAGGAGAGCGCTGTGACAGTGAGTGGCCGTGCATGGGTGGCAGCAGCCTTCTCTGAAAAGGGTCAGTTCAGCTGAGGAGAAGCCACCTGAGAGAACAGGTGGAGGAAGAGACTGCAGGAAGCGGGAGGCTAGGGCAAGTGGAGGTGCGCCGTGGGCCTGAGGAGAAAGTCCAGTCTTCCCTGGGGTGGGCCTTCCTCCCCCACCTCTGCTGGAACTGTGAATACTCTGCTTCAAGAAGATGCCAGAAGCCAAGGAGTTGTGGGAAGAGTGCTGTGGGAGGCAGTGAGAAGGTCAGGGACGCTGGAGTGGGGTAGATACGTTAAGACGGGTGAGGCTGCACTGCAGTGACCAGTGATGTCCCCATCCAGCGGCTTCACCAAGCCAGTGTCCCTCTCCTGCCAGTGCTGAGGTCAGATGCAGGCCTTGTGGACCAGTTCCAAGGAGGGATACAGATTTCTTGGCAGCCTGTGCCTCCATCATCTCAAGGTCCTTCGTGTCCCTTGCTCGTGCACTGGGAGGGGAGGAAGCGAAGAGGGTGTGGAATGTTAGGGTGACCTCTTGTCAAGATTCCAGCTGCATGACCGAAACCTGAGGGTGGGGATGCTGTGAACTCGTCCTCCTGGGTGTTGAGGAAGGAGTTGCTGAATGATGGTGTCCAACCAGTCTGTGCCACGGGAGAGATGGTAGAAAAAGAGGAGATTCTACTACTCTCCCTCCAAAACTTGATAACCCACACAGGTTCCATCTTGGCCAGGCATGGAGGAAGGAGCTGGGAAAAGAAGGGAATGTCCTCACCATGATGACTTCCACACCCCCCTCCAACCCCAAGACAACACACAGAGAGGAAAGAGAGGAAACAAGACATAATTTCAGCCCTGGATGGGAGCTCATCACATGATCCTTCATTTTAGGATGAAGCCAAGTTATTTTGCTGCTGGAAAAAAAGCCCATCCGAGACTCCTGACTCCTAACTCCCACTGCCCACCTTTCAAGTGTTCCTTCTGGGATTTAGCCCATGTCCTACCTGACTCCACTTCTCATACCTCACATCAGTACTCCAACCAGGCCAAGTTTCTGGGGTTTCCCACCTGGAGAGAATGGCCTCCATTCCCCATGTTCTCCACATTCTCTTCCTAAGTGACTGGTCCCTCATCTCCATACAAATCTTCTGGGTTCTTCTTATCTCTATGGAAGCTTCCTGCATTTTCTTTGTTTTCTTTTTCTTTCTCCCCTCCTGTCTCCTCTTCTCCCCTCCCTGCCTCCTTCTCCTCCTCCTCCTCCTCCTCCTCCTCCTTCTTCCTCTCTCTCTCTCTCTTCCTCCCTCCCTCCCNCCCCCACCCTCTTTTTCTTTCTTTCTTTCTGGTACTGGAGATTGAACTCAGGGGCACTCAACTACTCAGTCACATCCCCAGCCTTTCTTTGTATTTTACTTAGAGACAGGGTTGCTTAGTGCCTTGCTAAGTTGCTCAGGTTGGCTTTGACTCGTGATCCTCCTGCCTCAGCCTCCTGAGCCACTGGGATTACAGCTGTGTACCACTATGCCCAGCTCCTTCCTGCCTTTTCTGACCTCAGCTCTGGAGGGTTATGTGAATCCTTCCTCACTGAATGGTTCTCCCACTTAGCCTTCAAACCCGCTCAGGTGAGTTCCTGTGTCTCATCCTGAAGAGACTTCTCACACAGATCTTTAGCTTTCTGAATTGCTCCCAACTATTAGAACAATTTTGATAAGGAGATTAAGTTTCAAGTTTATTGCAAAACTTCAATCTCACTTCCAAATCACAGTTACTGACCTTAGCTGAAGCTCAGGATTGTGCACAGTTGGGAAGGAGGGAGTAGTTTGCCATTTGATCTTCCCTCTATCTCATCTCTCTCTAGCTCTTCCAAGGTCCAAATGGGTATTGGTGAGATAAGAGCAAGAGAGGCAAAAAATATCTCACATCAGGACTCCCACTTGTCTACTGTTGATATACCACACAATGCCTTCATTTTGATGGGGTCATCAGTTCTCTCCTGGGGCAAGTTTTGGGTACTCTGGAGGACCTCCTCTGCCTATTACATAAACTTCAGCCCCTCTCCCTCTTACCCTGCTCCAGTGACGCTGGTCTTCTTCCTATTCTCAGTGCTGGCATGTTCCTTTCTGTCTCAGAACCTTTGTTCCCTCTGCCTGGGGCCCTCTCTCCCTAGCCCTCTTTCTAGCTATATCTTAAATCAGCTCAGGCATAAATGCCTTTGAGAATCCTAACCTAAATGTTCAGCCCAGGGCAGGCCTTAATCATGCACTCTCATAGCCCCTGCAGTGAGGACATTAATTGAGTAAATAGTTATTTAACATCTATCTTCCCAACTTAAATCTGAGTTCTATGAGGGCTTGATATATAAATATTTGTAGAAAGACAGAATAAATGGATTTTCCCAATAAACTCATGAGCACTTTGACATGCCAAGCAGATGGTAGGTATTCAATAGTTATTTGTGGAACTGACAGGAAATTGAAGGCAGGAGCCATGACTATTGATCTCTGGATTTGCTATGTGACTTAGCACATAGTAGTACATAGGTATTCAACAAATACCTGGTACTTGAGTGTTTTTTGACCCCTCTCATCAGAGTTAAACCAAAAAATGGGGATTTGGCTGCAATGTAGTCCTGACCTTCACCTTATGGCTGTTCCTCAGTGTCAGCAGAAGTGTTACTGCTATCTTTGCAAATATTTATGCCAGCCAGGGCAGGGTACTGCCTTTAATCAGCTGAGTTGATATTCCATAGCCCAGGAGGAGCATGAATGTATGAAGGGATGTGGATAATGTTATCATACATCCAAAGAATGACAATTTTAACTATTTGTCCCTTTGTTCCCATTAGTACACTTGTACGTCTATCAGCTCAACCAATCCAATTCTTGGTTCCCCAAACAGGGTCACCATATGTGCCTTCAACCTGACTTGTATGGAGACTTGTTTTATTAGTCACAATTAGTTGCAGGTGCAAAGACTGAGGGCACAACTAACTGTGTCTGGAATCACCTCCTCACATATGCAATTAAACACTTGCACACTCAGAATTAGGTTCAAGTGGCTAATTGCACCCGGAAGTAGGTAATTGCAGGTACAATTAGCTGCAAGTGCAATTTTTCACCCGAGACTAATTGCTCCCAAAGTAAGGAGATAGGGATTGGAAATTCAGCACTGAATGTATGTGTGGTTATTGCAACCACCTGTGATTTTAATAGTCCTCCCTCTCCTGATTTCCAGTGTGGTGGCCTCCCTTTGGTCTTTAGGAAGAGTTGGGTTGCTTAACTCCTTCTGTGTATTTGTTCTATGGCATTTTCTTCTCCAGTTGGGTCTTCTTTTCCTTACTGAGACTCTCTTTCTTCAGAATTTATTTCCTTTCTTTCTTCTGGAACCCCTGGCTATGTTCAAGGACACATGCCCTTTTCTGTTTAACTGTACGTAAAACTCCTTAGAATCTAAGTGAGAAATGGTCAATGACTTGAACAGCTTAGTGGGTGGTAACTTCCAATTAGGTTTTGAACACAGTTCCTTGGGAAGTACCATTTGAACATGACAGATGAAAAGCTCTTCCCCACCCTTGGGGAGGAGGAGGTGGATCACTCCATCAAAGCCCTAGAAACCTGTCTTCATGAATGAGCAGATTCCACTAGACAGATTTTTTTCCTACTAGTTTTTCTGATATCAGTAAGAGTCCAACCAGGAAGACACACACATATGATGATTATAAAATTAAAGCATCATTGGAAAATAGGATGAGTTTTGGTTTAAACTGAATACAGCGAAACTAACCAAGGAAACCAAAACTGTTAATGCTACTCCAAAGAGTCTTTCGATCATGTAAACACAATTAAGATGAGGAGTTGATCATGATAGTTATTTTAACAGGGAGAATTTAATAAAGGGAATTAATTAAACCAGTATTAGCAGTTCAAAAAGGCTAAAAACGGAATCCTGAGGTACTTCAGAGATAGCTACTGTGGAAGCAGATATGGCCCCATGGGCTGAAGAGGCAAAGGCAAAAGGCCGGGGTTGTTAGACACCGGCTACTTCGAGGAGGGTCCAGCACAGCAGAACACAGATGTCTGGAACAGTTACCTCCGCAGCTTGGAGGAGGGATCACACAGAGCTGGGACCCAGGATTTGAAGGAGGGGCACTTTCAGAGTTTGAAGAAAAGACCCTGCAGGGCTGGGAACTGAGCTTTGAGGGGGCTGCCACCCGGTTGGTGCTGCACTGCGGGCTCCCCTTTACAAAGAGCAAAACATGCCACAGGGTGTGTCCTCGATCCTGGGTCTGGTAGCCCTGGGTTGAATCAAACCAGGACAGGGCATGTTTTGACAGGAGAAGGGGAAGTGATGGCTGCAGAAAAGAAAAGAGCATGAAGTTAGTGACTCGGAGCCTTTGCAGGTGTGTGCTTTTGTGTGTATCTCCTTTTCTCCATGTCCAGAGTTTCCCTTTGTGTGATTGATGGATTTTATCATAATGAAAGTGTGTGTGTGTGTGTGTGTGTGTGTGTGTGTGTGTGTGTGTAAAGAGAGAGAGAGGGAATCTATCACAGCGAGCGCAAGCTGGTGGTGGTCTTAGCAGGTGTCCACGGCCAGCAGATTTCACTTCCTTATAGCTCACCTGGCTGGTTAAAATCCTCTTTCCTCTCCTGTCTGCAAGAGCTCTGGGCTGCATGAAGCCAACCTCCTGACTTCAGCAGAGTGCTGACTCCTCCACGTCCCTGCTTAGTCATTCAGAGGTGGGACAGGATCCCACTTGCTAAGCTAGCTGGTGGCAGCCTCAGCTGAATGCCAATCTGATGGGGCAGTCGATTCCTTTGAACTCCTTCTGGCGATGGAATCTGCCATTATTCAGGCTCCGTGGTGTGCGAGGACGAGTGACAAAGCCCATGATGACAAGCAGAGATGACAGGAGAGCCGGGTGGCCGGCCTTTGACTTGGCCAGGGCACCTGGCGACGCTGCATCGCCCCAGACAGACTCTCTTGCTGCAGGCTCCGGCTGTGGGCTGTGAAGGTCACTCGGCACTTGCTGCCCACAGGAAGGCGGTGTTTACTCCGCCACAGAGCCAGGCCCCTTAATGGATTGCTCTGGCTGAGCATTTCCCCTTGGCAAGGGGAGCAAATTTTCCTTTGCCCTTATCACCCTGCTTGGTTGCATTTTAGGTCTCAGGAGAGGGTACATAAATATTAGGGGAAGTTGGGTCACCTACCAGTGGTTTAGAATAAGAAAAACTTTTTTCTTCTCAGGAAAATGAATAAAAGTGCATGATAGGAAAAGCTGGAAATTGAGGAAAGAAAAAAAGGACTTTAAAAATTCTGACTAACCCATAATAGTCATGAGTAGTGTTTAAAGGTATTTCCCTACACCTCCCCTGTGTATAGTGCATCTACTCATTCATTCATCCCATAAATATTAGTTGAGTACCTATTGTTGCCAGGGGCTAGCTGAGACTCTGAATAAGAAAGATAAAAGTCTAGCTCCTTAGGGAGCATACAGTCTTGGCTGGGTTGGGAGGGGCGTCAAATATCTTGTACATATGATTTCTTGTCCTGTTACCACTCATCAGTCTACCTCATGAGGGCCTCTTGTCACCCTATCATCTTTATACCCCTTACTCTAATGATTGCACTTTACCAAGCAAAGGAAACAGAGTTCATTTAACCATGTCACGACTATCAGCTATAAGCTCTTTTCAGTTTCCACAGTTTTAAGTGAAGCTGCAATAAATATATTTGTATAAGCACATTTAAAAAAAATCCTGGGGATCTTGGATGACTTCCTCCCTGACTGTATCTTTCACAGTATTAGGCAGAACCCTTGGTTGCAAACCACAGACTCCAAGGCTGGTTCATTTAAGAAGAGAAAGAATGTACTGGAAGGCAATTCTGTAGCTTACAGAATTGGCAGGAGGTTGGAGAACCAAGCTCAGAAAGGCAGCAAGGGGTTGGGAGGCAATAGTCTAGCCCCCAACCCCCCACCCCCCAGAACAGGCTGTGAGGACTGTGCCCAAGGCCCTCCTCACTGCCTGGGACTCTCCTCTCCACCAGCATCACCAGGAGTTTCCTTCTTCCTTGAGCCTCCGTCTCATGCCCCAATTCCAGGTTCAGGGTGGGTGTGCTGGCTTGGCCAGTTGAGGGTTCAGCCTGCTTCTCCGTCTCTAGGCAGTGAGGGGAAGGAGTAGCTATCCTGTTGGCCTTCCAGGTGGGAGGTGAGTTTCTGCCTCTCATTTCTGACAGGGTGTTTGGGTCTTGGGAAGGAAAGAGGAGAAATATCCAGCACCAACACATTCCTTTTCTTATTACATGTGTGTTTACTGCACGTGGGATGACTGAGGGTGTGGAAACATTGATTTTGCCTGCTATAGTATTAGGCATAAATACTGCTCAGCAGTGCGAGGGTATGAGTCAAGGGTGCCCCACACCTCCAACAGCCCGGGGGTGCCCTGCCTGGGCACTGGGGGAAAAGAGGGTGAAATTCACATCCATTATCTCCATTTCATAGAAAAGGAAACGGGGGCTTTGAAAGGATCTGTGATTTATACTAGATCCCACAGCCAGCAAATCAGAGCCAGCTGGGACTTGATGATAGGTCTTCTGAAATACCCGAGGGTTGGTTAGACTTGTATGACCTCCCCATGCTGGGCTGGTGACTGGTAAGAGGTGCCAGGAGCCATCCCCTCCCTGGGACAAAGGCCCTTTCAACAAAGAGGCCTTTGTAACAAGCCTTTCTTTGTTTGGCTACCAGGCTGTTCTCTGGAGTAATTAAGGCCCATAGTCCTTAGATATAAGGCTGCCTGACATCACTTGACAGTAATACAGCGATCTCTTTAGGTGCCGAAGCTGTATTAGCAGTGCATGTCCTTCTGCTCCCAGACACCTAGGCACGAGCCATGAGGCTAGACTGCCGGGCCCCTCCTGCCTGACCACTTCATGTAAGGGCAGGATCACATGCACTGGTCCTGCAGGATGGGGTGCTGGTGGCACCTCCCAGGCAGTGCCAGGCAAGAAGACTGGCACGCAGCCCTTACTGCTGGGAAAATCTTTGGAAGCTGCTGAGGGGCATCTGGCTTGCTGTTCTCTAGAGGAAGGTCACGGTCTTCTGAGGCTCTGTGGGTGTGAGTCAGACGCTGCCCCCCTGCATCTTGTCCCCCAGTGTGCAGTGCTCTCTCCCAGTGTGGTGGTGAGTACTGCTTTCTTATTTGTCTTGGGAGACATTCTCCCTAGGTTCCCATAGGATCTTGGAATCCATGATAGAAAATTGCTTTGTTTTCAGCCACCCTCTGAGAGTCTGTACCTTTATGTTAAAAACTCCTCATCTAGAGGAGAAAGGACAAGCTCCACTCAACCTAGGGGTAGGGAATTAGCCTTCCTCAGACTTGTCCCAGTGGGTACCTTGAGGAACACTAGACATAAATTTGGCCTTTGCCCTCACAAAGCTTCCATATTTCAAAGCAACCAGGATTCAGAGGGGATGAGAGAGAAGCCTCTGTCACTACGGGCTGTGCCCTGTGTCATGGCCTTGCCAGGGCAGCCTGCCTCTGCTGGAACCTTCTCTCCAGCAGTTCCTGGACCTGGCAAAGGAGGGCTCCAAGGGTGTAAGTTAAGGTAGAATTTCGGCACTGGCAGAGTTAACATTTACAGGTTCAACTATTTGTGGGCGCCCTCATGACGTGAAATGACTTTCAATTTTGCTGAAGCGCACATTTCCATCTTGTGGGGTGGGTGAGTCACTCCACCACTGAGAACTCGGCACCACGGTTTCTGCAGCTTTGGGCTCTCAGTTCCTCATCACCAAAGGCAAGTGTGAAGGGTCTTTAAACGTCATCAGTGTTGGGGAGTCTGCAGAATCATGAGGGGATTAGGCTGAGCGACCTGCAATGTGGTGGTACCTAGTATCTCAGTGCACCTCACCACTTCCTCTCAGTGTGGGGTGGGCTCAGGCCCACCCTGGGGTTCCACAGCACCAGAGGCTGGGAGGAAGGAGTGTCCTCCCCAGTGCATGCCATCTAGGGCTGCATCGTGTGCAGAGGATTTAAACCCAATAATAAAATCGACTGTAAGTCAGTCTGCTTTTTATTATCCCCAGGCCAGCAATTCTAAACAATGTCAGTGATAAAATAATCCTCCCCCCACATCTTTTTTGGTTCACTTTCTAAACAGTTGCTGTGGTGACTGTTGAATTTTAATTATATACTTATATATGTTTCTGTACATGTTAACATATATGTATATTCAGATACACATATGTGCATATGCATCCGTATACACACACTTCAGATGTGAACATTTTATTAATTATTCTTTAACAAATATTTTCTATGTGAAAGTTAATTCTAACTCCCTGTGAGGAAGAGTAGCTCGAGACGGTTCAAGCTGGCCTCGGGCCTGGCAGGTGTCTAAAGCCCCTGTGGCATTAGGTATGCTGGCATTTAAACAGGGTGAGGGTGCTGTGATTACAAAACCAGGACAAAAATAATCCCAATTCAATTCTGTCATTCCCTCATGTGACCACTTGGAATTTAAATTTGTGTTTAAAACGTAGTAAACGCAAATTTTAGTTCATACATGAAATGTTTGCCTGAAAAATATCCTTAAAATTAAATTTTTTTCCTTTAAAATTATTGTTTTTAAAGCTAATGAATGAATCATGAGATGAAGAATAAAGTCTGATTACCACTGAAAATAATTTTATCATATAGAGGCAGAGATTCAAAACATGACGCATTTGGGTGTCCAGTGGCCAGGCCTGCCACCACCTGTGCTAACTGAGACAACTTGTAGGCATCATGCATCTTGTTGAGACAGGAGGGGATTATGGGTCAGGTATTAGTTGGCCTACAGCGTTTTGGAAAGGTTAGGCATGCAGTTTAAGTTGGAGCTTCTAGAAATGATTCCCGTTCCCAGAAGGACCCTAACTCTGATGTGCCTGAGAACACCAAGTCTCTATGTCTACTGCAGGACTACTGTTTCTCCAAGATCTGGGCCAGCGGAGTCAAGAGCTTATGCCCTGCTTCTCACCCACTTACCTGGGCTCCTGAGTGAACATCTGGGTGGAGGAACCCTAGCAGCAAAGGAACAATAGAAGCTTGTAGCTTTGAGTCTCATTTTCAGAGTGGGCAGCGCAGAAGGTCCCAGGGGGTGTTTGGAAGGGAAGTTGAGTGAGCTAGTCCACAGCTTCCTCTACATCTTCCCACCATCTCTGCATTTGACCTTTGGCTATGGAGGGCTCAGGACTCCCCTGTCTGACAGCCAGCCTCTTTGCTGCTGTCTTCTGGGTAAAGCAGCTGCCTCTGTAACCACGCATTTCCTAAGCAGCCATTTCTGTTCTGTCCTCAACCCCTGGCTCCCCTGGAAGCTTCCCCACCTGCGCTCTTCAGAGTGGATCGAACTTCTGGCTGGTATCCCACATATCTCTGAATCTTCACCTCAATTCGCAAACTTCTATTGGGCTTGAGTTGCTCCCCAACACCCATAGCTCTCCATCATGCCACCAGAATCTCCACTCCACTTGGGACATGTTTCTTTGTCATCATTTTTATTCCTTAATTTTTTTCCTTTTTAGATATACATGACAGTAGAGTGTATTTTGACATATTGCACATTTTTTTAAGTTGTAGATGGACACAATACCTTTTTTAAAAAAAATTATTTTAGTGTGGTGCTGAGGCTTAAACCCAGTGCCCCACACATGCTAGGCAAACACTCTACCACTGAGCTACAACCCCAGCCCAATTTTTATTCTTTCACAATAACTTTACTCAGGGAATTTTTCTCAATACACATTGGGCCATTAAAATACAATTCTGTCCTCAAAGAGTTTTCACTATCATTCTCCTAACATTAAAAATGTTCTAACTGGCATCTACACTTGGTCTGTCAATCTCAACCCTCCTGCCCTTCTCAGGGGAAGTAGATGTTTGCTGGTGCTGCTGACATCCAGGGATAGGTTTCATTATGACTGGTCTAGTGGGTGGCATTTCAGGGAAGAGCAGGATGCAACCTTGGCCAGCAGGTACCAAGTGAGATCAGCCTCCTCTAGGAGGTTTGAATCCAGTGTCCTGCCCATAGCTCAGAGGACAGGGCTCACTGGGCAGCCACATCGCTGCTGAAAATCCTGCTCCAGAGATGGGGAGAAAATATCATGTGCGAATCTGTATCAGAACAGGCTGGCCTTTTTTCTGTTGAAGACTCTTAACAGCTGTGAGATCATAGACCAGTCACTTAACCTCTCTGAGAACGATGTTTCTTAAAATGAAGATGATTCTGGTGTGATGGGTTTGACAAAAGGTGTCAAAGAAGAAGCAGGATGTAGAATTTGTGGCAATGGGGGATCTCCTTCCTGATTGTCCTTGGAGGAAATTCCTGCGATAACAGAGATTATCAAGATGGCAGGCCATTCCTCCCTCCACCCCACTTGGCCCCCTGCCATCATCAGGACTTTTGAAAATGTGTCCAGACTCCTGAGTCCCACCATTGAATGGAGCTGAGGGCCTGACAATGTCCGAGTTTCCTTCTCTGCCCACTAACTCCCACAGGTTCACACACTCATCTGAAGCCTTCCCCTTCTTTCTAGTAGCCTCCTGGTGGCAACTCTACTTTCTTTCTAAGAATGGGACAGAGCATCTGACCCATGACGATTAGCTTCACTGCACATGGGAAATCTCATTTCTTATTGATCTTGGGATGCTTTTCAGAAATCCATGTGCTCTTGAATGCAGTTTTGCAGTGTCCTGCAAGGAGACACCACATGTGCAGCTCTATAAGCACATGCACGCATGTATACATACACACATATATTTGTGTGTATATATATATATATACACACACACACACACACACACAAATAAGCACATATGCTTGTATGTACGTATATAGATTACATGTACATTTATTATATATATATGTGTAAAATTTATTTCTTCCTGGGTTTTCATTCAGTGGAGTAACAAGACATCTTGCCGGTGCCTCCAACAAACCAGAAAGGGAAACACAGTGAAGATGAGACTCTTTTCCAAAGATGCAGCTAATTCCAACCAGCACATTAAGATTCTGAAGTTAAGAGCACATTGTAAAATGTGAATCGATGTGACATTGTCAAACAAAATGACCTGTGGGCTTGGGAGGTTGGCGCTTGTAGGAAGAGGCCAAAGTGTGCATCTTAATCTTGATTTCCTTTGGGACTGTTTCCACCATTGTGTTCCTGACTCTGATTATGTTCTTGTGCAATCAAACTAGCTCTAGTCCCCAGGGTTGGACAGCTCCTTTTTCTTTCTCTCTCTCTCTCTCTTTCTTTTATTTAGCCAGGACCCGGTATGATTGCTGTTTTGTTTGGGTTTTGTTTTGATCAGAAACAACGGTTTAGTTTTTGAGTTATGAGCATACATGTGTTCACAAAATCCCATCCAAATAGAAGGAAAAGGATTGGATTAAAAGTCCTGCTTGGTGGATAAACAATTTAATGCACAGGAGCCTTGGAAAGCCATTTTAGCAACCAGGGGTTTGACCTCAAAATGGCGCAAACAATCCAGTAGGTAAGCACAGATTTCTTCATTTATATCCATAATCTTAGGATATATCAAACCTTTAACCTTAAGAAAATTTCAGAGGGAATTTGTATTTAACGCCAAGCTTATCTTTGGCTTGGTTTTAACTGTGTAGTAGAGATTGGGCAAGCTGGATAATAATAGAGATTCTGAATTCCAATACAGGGTCTGTCTTCCCTACCTTTTTCTCCCCGTCCACACAGGATCTGGAAACTTCTCTGCTGCATATCAGCTTTGCTATTTTATTTGGGGATCTTGAACACAGTATAGTATTTAGAGTTTCCATCCATCTCCATATCTGGACTTCACTTAGACGCTCCCTAAGCTCTCTTTCAATTTCTTTGCTATGTACTTCAGTGAACTGCAAACAAACAGATCATTTTCCTGATGGTGATAAAGTCGGTAATAGACTTTACTTCATTGCCTAGTGCCCTTCAGATATGCTTGCTACAAAACTCCTCAGCAGAACAAATATAGTTACTGAATTTGGTTACTGGTACACAATGAAATAATAGCTAAATAACACAGTTACATGGTTATAATATAGTTAAATCATGCAGCAAGTTGCACACAATAGCAAATGCAGTTAGGCAGAGAGAATGAAATTAAGGGTTAGAGGTAAAAGAGAGGATATATCTTAAGATGTGATTTGAAATGAAAAGCAGACACCCTCAAAGGGACATGGAAAGATGTTAGCAGACGAAGCCTGAGGAAGTGGCTCTTCTTGTCAACTGCAGCAGGCCTGGGTACAGAGAGGGGGAAGGTATGTTCAGTTGGCTATATATGTCTTCTTCTATGTCCCTTCTTTTTCTCTCACAGTGTGATCATCCCTCCTAACTGGCCTTTACGATTGCTAAGTGGCTGTTCTTCCAATTCTCTTCTGATTTATCCTGTAAAGCATCGCCAAATCAATTGTCCTTTAACACCACCTTAATTATGTCATCTTCTCAGAGCTGCTTCTTTCTTACCGAGGTAGAGTACGTGCCACTTTCTTAGCCTGGCATTCAAGGCTTTGACATATTCTTTGTTCCAGCCCTATTACTCAAAGTATGTCCCAGCATGTGGGCGTAATTTGGGAACTTGTTAATGATGCAGAATTTCAGGCCCACTGAGGACCTAGGAATAGGAATTTGCAGTTCTTCCAATTCTCCAGGTGATCTCCAGGTGATTCACATACACATGGTTTGAGAAGTACTATTCTAGCCAAATGAAAGTTCAAATAGACTCCCTACATTCCTATTTCTGGTTTTTGACTACTTCCCTATTTCTGGTTTTCACCTTTCCTCCATATTTTGCTTATCCATCTCTGGATTCCTTGTATGATCATCTCAAGTGTCACCACCTCTGTGGAACCTTGCCTAGTTACACCATGGACCAGGCAGGCCAATCTTCAGAACACCTGCCAGACCCTTTATAAATTGAGCTTCTGAAGAGGTGTTTTTACTTATACCCCCTGACTTGATCTTTTTGACTATAGAGGATAGATCCCTGGTTGGGTAATCAACACTAGAATAACCCATCTGGTGGTTGGCCAATAAGCTGAGAGTGATTCATGAAATTTAAGCAGGAACAATTAAATTATCTCTCTTTATTTTACAAATTCAAATAGGGCAGTTAGCAGTAAAGCTAAAGCTAAAATACCTGGAGTCAGAGTCAAGGTCATGAGGGGTCATATGCAAACCACAGGTATGAGGAAACAGACTTGGCTTTGAGTAAGCCAAGTCAGTAGAGATGGGAGGGGAGGACAAATATGCCCATGTGGCAGAGATGCCATGAAAGGAATATATGGAGTGAATAATGGGATCCTAGGACCTAAGTTCCTGATGATGGGATCCTAGACCTAAATTCCTTTTCACTCCCAGATTGTAGATTCTAATAATAACATCTTCTAACCCTCATTACTTTTGAAAACTTCCAGAAATCTCCATTCCTTGCAATCAAGATAGCCTACTTTGAGTCCCCCAAATGGAGCTGGCTCCATCTCTAGTCTCTTGGAGACCACGTTCCTTGTTCTTATTGGCTGTTTCCCAGCCTTACACTAGAACACCTGTGATGCTATAAGCATCAGCTCTTGACAAATTGTGATAGGATTGTGTCCTCCTTTTTAATCATATAGCAAGGTACATGCTTAAAAATAACGTAGGGCTGACTCAAACTGAATTCCAGAGAAGCAAGAGCATTATAGTGAAGAGACCTTGGAAAGAAGGTGACAGGATTTATCATTAGTATAAGAGCAACCAAGCTGTAGAGTGGCTAGCATTTAGTTGAAGTCTCTGGTGCATTGTACCAACCAAGCAAAAGAGCCACAAACCTGCGTGTATTCTTAATACCAGCTATTCAGTGTCATAGCAACAAAATTAGCGAATCCTGTCTCTCAGGAATCGGATCTCAGCTGACACTGTTTTATCAGTAAAATAATTTCTTGTAGTGAGTTGATAGTACCAAATACATGTTTCCAGCTGGTCAGCAATCTTCCCTCTTAACCTTTAATCTGCTCCAGGCAGTTCCTACAGATTACAGGACAAATGATGTTTGTGGAAAGATAGGTCTCTGCAGATTGAAGTAGGCAGCTTCCTCTCTGCTGCTGGAGGGTCGCTTCCCACTGAGGGTCATGGCGGGTGATGTGCGTGCGGGTGTGGTAGGATCAGAAGGGGAGCTAGGTGCACAGAGAGAGGCAATTCTGTATGTATGCTTTGCTTTTAGAATGGGATATCAAGCTGTGTCTGAAAAGCATCAACATGGTTGTTTGGAAGGAAGGCAGAGATGGGGCCCTAATTTTACAAGTACATGGGGATTTCTGTGTCTTAACTCCCTCTTGGAAAATACCACCCTCCAAATCCGGAGGTTTCATCAGCTCTTAAGCTGGAAGCGTCTTCTTTAATGGCTTTGTGACTCAGAGGGCCCGGGTGATGGTTGCTTTTTCTGTGTATAGAACTATAATCCTTCTCAATTATCAAAGACATAAATTACTATTATTTCCTTACCAGATCGAACATCTCGCTTAAATATGTGAAAGAAAAATTGTTGGTTGTCTGGTGAATTTTCCTCTTGGAAAAACTGCCTATTCTTAATCTACAAGTTCAATGAAAGTTCAAAAGTTTATCAGTGCAAACTCTATATTCTAATAATTCATCAACCAGCTTCTACATCCACATCAGGAGACTCTAGGTTGAAACATTTTTGTCTCCTCTCCCATGTGGTTGAGACATTTTTGTCTCCTCTCCATGTAAAAGTAATCAAACAGCACATTTCCTGGGCATATCACAAATACCTATTGATCATAATCAGAGCACAGATGGTATGAGAGCTTGGTTGACACAAGGGCCCTGATGTCAATCACAGGAACAAATTGATTTTGACTGCCCGGCTACATTTCTCCTACCCAAGCAGAATTCCATTCAGTGCTGCTGTTTGGAGAATTTTGAGCAGACAGCATTTCTGAAGGAGAGTCATAGTCCAAAGTTATTGTAGAGGTAAACTTGATTACCGAGAACATGGTGATTTTAATGTACTTCATACTTACCTTTACCATAAGAAGGTCAATATCTTTCTTGGGTGTTGAAAGAGCTCTCATCAATTTAAAATTTATCCTGATTTATGCCTGCTAATTAGGGAAAGGGAAAATCCTGATTTGCATTTTTCTAGCGGCGTATGAAGTGTCATTAATACTTTTCTCCAACTGGGATTTGTTTTCTTACTCATTTTTTAAATTAATAATTTTCATTGAAATTACTAAGGCACATACACTTATGCCATCCATCTTTCCCCCGTGACGTGGGGGTATGGACATATATGCTGGAGAATAATGTAGAAAGAGAAGGCCAGTACCCCCAATACTATCATACGCATTAAAATCCTCTGTGAGAGCCAGATAAGAAAGGATGCTTCGATACTATCCATTACTGTCCATTACTCTACCGCTTCATACATCAAGGCTGCCAGGACAAGTTCAATAGGAAATGGGTCTGACTCTATCAGGGAAGGGGTCTGGAATGTGAATGAAGAATGATTTGGGGACAAAGCTGTTCCGTCCTTATCCCAGTCCCCGTACTGGGATGGCATATTTTTAATGCGGTCTTTCTTTCTTGCCACTTAGCTATCCTACAGTTTTCTTTTGAATTGTTCCTCACTTATACTCTCTAACTGGTGGCAGGAGGAGCTAGGGGATGGTCCTTTTCTTTAAGTATCTAAGCCTGCTCTGCAGCCATCATTCATCGTACCCTGAGTTTGAACTCAAGGGAACCATGGACTGGTCTAATCCAACTTGCATGTCTCCTCTCCAGAATCAGGAGACACAGTCTGCAGGCAGATAATGTCAGGTGCTTGGAATGAAAGACATATCAGTCACAGAGGAAGCAAAGGTCATGGAAGCCGGGGGCAGCCATTGCCAGCTGTCTGTGCTCTGATGAGTCAGTGGAGAAAGCTTGTCTGTGAAGACAAACAAGAGATCAAAGCTAGCAATGAGTGGGAAACCTCGGGCTCCTGACAGGATCCCTGGTTCTGGGCTCTGTGGTATCAGGCTCGTCAAACTTCCTGGGACCCAGCTCCCCTTATTCTTGGGGTGCTCTTAGGCTTGTTCATTGTACTTCTGAATAGGTCTTGATTTCTCTGAAACTGGCTTGAATGAGTTTCTGGTCTTCACCACCACATGCGCCTTGACTGGAAAGTCTGCTGTCTGAAAGATTCCGGTGGGAATGGCAGTGTCCAGTTCTACCTAGTCCAATGCCTGGGAACTCTGGAAGATCACGCTGCTCTCTTTCATCTGGCTGAGAGCAGTTCCACAAGAGACCATGCCCAGAGAAAAAGGTATTGTTCCTGATGTGTTCAGTCTCTCAACCTCACCTTCAAAGCCTCTGTGCTCATCCCTGTTTCTCGCTCTGATGATTGCCCCTGCTCTCCAGCACTGACCATTTACTTAAACCATTCTGCTTTGTTCATTGCTCCCTGTGGTAGATTAAAGTTGGTTACACATTTTTCGCATTTTTTTCCATTGAGAGATAGATAGAGTCCAACTCCCATTCCCTTGAATGTAGTTGGCCCCTGTGTCCTGCTGTAACATTAGAAAGCAGTAGAAGTGATGTTTGGATCTTCCAAGTGTAGGTCATAGAAACCCTTGCAACTTTGGCTTGTGCCCCTGGGAGCACTCTCTTGGAACCCTTAATGGAGAGAGAGAGAGAGAGAGAGAGAGAGAGAGAGAGAGAGAGAGAGAGAGAGACCACAGCTCCAACATCACAGACAAGTTTCATCATGCTACCAGCATCCACTTAAAAGCACAAATTACAAGATCAAATTATTCAAATTTCAAAGTTATGGCACTCACAGAGTTTTACATCCCAAGTGCAAGGTCCTATGGTTGCCAAGCCCTGTGCAACTGCACCACTCATGGCATGATGCCAGCTCTGCTACTTTGGCATTAAAATGCTCCATGCAATATGGAATACACAAGGATTTTATTGACTGTTGAGTNAGAGAGAGAGAGAGAGAGAGAGAGAGAGAGAGAGAGAGACCACAGGCTCCAAGCACCAAACTTACGAGTGAAGAAACCATGCTGGAAATGTCCCCTCCAACCCCAGCAGAAACCTGTAGATTCAAGATAAACCAACCTGTGAAGCCCTGTCAGAATTACTGAGACACAAAAATTGGGAGCAAAGCACAATGTGTAAAATCACCAGGTTTAAGGTAGTTTGCTATACACCAATGGAAGACTAGAATATTCCCAGTCATCTCAGGGCCATTCCAACTTTCTTGCCTTTCCTTTAGAATCCCCATAGGCTTTGTGGTTCAGGACAAGCATCTCCCTTTCCCAGAGGCCTTCCCTGATTACTCATCTCTTCTGTAGTGTGTTTGGCCAAAGGCACTCCCAGCCCTTTGCTTATGCAATCCCGTCTCTTTGATGTTTTTTTATTGCCTTGTCTGAATGCCCCAAGGGCACAGACTTTTTCTTAATTCAATTTAATTTTTTGAAGTACCTCTTGCTTTTTATTTTGATTGTGTGTAGTCTTTATATTTTTAGGGTGAACACAGAAATTCTATGTAGCACACATAATGGGCAGGATCAAGTGACATTCTGGGAGTTTGTTTGCTTGTCAACACATGCATGTATCATTTATGGGAGGTCAGGGTCAAACTCTACACGTATAGCTCAGTTCTAGCTTGGGTGAGTTTGTGTCTTTTAACCACATCACCTTTTTCTAAAACCTATTTTGTTTGGACTTCTCTTAGCCCATCAGAATGGACTTTCCCACGTTCCCAGGACATTTTGTTTTTTCAATTCCATGTACCCATTGGTTTCCCTTTCACATGCAACATTCTTCTTTGCAGTGTTCAGAAAACTCATTAGTGTCCAACCTCCTCAATTAGGCAGAGTAAACATGCATTACTCTGAATTGCCCTGCACTGCATTAGATACAGACAGAGTGCAAGCAAAACCTTGGCCCAGCATCCAAGGATTTGACCACCGAAGTTTACTTCCTTTCAGTCAAACTCAGATCACATCTTCCTGTACTTTGCTATACAAGTAGCTGAACTCTTATCTTCAGTTTTCAAAGGATCACTCTTTCCTCTTCCGCATATATCCATTTCCTCTTTTATTCATGGCATGTACTTATCTATTATTGTGTGTGTACCATTCATTTGTGGGATCATCTACTGTTAGAGTTTCCTCATTTTTCTTAATCCAACAATCACAAAATCAGCATCACAAATAACGGGAGAACCAAACTGAGATACAGAGAACTTTTGTAACGGTGCCAAAGAAAAAGAAAGGACACATTTGAAATGTTCTTCTTCTTAGAGAATTCTATTGAAACAACAACAACAACAACAACAAAACCCCTAAGAAGTTATTGAACTTCTCCCTAGAAATTACAACTGTATAAATTCTAACTTTTCCCAGTGCTCAGGCACACAGAACACAGGGAACATTCACCACATTCTATTCATGCTCTGGGTCGTGACTAAGATAAATAGATTTGAGAGAAGCATTGATGTGGGTGTGCTCCAAGTGGGAGGAATTTCATGTTCCAGTCTCCCTGCTGCACAACTAAAATATTAGAGACTTTGTGAAGTTTATGCTTGACTCCTTTTAAAGGAGGATGTGACTAAGGTCATAGCGAGATAAATCTTTGACACAATGTATGAAGGCACGAGGATCTGAAAAAAGGGAGTGAAACAGTTCAAGTGCATGAGTGGTATCCTTACAAGTTAGGGGTAACTGGAAGTTCTTGGAGTAGTTCTTATGGGAGAGGTAAATAATCCACATCTCAGTTGGAACACTCTCATGCTTGCTTTCTCATCAGTTTTAACACACACACACACTCACACACACACAACTAATTTATGCTCAATATCCAATCTGTTGAATAGTATTCACTGTTCTTCATTAGGATGCTGAATTGTGACATCGTCTTCAGTTCCTTAGCAATACACTGTCATGTCATTCTTGTGAAATTCTGGTCACCCAAAAGGAAAGGGAACGTTGAATTGTGAGAAAGAAAATGCTGATTTTAATCACAAACGTGTGTAAGAACTAGAAAGACAATATGAAAAGGCAGGTCAAAGAATTGCATTTGAACAAGTGTTTTAGATTAAGGTTTGTGTGGGCACAGAAGTCCCCTTTAAGTTCCTTTTTATTGAATAATTTTCCTTTGATCCTTGAGTAACTAAAAGAAAAACCAGCACTTGACATTAACCTAGGACTCGGAGCCCATGGTGGATGCCTTTGCCTGACGGCTGTCAGGGGCTCTACCAGAGGAGGGCCTTGCCCTGCGGTGCGAGCACATTAGCTTTATTTCCCAATTGAGCTCTTCCACCCTGTCTCCTGGATGGGGATGGCAGACGGTCAGCTGAAGCACTCATTCCACCAGTGTACTTTTTTCTTTGTTGTGGTTGACTTCAAAAAGGCTGGTCAGCAGATACTGAGGGTGGGTAAGAAGATGTCAATTACTTCAGGAACTGTGATCCCCAGTCACCGGAAACATTGAGAATTCCACTTCATCTGCTTTATTGTTCTATTTGTTAGGAATGATGCAAAAATGATTTCTTTGATTTTACCTTTGTGGATAAAACCAAATCATTGAACTGGGGTGTAACTCAGTGATAGAGTTCATCCTTAGCATGTGGAAGGCTCTGGATTCAACTCTGGCACCCAAAACCAATCAACCAACCAATCAAACAAAAACAAACAAAAACAAACAAACAAAAAACCCCAGCATTGAAATGGGAACAAATTAAAAGGGAAAATGCAGAATTCTTTTTTAAAAGAGTTAAATGGAGAGAGAGAGAGAGAGAGAAAGCAATGATTAAACAACTCTCAGAGTATATGTTTTTTTTTTAAACCATGTCAATGCAATTTACCCAAATTCCCTTTTTCCATATTTAAATGTCTGATCAGTCATTGGGTTTCAAGACAGACATGATGCTTGAAAGGCCACTTTGTAATGGTTTTGCCCTGGTTCAGATTATTTGCAATCCAGGGGGAAAATGTGCATTCTGTGTGAAAGCAAATAGAAAACATATCTGAGCACAAATCAAAAGAATGATTACCACACTCACACTCTGTACCCATTACCAGGTCCCCAAGGCTCTTGTTCTGTTTGTCTTGGCACTTTTTCTTTAGTGGCCTTCGGTTGGACTGGGTGGGAGAAACAACAACAGCAACCCACAAAACCCTCAGCTGAGCAGAGGGCGGTGGAAATGGATGGGCTGAACAGATTGAACATCCTTCAAGGGCTTGGCACTGCAGACTTTATTGTGGGGGAAGCTGCTGGGGGAGACCTCCTGGGGCTCCCGTGAAGGTCTTTGCTGCATGTGTCAGGAAGTGCCTGACCATCTTTGGGAGGGGCAACTCTGCTTTCATTTCAATCTCTAGCAAGCTCCCACTCAGCGGGTAATGAAAAATGGCATTTGCACAAAGTGAAAGCATTGTTTCTAGAGCATATTATGCTTTGCACCGCTCAGGAGACAACATTTCATAACCTATAAAAAGAATTATCTATATAACTTACTGTGCATGGCAGAAAAGTTGCAATGTGTCTTTAAAAGAGCTGTTTCCATACTGCAACATTCACTCCGGCTCTCCTACTCCCCACTGATGAATAGCCCGGTGTTTATAAGCAAATTCGCTCAACCCCTTAATGATGACCTAGAATAAACATCTGACGTACAATGCTTTCAAGCTCTCTGGTATTTAGGCATGAATTGTTCGTTTCTATGCCTTCTGTATCCAGCCTGAAGGAAAGACAAATGATACAAGGGATGATTTACATTATCAATGGAGGCAGAGGTTAGGCCTGTGTTTATCTGATCCTCTTTATTATATAACAAATGGTGAGATAACCAGCCTGGTGCACAATGACCATTCAATTTGAGCCACCCACCCTCCCCATTTCCATGTTCATTTTAATTTTAAAATATATTAAAAAGACAGGCCCTTGTATAGTTACAGAAGTCTCCTTCGGCTCAGGCAGGCATACAGGAAAGGATGAGTTCGTTGTTTAGTGTCAGGCTATTCACCTCTCCATACACCCTGCAAGGCTATTCCAACTGTGGCTTTACTTTCTAGCTGCACTGGGAGAATTGGTACCATACTTAATGACGATATGGAGGCCCAGCTCAAGTTGACGTTGAATTCTGAGAACACTGGAAATGTGGAATCAATTAACTGAGTGTTAGAAAAGACCATGGGGTTCATGCATGATCCCGGAACCTCAGTTTTCCTTTGGGAAAAATCCAGTCATCTCCCAAATCATCAGTCTTGGCTTGTCAGGAAACCCTCCAAAGACCTTCAGGACAACTTGGGCCACATTTGAACATGATGCCCCAAGATTAAAGTCATTGAGTATCCTAAGTATTCTATTCTTTGGAACAAATTACCAATTCTCATGTAGCAGGAATTGCTCTCTGAAGGAAAAAAAAAAGCTTCTTAGATGGCTAGGATCTTTCTCCTCCTGGTTGTGGCCATTTTCAAATTTGTCTTGATGCTGATGATTTTCATGGGACTCACGGAGATGGGCTGTTGGTAAAGGCAGTGGAGATGGAAGGCAAGCTCAGGGAGATGGAGCTGTGGTGGTGATGGAAGCTGAGATGACCTCATCGGGAAGAAACACACTTCATCTGGTTGCTCTGATTGACTGCAGCTATAGAACCTGGACAGACTGTATGAGGGCTTCAAAGGTAAATAGTGAGCAAATTGAGGAAAAAAAAACAGAATTTGGGGTGTCAAGAAACTAGAGTTAATTTACCACTTTTTCTCCTTGTGCTCTCCCATCCTGAACTCAGTGTAGTCCGAAAGCCAGAAGTAGGCATCAGGGAGCAGAGAGCCAAGGAGAAGCTTGTTCAAGGAGTCAGAAAGGAGACTCCTAACTCAGAAATAATGCAAAAACACATCATTTCTTTTATATTTTCCCCTGTTTCCTTACACTCCAGTTCCCAAGCAATCTCTTAAATGGCAGCAATGGGAACAAAAGAAGCAACGAAGAGTAGAAATCAATGAAAAAACAGAAAAATAATTTTTTTTATTATTATTAAGAAAGCCACAAATTAGTTCTTTACAAAAATCATTAAAACTTGTAAGTCTCTAGCAAGATGATGGAGAAAGAAGGAGAGAGAAAGGGGGTGGGGGGAAGGGAGGGAGAGAGAGAGAGAGAGAGAGAGAGAGAGAGAGAGAGAGAAATTCACTAATTCACTTATGGATACCAATAAATGAAAGAGAAGGTAACTACTATAGGTCCTATAGGCAGTTGAAAAAATCACCAGGGAATACTAGAAAACAATTCTCTGCATGTAAATCCAACATATTAAAAGGACTATTCAAGCTGGGTGTGATGGCACAAGCTCGTAATCCCAGCAGCTTGGGAGGATGAAGCAGGAAGATAGCAAGTTGAAAGCCAGCCTTAGCAACTTAGCAAGTCCCTAAGTAACTTAGCTAGACCCTGTCTCAAAATAAGGTATAAAAAAACGTTGGGGATGTGTCTCAGGGGCTAAGTGCCCCTGGGTTCAATCCTTGGTACCAAAAACCAAACCAAACCAAACCAAAACAAACAAACAAACAAAAAACTGTACAAATCACTTGAAAAGTTCAAACTACCCAAACTCACCAAGATGAAATAGATAACCTAAATTGTAATATAACTGTTAAACTGAATTTGTAGCTAAAATTCTTCTGAAAAAGAAATTTCCTGGGTTTATAATGATTTCACTGGTTAATTTTCCAGAACATTTAAAGAAGAAATTTGACCAACTCTACAAAATCTCTTCCAGAAAATTGAATATGTTGGAACACTTACTAACTCATGAGACCTGCATGAACTTGATATCAATTAAATCCTGTTTTATTTAATTAACTTTGTACTTATTTTCTGTATACTTTCAATTATTTTACCCTTTTTTTAAAAAAAAAGTTTTTAAGGTGGAGGTTTGGATAATTGATTTGAAGCTTTTATTCTTTTCTAGCATTATTAAATGCTTTCTGTAATCATTTAATGCTATAAATTCTCCTCTAAACATTATGTTATCTGAATCTGCATTTTACAAAGATGCATTCCAGAAGTGAAAATACAAAGGCAACACAAAAATAATAATACAAATAAAAAGAAAATACAAAATAACTTCAGATTGATAACATGCATTAATACAGACACAAAAAACTCTTCAACAAATTTTAACAAGTCAAATCTAGCAATATATATAAAAAGAATTATACGATGACCAAGAACAATATACCATATTGACACTGAAGAACTCAAGTCACATATTTATTTCATTTGTTGCAGAAAGATCTTGTGATAAAATTTAACATGTCTTTATGATAACCAGTAACCAGAAATTGAAGACTACCTCAAAATAATAAATGTTAATGATGATGACTACCACCACCACAACAAAAACCTCATAACTAACAGCATAACTAATACCAAAAGATTGTATGGTTTCTTCTCAAATAAGGTACAAAGTAATAGTCTCCACCTTCGATATTTCTATTCAATAGTTTATTGGAAGTATGACCAAGAATAATAAGGCAAGAGAAAGACATGATTGGACAGGAAGAAATAAGGCAGCAACTATTCATTGGCAATATATTTGTCTATGAAGAAAAGTGCAAATAATTTATAAAAAATAAACAAAAAACTTCTAGTATCAATAAGTTTCAAGATACAAGATAAACACAAAAAAATCAATTGTATTTTATATACTAGTCATTTATAAATATAAACCAAAATTTTAAAGAAATATCTTAAAATCTCTGAAAAGTAACATATTGGGCTATAAACATAACAAAACTTGCACAGGGTCTATTTGTCAAAAACTAGGAAAGGATAATAAAAGAAATCAACAAAGACCTAAGTAAGTAAACATATCCTTTTCTTGGACTAAAAAAACTCAATAAAAAACTTCTAAAAAGATCAGTTAAATGGATCTCTATATGTAACAAAATTCCCACCAAAATTCCTGCAAGAATTTTTGTAGGTATAGGCATGCAGATTTTTTAAAAAAATACAAAGATTATTCTTTCCCTGTTGTGTATTCTTGGCATTGATGGTGCAGATCAGTTTACTTCTGGACTCTATTTTGTTCTACTGGTTCATATATATAAATATTTTTTCATGTTAGTGCCATATTTTTTGGTGGTGGGGTTACTGGGGATTGAACTCAGGGGCACTTGACCACTGATCCACATCTCCAGCCCTATTTTGTATTTTATTTAGAGACAGACCCTGGGGATCCTCCTGTCTCAGCCTTCTGAGCCACTGGGATTACAGACATGTGCCACACTGTAACAGGCGACATGGGGATTTTGATAAGAATTGCTTTCTGTAAATAGATATCTTTGGGTAGTGTGGCCGTCTTAACAATTTTAAATCTTCCAATCCATGAATGTAGATGTCTTTCCTTTTATTTGCATCTTTTAAAATTTCTTTCTTGTTTGGTAGATTTTAAAATACTTATTAAATTTTAAATTTTAAAATACTTATTACTTAAGTATTTTATACATTTTGGTATTATTATAAATGGGATTGCTAATTTAGTTTTTGAAAAGTTTATTGCTAGTGCATAGAGATGTAACTGGTTTTTGAATGTTGTTTTCTTATTCTGCACCTTTACTAGATTTATTTACTAGTTTTAATATTTTTTTTGTGGAGTCTTTGACTTACATATTCTATATATAAGGTCACAACATCTACAAACAGAGATAATTTTACTTTTTCCTTTCCTATTTGGGTGATTCTTACTTCTTTTTATTGCCTCATTACTCTGGTTAGGATATTCATTCCCACATTGAATAGAAAAAGATGGGAAAAGTGAGCATCCTTGCCTCACTCTTAACATTAGAAACATTTTCATTTTTCACCAGTGACTATGATATTAGTGTGTGATTTTATATATGGCATTTATTTTTTGAGGTAAATTCCTTCTATACCTACATTGTTGATGGTTTTTATAATTTTTTGCAGAAGTTTTACTGCATTTATTGAGATAATTGTGTGTTTTTATCCTTCATTCTGTTAATATGATGTATCACATTATTTAATTTGCATATATTGAACCATCCTTGCATCGCAGGAATAAGTCCTACTTGGTCATGATGTATGAATTTTTTAATGTTTTGGGAAAACTGGATATTTTTATGTAAAAGAAGAAAATTGAACCCTTGTCATACATCAGACACAAAAATTAATTGCACAATTGTACAAAGACTTAAAAGTAGGACCTGAAACTATAAAATTCCTAAAGAACATATAGGATTAAAAACTTCATGATGTTGGTTTTGGCAATGATTTCTTGAATATGATCCCTAAAAGCACAAGCAACAAAAGCTAAAATAGACAATGGGACTACCTAAAACAAACAAACAAACAACAACAACAACAACAACAACAAAAAACTTCTGCAAAACAAAGGAAACCTACAAAATGGGAGAAAATATTTGCAAATCTTATATCTGATAAGGATTAACAACTAAAATATATAAGGAACTCCTACAACCCAATAGCAAAACAAAACCCCAAATAACTGAATTAAAAAGAGGCAATAGATTTGAACAGACATTTTCATTAGCCAATAGGTATATGAAAGTATTCAACATCACTAATCATAAGGAAAATACAAATCAAAACTATAATGGGATATTATCTCACATTCATTCAGATGATTATTACCAAAAAAGACAGGAGATAACAAATGCTGGTGAGGATGTGGAAGAGTTGGGACCATTTTAAACTGTTGGTAGGATTGCAAAATAATGTAGCTGTTATGGAAAACAATATGGAGGTTTTTCAAAAAACTAAAAAAAAAAAAAAAAGAAATAATAGATTACCTAGCAATCCCACTTTTGGGTATACATATCCAAAAGGCTTGAAATCAGGATCTTAAAGAGATATTGATATCCCTATGTTCGCTGCAGCTTTATTCACATAGCCAAGGTTTGGAAACAACATAAATGTCCATCAATAGATGGACAGATAAAGAAAATATGGTATGAATACACTACGGGATATTTTTTAGGCTTAAAAAAGAAGACAATTATGTTATACAAACAGCATAAATGAAAGACATTATGCTAAAAGACATAAGCTAGGTTACAGAAGGAAAAATATTGTCTGATTCCACTTATATGAGATACCTAAAAGGAAATCTAAAACCACAATTGAGTACCTTTATATACCTATTAGAATGGCTGAAATAAAAGAAAAAGGCTGAAAACACAAAATGATGGCAACATTGCAGAACAAACGGAACTCTCATCTGTTGCAGGCGGGAATGTAAAATGGAATGGCCATACTGGAAGTTTGACAGTTTCTTGTGAAGTTAAACATACACTTAGCATAAAACCCAGCAATTCCACTCCTGGGTATTTACCCTAGAGAGATGAAAACTTATGTTCTTACAAAAGCCTATACATGAATATTTTTTAGCAGCTCACTTCATAATTGCCCAAACCTGGAAGTAATCCAAATGTCCTTCAATGGATGAATGGATAAACAAACTGTGATACTTTCATACACTGGAATATTTACTCATCGATAAAAAGCAACAACTTGGATGAATCTCAGAGGCATTTGAGAGGCATTCTGAGTGAAAGAATCTAGTCTCAAAAGATTATATACAGTATGATTCAATTTATATGGATGTCTCAAACAGACAATACAATAGTAGTGGAGAGCAGATCACAGGATATCATGAGGGAGGTTTTGTTTTGCCAATGGAATTGTTCTGTGTCCTGACTGTGGTAGAAGTTGTATGTATTATACAGCACCTAACATTCCTAGACCTGTACAGATACACAGATGCAAAGTCAATTGTAGTGCACAATGATTAAAGAAATAATAATCCAGGGAGCATAACTGGTCTTCCCTCACAGGTTCTCCCCCACCCACTCTCCTCAAGGAGCCCCACTGCTTCCCTTGCTCTCCTTGCTCCCAGGACTGTCCCATTCTTCCTACACGTCTCACTGTCCTCAGGCTGTGGCCCCTCACCCAGCCTCGCCTAAGGCTCTTCCTGAGCTCTGTACTCTTGTTAGTCAAGAGCAAACACCCCAAATCCACAAGGTTTTCAGCCATTTCCCTCAACAGATGAACAAAGGGCAATCATAACAGAAACAGAAGCAGAAGCCATTCTGATTGCTCTCTATCCAATGATATCCTCTATATCCTCTATATCCAATCCTCTATATCCAATGTACCAGTGAGTGCCCTCAGTTCTGCTTCCAAAATAAGTCCGGAACCTAGTCAAGTCGAGGCCGCTGCCATCTTTGGCCTTAGCTAGTGCAATGGCCTCCTGTCTGGCCTCCCTGCTTCCACTTCTTCCCCATAGTTGTCTACTCCCAACACAGCAATCAGAACAATCGCACTAAGACAAATATCATGCCATTTTTTTCCATTTATAAACCTTCCAAACCTTCCAAAAACATTTAGAATAAAAGCCAAGTTGCCGGGCTCTGGCCTCCAGGGGCCTCCGTCTGGCCCTGTGTTCCTCCCCAGGCTGCTTCCTTCCCACTCCTCCCTCCCATTCTGTGTTCCAGCCACGCTGACCTTCTTGCTCTTTCCAGGAGATGTCATGCTTGTCCCCACTTTAGCACTATTTTCTCTTCCTGGAACTGGTTTCCCCTGAAAGTCTGCATGGTTGGTGCTTCAGATTGTTCAAAACTCAGCCCTGAGGTCACTTCCTGTCAGATAATTCAGACAGAATCTTCTGCCTTTGGGTTTTAAGTAAACTGCCCAGCCTTCTAGTCTCTCTTTAACCCTTAACCTTACGTATTTTCCCTCAGCACTTAACCACTTCTCTTATAGGTGCTGGTTTCCCACTGCAACACAGACTCAGGAGACTTACTGTGATCTATGGGTGCCTGGGATCTGGGTCCTGTTCCCTCTCTGCTATCATAACTCTCTACTCCCAAAGAATGATCTCTGGCTGCCCCAACCCTGGGGACTCCACTCCAGCTACACTACCGCCTGGTGTTCCTGGAACACCCCACACGATTCCTGTTTCCACCCTAGAGCCTCTGTCCTGCCATGCCCTGGAATTCTGGAATGCTGTCCCTCCACATAGCTCATCTTTCAGTTCCTCCTGCACACTTGCTCCTTCCCTGTGCTCCTTCTGCTGCCTGGGCCACTCTTTCAGACCCATCCTCCCCGTACTGACGCTTCCTCTCCATCTTCCTCCTAAGCTCAAGCCTCACTTCTTCAAGGGAATGTTCTCCAAATGTTCTCTGATTATCAGTGAAGGTCAGACCTGGAGATGGGCTCTCAGGTTACCAGCCACCTCTCCTGCTCACCACCCAACACAGTGGGGACTTGTGTGTGTTTCTGTGGGTATTTGGTTAGGGCTCCTGTGAGGGAGGAACAGTGGCCAATTCTGCCCCATCATTAAATCCTCTGGAACCTAGCATACCTTGGCACGGAATAGGCTTTTATTAAACATTTGTTGAATGGAAACATTCATTATGCTACAAAAGCTACTCACTTTTCTATATAGTCCCAATTTCAGGATAAGGCAGTGAAGGTAACTGTTAAAACAAAATTCAAAGTAACACATTAAGGTCTATTCCCTTGGCACTGTTAGGATATGAAAGATGCTGTGGTGTACAGGAAACAGGAGACTGGGCAGGTGAGTTTCTAGGGGCAGATATAGAAGATGAGCTAAGAACTGCTGAGGCCTGAGCAGCCTTCATTGTTGACAGTGTAGTAGTATCAAAGCTTCTACCCAATAATACAGCTGGTGCTCAGATATTTTTTGACAGTTTGTAGAATTTTCTTCATGTTTTTGTATTAAAACTCAAAGGATGAGAGTAAGAATAGATCACCAAAATTGGTTCAGCATAGGTAACCTCAGGGCAGTCTGCTGTGTCCTGCTGTGAGCTGCCTGGTGTGGATGGGCAGAAGGGCCAGCTGTCCTTGTGGTTGATGGTGTGGAGGTGAGTCCACCCTCAGGTGGGTGTTGGGGAGGCCCTTCTGACGACTTTTAACATGCATCCAGAGCTTGTGCCATACTTTCTGTTAGCCAAAACCTGTCTCCTCCTTTATCTGATGTTTGTGGAGAGATCAAATCAGTGTGTGTCAACCCTGCTGCTCACTGGAATTACATGAGGGAGATATGCAAATAAAGACGCCTTGGCCTATCTGAGGCCAATTAAATTTGAATCTCCAGGGTGGTATCCAGTATTAGTATTTTATAAAAGCTCCTAGTAAGTGCAGCCAGATTTGACACCACAGGAAGATGCAGTGCCAGAGGCTACTTATTCCGGTTCTCAGGCTAAATGATAATGGTGTGGTGGGCAGACGTTTGCCATGGCCACCAATGATCCTGTCTTCTGCCCTTGTGTAAACTCTGCCCCTTGAGTTTAAGTTGAACTTAAACTCAGGTCATAACTACCCAGGGGAAAATGGTCAGTCAAGAAGAGTGGGGAAAGCGAATTGAAAAAGCCTGCATATTCCTAAAACGTGGGTGATCAGTCTGTAGCTACCTTTGCCACTGACGATCTGCATCACCTCGTTGCCTATCTTCTTTTTACTCTAACTCCAACCCAGCGGGGATGATCTCAGGATGGGCAGCCTCCTGGTGCTCCAAGCATCCTTATAGAACCTTCCTCCCAGGCTCTGGTTCTGCCCTGCTCCTTGGCATCCTCTGCTTACCTGGGCTGCTGGTCTGAATGCGAAGCTGGCATCACGGCCGCTTGTTCTCTCAGCTAGAGAAAATCTTCCTGTCGATGCAGAGCCAGTCAGAGCAACATTCTGCACAGTGTGGCCGTGGAAGCTGCCTATCTACACCATCATTACCTTCATTACTGCACTGCGAGCTCAAGCACCAGGGGCCAAGTTCTTGTTGGAGGCCCTGGCTCTGGTGGTGGGCTCCTCTGGCAGGGCCTGTGTGCCCTCTCTGAGAGGCAGGATCAAACCAAACCTTCCTGATCATGGGGGCTCTTCACATTTCTTTGGTGATATTTGGATTGCCAGGCCAATCAACTCCTGTTCCCTTAAAAATTTCCTCTGCATCAGGGGAGCTGCTCCTGGGATTCTATTCCATGTCCCTGGCTTCCCCTCCCTCAGAGGTGCCAGCAGCCCTTTTGTTGGTTTGGCTCTCCACTTAGATCATTGAAGCAACTTCAGATCCAACTGGGCACCACTCAGCATTTCATTTATGTCTTGGCAAGGTTACCATGTTATTACTTAACTGTGCTGCTGCTACTCAATAAGTGGGAACTGATTGAAATAACCACAGGAGTTGCTGGATTCCCCTAATTTTAGCACAGAGTTAAAGCTCACTCCCACAGTTGGAAGTTAAAATAGGCTGCCAGCCCACAGAAGTGCCCACCCACCACACCTAATTGTCACACCACTGATGCCTGTCATGGAAGGAAACACAGAAGCTGGAGAGAACATTCTTAGAAGCAAGCCTCTTCTCTTTGGCAAATGCCTGAGGTCATTTTGGCCAGTCCTTGTTTCATGGTGACCCTAAACCTGTGAAAATTTGCATGGCTGTTTTAGGTACTCTTGGTTTCTTCCCTGATTTGTTTATCAGGTTGTCCAAGCAGACAGTCACTGCAGAGAGCAACCGCCAAGAACAGAAACTCCTGTTTGGGGGTGCCTCTTTAAATGACTCATTCCTGGAGTCCAGATACAGGAGACGCAATGACCCTGAGGAATCTAGGTAATGACACTTAATCCTAGATAACTCACTTTCTCTTGATGTCATGGCAATCAACCACAACCCAAATGTTACAACTTGAAGAAAAATTTGGAGTAAATGGCTTATTGTGTAACTCTCCCTCCAAACTCCTGAACACTAATTTTTTCTTTTCTCTTTTTTTTTTTTTTTTTTTTTTTTTTTTTACTTTTTACTACTGAAAACTATGTATTCCTACATATATTTTGAGGGTGTTCAATGAGAAATTATTTCTCCCAATGTGCCTCCTGCTTCATATTCCTCATCACTGTGCAATTTTGTGTTATCTTGTACCCACTTTAAGTCATAATCCACCCTTAACATTGTAGCACAGCATAGTTTATCAGACTGTCAAGGACAAAGTATGGGAGCAAAATGGAATTCTTAGAGAAAGAGAAAAGGTTTTTTTTTTTTTTTTTTTGCCAGATGTTTCCTTGAGGGGATCCTGGGCAACCACTAGAGTTCCATTAAGTCTCCGTGGCAGTGGTCATCCACTTACACTCTCTCCTTGACCACAGCCACCACCCTCTCCCAGCTCCTGCGGTCTCATAGCTAGACTGGTCGGGAGCTCCCTGACACCCATCTTTCATCAGTGTCATTTTAATCATCTTTAAAGGCATGTTTTCCCATGCTCCTCTCCTGTCCCCAAATATGCAGTGATTCTGGTGTCTCCAGGATGAAGTCCAAGTCCCTTGGGCTTTCCTTCATTGGACAAACTTGTTCCTAACATAGGTCCCCTAGGTGTCATTGTCCCTCCAGGAACAATTTTCTAGTCAGACTCACTCTCTTTTTAACATATTATTCAAACTTCCCTCTGCACCTCCGCCGACTTGTACTCCATAAATACCACATCTTCCTTCCCCACTGCACCTTGGAGTCCCACCCATCTTTCCCACCTACTTAAGACTCAGCTCACTTCTGTGCTCCTATAGTTAGCTTTTCCTGATCTTTCCCAATATATTATCGTGATTTTTCTACAAGTATTCTTTGCACAGTCATCTTGACGGTACTTTTGTTTGTTTCAACTAGGCTCCTTGAGTTTCTACTTCTTGTAACTCTTTGCTAGTTGATTATTTTTTAGTATTTTATTTAGATTATTATTTAGTATTTTAAGCATCTAAGATGCATAGGAGAATATGGGTCCAAGAAAGGACAAGAGAGACAAACGGAGGGATGGACAATTTCACCTACAACTTGGTTAACTCCAGCTATTCTCTAAAGTCTACTAAAATTCCCATTTTAGGAATTGCTACATGACAAAGGCGCTGGCTGTGGTGTGGGGACCTCGTGCTCATGGAGTTACAGTTCTTGCCTTCTAAGAATCCATCATGGTAAAAAGAGACTTGGGCTATTGGATTTTTTTTTCTAAAGCTGCAAGGAAACCCGGTCCCGATCATACTTATTCACACATTTACTGAAACAGGCTAAGCTCAGAACTAAACAGTGAAAATGAAAATGAATCCAGGTCTCCCATGGGCCTCAAATATGGTAGTTTAGGATCTCCTCTCCCCTTTCTTTCATAATTGTGTTTCTTACTTGTTTTCATTGATTGAACAACAACTGTTAAAAAAAAAAAAGTGGGGCAAGTAGGGTGATGGAAATGAATCAACCCATGGAAACAGTAAAACATCTACAGAGAGAAAATAAGGAAGGAAGGAAGGAAACAAAAGCAATTTCAATATCTCTCTGCAGGGCCTGCACATCTTCCCTTGCCAGCATCCCTGGACCTGGCCGGTCTCACTAGGTGGCAGGTGCTTCCTTGTCTCACACAGAAAACAAGTCCTGGGCCCCTCATTCTGTGAAGGAAAGTTACATCTGACACATAAACACTGGGCATGCCCTGCTTCCCCTTTCTATTCTTTACAGAAGGGAGAGAAATGATCAAGTAGTTGAGAAAAGAGTCCAAGAGGCAGCTTTGTGCATTTCTTAATTCATGGGGATTTAAAGTAAAGACCTTCTTGACATTTTAAAGTAGGTTTATGTCCCCTTTATTGAATTTTCATGGAGAAACTGAACTGCAATAGAAAATAAGCAACCCGATGGAATACCATGCCCCAGAACACCATTTACCCAGGAAGAACACACCTACCCTCACCCAGGTAACAAGACTTTTCTTTTCACACTACTTAACAAATAGCATGAAGCATGACTCAAGTCAGTTTTTAAAAATGTGTCTGGTACCTTTCATTAAGAATTGAAAACTCTGTAAGACTCTTGCTCCAGGAAACTGTGCTCTGACATGTTAATAGTATTTAGCAAGAGCAGAGAAAAATCCACGAACTTAGATTCACAGAAGGAGAATCAAAAATTCATCCAAAATGGAGTGGCTTCTGAGTGATGGGGTAGTTTTCATGTGAGGTGTCAATGTAGCTGCTTTACATGACATGAAAGTTCCCATTTAAAAAAAAAAAAACTAAACTACTCCTCAATTTTTAAAAATCAAGCAGTTATCTAAAGTGCTTTTTAGAAGAGACTATCAAGAAAGGAACAGAAAGTAGTCATTATGACTAATCAGCTTTTGGAGTTGGAGTCACCAACGTTGACAGTGAGGGGCTTCAGAGCCACAGTGACCTTTCAAGCAACTCAAATTCCTTCAATTGTTGGTGATCATCCTCCAGAAGGAACACAAAGAATTAACGTGCACCAAGCAGATAGAACAGATTGCCAGCTGGTAGTTTACTCTTGTACAGGAAGGCTGCTTTTCCAACACACAATTCTTTGTTGTGCTAAAGAGAAATAAATATATAAAAGCCTCAGAGTAAGACTTCCATTCTTTTATGTCTGGCAAAATTGTTAGCACAATGTGCCTTGAGGATATATCCACCGTGTTTGCCTTGTGGGTTTGTTGTGAAAGAACAAGAATGCACTCCAATAACCAACCCCGCACTTTACAGTGGAGAAAAACCTTACATATACATTTTCTCGATTGAACCTCACAACTTCAGTGGGAGGCAGGGAAGGTGGACTGTGTCTTAAGAGGGGTGACCCTGAGACTGCTGCATTCTTGCAGGGTTTGCTTTCAGAGAACAGAGTGGATCATGCTATATTTTCAAATATTTTTATATTGCACAAGGATATTTATTGCAGTAGTATGGATAATAAGGAAAAAATTTAGAATCTACTTAAATGTTCCTTTAATAGAAGACCAACTAACTGTGGTATAGGCCTAGACAGAATACGATGCAGCCCTTAAGAATCTTGATTTAGAAGTAGTAGAAATAAATTCATCGATGTCGAAGATTTAAATTTATTGTTGTTGATGAAGGAAATTGTTCATAATATATTTAAGCTTTATTACATAGTAAATAATAATAGAGATAACGTGATATTTTTGCTGTAAGAAAAAAAAATTGTGAAAGAGTGGCTATCTTTGTGGACTGAATAATGTGTGTTGCTTGTTTTCTTTTTCATGCTCATCAATCACTTCTAATTTTAATGTCAATAAATGTTAAAAATAAACTATTCAGCATTTTCAAGCAGATTAACTTTTATAATGATAATTAATGGAAAAGATTCAGCTCTACTATGGGGCCTCGTGGGTAAAGCAATCCCCGGGCATGTAGAGGAATCAGCCACGGTCCTGGCAGGGACCTGAATTGTCCAGATGGTGCAAATGAGAAACAATGAATGAAGACATGGCTGTGAGGGTGACAGAGGAAGTGAACAGGATGACAAGGTTCCCAGGAACAGTGGAAAGCCGTGACCACCCGAAGGAGGAAATAGAGTCACCACTGCCCAGCAGACAGGAGTTGTGGAGGGGTGCCCCAGATGGATGCCTCAGAGGGAAAGTGTCAGACACCAGGGAAGCAGGGAAGTAGCACCCTGCCTTCCCTCCTCTCTCTTGCCTTCTTGTTTCCTGCTAGAGGGTCACTTTGACCAAGTCCAACCAGGAGGCAGCTGGCAAGGGAGTCTGGGACACAATCCCTTGGGGTCAGCTTCGTGCTGCACAGCCTGGGGCGCAGGAGGCCAGAAAATAGGCCTGACAAAGAGGATGAGCAGAAAACACGGGGAGCAGAACACTGGATCAGTGGGAAATGTTCAATTTCCACAAATATAGCACGACCCACTCTGCAGCCGTCTCAGGGTCACCCCTCTTAAGACACAGTCCACCTTCCCTGGCTCCCACTAAAGTTGGAGGTTCAATCAAGAAAATGTATATGTAAGGTTTTTCTACACTGTAAAGTTGGTTTTCCCGGAGGAAAGGGGTGTCTCTTGGTCAGGAAACTGAAACAGAAATGAAGAGTCTATTGGGGGCAATAGGAGCTGAATGAGGTGATTTTTCTGCCTGTGCTCACTTTCAAAAGCATGGGGATGAGATCAGAGCTCTCCTGGCCCCCACTGAGTGCAGAATTTCTTTGTGGAATTTTAGACAGAGATAAAATTGTACACCTTTGGATGCTCATAATTTCATCCCTGCTGCTTGGGGGGAAGAGGGGACCGCCAGGGAAAGGCAGAGCCAAGTCATCCCCAGTCCACCTTGCCCTTTCCTGCTGTTCCATCCCCACTCCCCTGTCTCTTCCACTTCAGGGTCCTCATTACCAGCCCCAGATGATGGAGCAGTAAGAGGAACACATTGATTGTGCACTTGCCGGGTGGCAGGCGCTGCTTGCTCTAAGCGTTCAACATCATTAACTCATTCAGGTCTCACAACAACCCTGTGAAGACAGTGACACTGTCAACCACTTTACTAAGAGACTGAGAGCATGGGTAATGGAGTCAGACTTCCTGATTCTGAATGTTGCTCCTACCATTTCCCAAACATGTGACTCAAGTTTTCTCATCCACAAAATGGGGACAGTAACAGTGTCTACGTCATGGCATCATTATGAGGATAAAGTGAATAAATATAAGTAAGGGTTCTGAACTGGGTGTGGCACTTGGCAAACAGTCAAAAAGTGTCAGTTATTCTCTTCTCTTGTTCCCATGCAAGAAAGCCAAGGCCCAGAGACATGAAGGTGTTTGCCTCAAGTCACACAGCTGATAAGCAGCAGGATTGGGACTCTAATCAGGAAATGGGGATACTGGACATGGCTTTTACCCATTGTCCAGCATTGCATGAAAAGATGCTCCCTGCCTTTTGTTTCCTCCCTGCTACTTTGAAAGCAGAGAGATGTAGTTGACCTCTGCTTGCATAAGATATAAAATGAGTCTCTCACACTTTGGGACCTCTGCCCCGCCCTGTGGCCCAAGTGATGACCTATGAAAATACCCTCCATCCTTTAAACTTCACCCCCCCCCAGGGTCACTTGGGCCTTTCCAGCCACAAGGAGGAGTACAGAACCTGACAGTAGGTACCCTCAGACAGGGGCAGGTATGTTGATGCTTGTCCATCTCATAATCCTAGCTATCAGGTAGATGGACACCAGTGTTGTAAGGGGAACTTTAGGACCTAGATCACCTAAGTGGGTTCTCAGTATCCAAAATATGCACTGTATATACAGTCATGGAAAAAGTGCCCAAGTGTAACTGTTGGAGCTCAGTTACATATTCTGGCTCAAAGGAGAGGTCGGGGCAGATCCCTTCCTTGCGTGGAAGATGTCAAACACACATCACCATCATTACTTAATCTCCTAACCTATGAAAAGTCAGGAGCAGTCACCTGGGCAAGATAATGAGCAGAAGCCAGCAGGACACGTAGAGGTAAATGACAGAGCCGAGATGAGAATTCAAGAACTCTTTAAGCCTGGGCCACGGCGTGATCCCTCGTGTTCTTTATTTCATTTCTTGGAAACAAGCTCACCTGCGTCTCTTTCTTGGCTTCCTCTTAGCCAGAGGCTTTATAACTAGATTTTTGTCAGTCTTGTCTTTCATTTTAGAGTGAAATATGATCAATTACCACCTACAACAGAACACGCTGAAAGCTATGTCACCAGTGAGTCAAAAGGCCCCAAAGTAATGTCCATGGCTTGTTGAAAACCCAACGATCAAATGGCCATTCAACAAATCTCTTTTCCTTTTATATCTTTTTGTTTCTCTTTGTTTTCGACCTGTCTTCAGTGTACATTGAAATAATGTGAATGCAACCACATGTCCTCGATTTTACAGATGCCTAGTAACTAAAGTCAAAGGATAGAGATAAGGAGGTTGCCTAGTGTTCATAGACGGCAAAAACTCCTTCAAGAGCATCACACACAAGTGAAAAGTGTTAAGATTTAAGTTGGCACGACTTGCTTCCTTTTCTCACTCTCCTCATCTTTGTGAAGTTCCCTGAGCTGCATCAGTGATATTGCCAGGCAGTACCCTGGCTGGAGCCTGGCATCTGGCCTAATGAAGGCAGGAGGTGATGTAGAAGTGATGTGGACTCTGTTTCATCACCTGTCAAATGTGTGTGTAGGGTGGCCTAAACTTTAAATTATTTCTAAAGTTCTTTCCAACTTCAGAAGGATATGATTTCTCACTAGTTTTGAATCTAAGGTCTTTAAAATATCTGCTGAGCTGTGTTGAGTCTTTAATTAATCAAGAAAATGCTCGGGGCTTTGAATTAAATGTTGGGCTGTTAAAAGCTGAGAGGAGGGTGCTGTGGTGCGGGCCTGTAATTCCCCGTGGCTTGGGAAGCTGAAGCAGGAGGATCACGAATTCAAATCCTGCCTCACCAATTTAGCAAGGCCCTTAGCAACTTAAGGAGAAACTGTCTCTGAATAAAGTATAAAAAAGAGCTGGGTTGTGGCTCAGTGGTTAAGTGCCCCTGGGTTCAATCCCTGATATCAAAACAAAACAAAAACTGAGATGGGATTGTGGGTGGATGCTGGACATTTTCTGATCCCTAAATAGGATGATTTTTCTAGTGATGAAAAACTGTCACTTCCTCTTGTGGAAGTGCCTCTCTGGTCATGACTTAGTGAGCTGACACTCCCTTTTGTAAATTGGGAATAGGTGCACTTTCCTCTGGGCAGATGGAGCTTGCTCTGGGTGCTCTGCTTGGTGAATGAAGCCCCCTTTGCCCTTTGGTCAGGTCCCCCTGTGCAGGGCACCAGCTGCACAACCTGCAGGACAGGGTGATGGATGACATAGCCACGAATAGAATCCTCCCAAAGCCTCCACAATACCTACGCAGGAACTTGATTACTGAACGTGTAAGGATGCAGATGTGGGTAGAGGTTGCTTGAACTACAACACGTGGATCTTTCACTTTATAGAAAAAGCACGTTTTGTGAATAGGCACAGATGGGATAGTGTCTTAGCCTGGGTCCTGTATTTTGGGAAATACGGACACCAGGAATAGAAGAGTAAAAGATGAAAGAAGGAGGAAAAGCAAGCCCCAGGTGCTTTATCGAGCTGGTCCCCATTGTGGTCAAATGGACCTCCATATTGCTTGGACCCCTGGAGAACTGTAGAGACTATATTTTAGGATTGTCTTCCCCAGGAATGGGAGGGAGAAATATTTCCTGACTTCTGGCTCCAAATTCTGGCACAAATTGGTCAAAGGTTGTGCAAATATGTCAGAATGGTTTAGTTGATGGCATGCTGGTGGAGTCATCAGGGCAAGGAAGGCCAACCCATATCCAAATATGTGTCAGTTCTGGTGATGACCTATCACAGATCCCTTGGGATAGAGGGCATCTGAGGTAAAAAGCCTACCACCAACTGACTGGCTGGACTTCTTTAGGGATACGTGCCATATTGCAGCACACATCATGTGACTTCATGTCAGTGTCTCTAGTGACAGCAAGACATTCAGTACAGCAATTGTTAGACTGGTTTTGGTGAGATGGCACTTAGGCTGCTGGGGTCAGGACATGAAAAACCTCTGTCCTTGCTAATCTCCCTTTTGCAATGCACATCCCGGAGTAGCTGTGGAGAGAGGCTGACTGGCAGGACATCTCGTCACCTAGTTTTTCAGTATTGCAGTTGCAGGGGAGGTTGACCTTGATGTGAAACAAAGATCAATCATGTGCTATGTGTCCTGTACCACAGGTCCATCCACATTGACATGAGTTCCTCCATGCTTACACTTGAAGTTTGCCTCTTTGAGGCTTCTGATCCATCCAGCAAGCCAGCCATTCACCAATGCAATGGGTCAAGGTATATCCTTGTCTGATGTCAATTTTTCCTCCCTACACAGAGAATGAGCAAGTGCATTGTCACTGGGAAGAGTGACCTTCACTGCCTTTTAGGACCACATCTGAAAGGGGCTATAGTCTGCTGGTAACCCACTTTTCACTAGCAACAATTGTCAAGTCAACCTGTCTATGAACTAAGATTGAGTTTTGATCCTCCTTTATTGGTTATGAGGACTATCAGGTCTCAATTATGAACTGAGGTAGAGAAGTAAAGAACACAGGAATTGGGGGCAGATGGGACTTAGTTGTGCCCCTTTGATCTCTTCTAGATCATTTCTATCATATGAAGGATTATTGCTCTGCCTGCTCAACATTGTGACCAACATTGTGGATCTGATAATATCTAGCTCAGAATGGGTACCTTCCACCACACAGTCACTTGATGGTCTATGGGTGGCAGACCCATCTTCATCAGGGCTCAGAAAGTAGCTGATTTTCAAATGGCATGTAGCTTTCTGCTATAGAAGGAAGGCCTAACTCCAGAACCACAGGATCTATGCTGTAGCTCACTCATTTGGGCCCAACAGAGAATCCATACATCCAGCATCTTCATTTGCAACAAACAGCAAAACACATTAGACCCCCTAGTCTCATAGCCTGAGTGGCATGGCCATTTTTGCCAAAGTCTAGATGTGCTACATATCTTCTCAGACGCTCAACACTGCAACCTTTCAAGTCACCCAATAAATAGCCTAGAGCAATCTTCCCAAGGATTGTATCTGCTATTTTGGATTTTAAAAGTTTTTTCACGTATTTTATTGGTGCATGATAGCTCTACGTAAGGATAAGATTTGTTGTTACATATTCATACATGCACATAATTTAATAATATAATTTGGCCAATCTAAATATTTTTAGTTGTTTTTAAATACCTAAACATTTTTTGATGCTCCTTCCATCAAGAGAAGGGGTCCATGTTTTTTCCCCTGGAATCTGGTTAGGCTTTTTATTGCTTCAGCTAATAGAATATGGTGGAAGATTAGATAATACCATCTGACTTCTGAGGCTGGATCATAAAAGGCTGTGCATCTTCTCCCTTGGTCAGTGGAACACTTGCTCTTCCAACTACCTGATGCTGTCATACTGTGGGGGTCTAAGCTGCATGGAGGGGCCATGAGTTGGTGTTCTGGTCATCCTTACTGAACCTGGCCTTCCAGTCATCCAACTCAGGTGCTAGCAATTTCTCCAAGAGTGGTTTTTGTTATCTCTAATTTCTAAGGGTATTTTGTTGTTTTGTCTTAAAATACCTAAAAATATTTGATATTTCTTCTATCAAGAGAAGAGGTTCACATCCCATCTTCTGGAATCTGGTTAGGCTTTTTACTTCTAGCCCCGTAAGTGAAGATGATTCCAGAAGGTTCCAGCCCAGTTTGAGTCACTCTCAGCCATTTGCATTTTCCTAATTTAGGCTCTGGTCAGCCTTCCTCAGCTGTTTGAATAATTATTTTCTCAGTTGTCCCAAGTTTAGTACATTACTAATACCATTCTAGATGTATACAAGAGGAATTGGTTTATTCCATAAAAATGGATGCCTTAGGGCATTAGGGCTAAATTCTATCATGGAATCCCAGTTTAGAAAAGCTGGCAGAAATTGAAGAGTAGAGACTATGTCCTATCCAAATTTCAGACTCAGAGAATCTTTGAATATAGTAATATGACCGTGTTTGATATCACTAGCATTTGGGGTGACTTGAAATAGAAAACTGGAACAAAATGCATGACCTAACATCTTGTCCTTTACCTCAGAGTTAGTACCATCATGCCCCAAATCACTAGATTCCTAAAAGTCTCACTGATGGGGCAAACGGAGGAATCTTTGTGAGGGTTTCCTTCTCACCCTCTAGCACAGAAGTTGCTACTTGTGCTTGCTGTGCTGGGTTTGCATGATGTGATCATGTTAGTATTCCAACATATCCCATGTGCCTATGGAATATTAAGACAATTAAGATCCCTGCAGACTACTTTGTGACATTGCACAAGAGGCTTCTTATAGCCTTTGGCAAGACTATCAATGTGAACTGACGTCCTTTCCACTTAAAGGAGAACTGCTTTTGATCCTGTTTATTGATGAGAAGTTAAAAAGAACATATCCACTAGATCAATAGCAGCGTACTGAGTGCCAAAGGCTGTGTTGGTCTGTTTCAATAAAGATACCACATTTAACTCAGCAGCTAAGATTGAGCCTACCTCTTGGTTGAGATTATAGTGGTCCATTCTCAGGCACCATGGTCTGTCAGTTTATCACTTTCAAGGGCCATGCATGTGAATTATGTAGGAATATGCTGGAGAACATGATCCCATATACTTTAAGTTTGATGAGGGCACCAATTTTTCTGAATATGGTGTTGACTCAAGTATTACCTCTTGGTTGATGAAGCTGAAGTTAGATAGTTTCAGAGGCTCCCACTTGGCCCATCCTACCTTACTAGTTCTATTCAATAGGTCAGGGGACCAATGGGAGGATTCTAATGGCTATTTTATCTTCCAAATTATTCATTTGGGGAATGTAGAAATAATCACATGTTGTCTATGGACCATTGGATCAACTTTGAGCTATGCTTGTGGGAAGATTTCTTTTCCCAACCCGTCAAGTCAAGGACCACCTGAGTTGGCTGTCTATCTGTCTCACCACTGAGAACACCTTGGTATTTTGATGAGTGCCTCGGATGCCTGGGGAACAAAGTGTCTCCCAAGTACAGTAATCACCAATATTTTGTTCCTGTCACTTAAGAATTGCCACTTGGCCTCTGACAATTTAGAATCCTATCATCATTATTGATGCTAAAGAGTCTAGTCCCATGGTAGCATCTCCTTCTATCAATACCAATTTGTAGAGACAACAAACCTTGGAGTTTCTCAAAAAATACCAGTGTCCTCTTCATCAGTGTATTTCCTATTGTTTTCATCACTGGAACATGCTCTGGAACTTCCTAAGGGAATATAGAGAGATGGCGAATTCTCTGATCTCACTGAAAAATCCATTTTAACCCTTCCATCTCCCATTGACCCTTCCTTGATACTTTGCTGAGGTCATTTTAGCAACCCCACCTTACTCCTTGTGTACAAGCTTCAAGGAGTTATCCCAGCAATGTGTTAGCGCTGAATCCAGATGTTTTCATCTGGATGTTAAATCCTGTATCAGGCAAGCAGGCTGTCATATCAGCCAATGCTCCCCATCCATCTTGTCCTCAGTCCTCCCTTATGCAAGCACTCAAGATGTATTCTCACATGTGTTTTCATGGCTTCTGCCAATGTCTATTTGCAAGGACTTGCAAGTCTTTTGGTTTGAAGCAGCAGCCATTTAATTCCTGGATCAAGATGTGATGATCCCTAACTCTAGTTATTGGTACTAAGAGGACAAAGTCAAATCTCCTGGAGCATAAGTGTTGGCTTATAAAGCACCTGCTCAGATAAGATCTTTGGAGTGTCACCACATAAATGGAACTTGTCCTGCTCTACACTTGGGGAGACAGTTTTTTTTTCTTTGAGTCCAGAAGGTTCAGAAATCTGGTTTATTATTTTCAGGTTTGCTTATCAGGGCCTCAGGATCCTGTTCCTTCCTTATCAGGAGTTTCCATTTTGGGAGGAGACTTGTCGAAGCTGGGTCTTCCATCGTCTTTGCAGGCTTGCCACCCTCACAATTAAATTCTAGCCCTGATTTTCAGCACAGTCTGTCCTATGGTTGCAGAGCTTAAAGGTGCCTCGGAACCTTGCCAAGCAGACTCCATGAACCTGTCTGTGAGTTGACATGGGCCTGTCTGTGACAAATGGTGTTGAGAGACAGATGGGGAGAAAGTGGGGGACTAGAGGCAGGGAAGCAATGGTAACCTTAAGAAGGAGCCCTGAGAAAGCAGCGGGAATTCCAGTCCTTTGTGAAGTGTGGGAGTGACAGGCTCTGTAATATGAATGATGTTCTGGCTTTCTGAATTCCCCATGAATACCAACATTAACCTCCATTAACTGAAACATCTTGAGTGAGTAAGTAGTTCTTGCTGGAAGAAACCTGTATCCCACTTGTATGTTTTCAATTTTAGGTTAAGACATTACTAAAAGAGTTGCTTTTTTTTATTAAAGTTTTTATTAGTAGATGGACACATACCTCTGTTTTATTTATTTTTTGTGCGGTGATGAGGATAGAACCCAGTGCCTCACACCTGCCAGGCAAGCGCTCTACCACTGAGCTACAACCTCAGCCCCCAAAGAGTTTGCCTGAAGCATCACCTTTTCAAAGTTTGTTTAAAGGAGGTTACTTCCTCCTATGCTAAAAGTATGCCATCAGTTACTTGAAGTCCTGAGAATGACTTTTCCGTGTTGGTATCTGACTGCAGATTTGCTCTTTCTTGCTCTAATTTGAGTGTTCTCTGGTCTGATCATCAGCAGCTGTATCCTATCTCTTTGTTCTGTGTTTTTTCCACTCTAATGATTAAAACAAGATTTGAAAATCAGCTACTTTTGTAGAGAAGAGTACTTTCAGATTAGGTTTTAGCTGAAATGGCTCCCACAGGGCAGGAACATGAGCACATTCTGAGACTTCCTATGTAACATCTTTACATCCCTCTGCCGCAGCCTTGAGCTTCATTGTTAGAGCAATGGTGCCACTCCTGGTATCTCGGTGGCTACTATTACAATTTTAAATAACAATAAATCTAATAAAAAGAAAGGATAAAAAATGAATTAAAAAATATGTCTCTAAGTGGGGGTACATTGGGACAAAAGTGAGAAGAGTTTTATCCAGCATGTGAGGAAAGACTGGCCAGCATGGATGGGTGGGGAAGCTTGGCTCTACATCAGTGAGAAAGACTTGGAAGTCTCAGTTGAGCACAAATTCGATAAAAGCTCAAAGTGTGGCACATTTCCCAAAGGATTTAATGAAATTTGTACTGAATTAATTTTAAAAAGTGCCCAGATGAAGGAAGGTCATTGTCCAACTAGATACTGCATCGATCCAAATACATTAGGAAGAGGGTGTGTGGATTCAGCAGTTATTCAAGAATCCATGACAAGCCAAATACCCAGGACGCCAGAGTGTCTTCAAATGAAGTCAGGTATTTCTTTTCTTCTATCCTTCTATCTATTCTACCAAAAAAAAATGTGTTTATAATCTCTATGTAGCAGGAACAGTGCTAGGGAAACAAAAGATGCACAGACCAGTTGCTGTTTCAAGATACTCACTATCCAGTAAGACTGACATAAAAAGAAATAGACCACTACCAGTCAGTACTAGAATTCAGTGGCATACTTTCTGGATACATGGATTGCCCAGGAACCAAAAAGGGGAGGTCTAACTCTTCCTAAAAGGGTCAGAGACATTTTTCCTAGAGATAGTGCTTACAGTAGGACTTAAATGATTTAAAAAGGACTTAAGGATTTGGTAGGTGCATGGGGAAAAGGCATCTAGGCATAGGAAACATTGAGGTAAATGCTTAGAAGCTCAAAAGAGTGGAGTGTAGGTAAGAAACAGTAAGTGTTTTTTTTTTTTTTTTTGGTTGGGGAAGATAAGGCTGGAAAGATAAGGGCAAGCTCACCAAAGGAATGTTATAATCTCAGAGGAAATTTGGATTTTATCCCATGAGAAATGGGGCTTTACTAAAGAAGCACTTTGGCAGGAGTGTGGAGAGAGAATTGGATCAGGACATGCTCAGAGGCAAGGATACCAGGTAGGGAGCTGTTGCAGTAGCACACATGAGAAATGACAGAATGAATAGTTAGGAAAAAGAGATGACTCATTGAAATGCTTACTAGCCTTTCCAAGCCAAAATATCTCACATCTCATGAAGCCCCCTGACACTTCATTTCCCCTTTCCACTAGCACTTTTCACCATCCAAAACACCCTGTATTTTACTAATTTATCTTGTTCATTGCCTGTCTGCCCCATCAGTTCCATGATGGACAGAGATTTCTGTTTTACAGCTATACCCTAGTACATGGCACATAATAGATACACAAGTATGCTTTCATTTAAAGAAGGGGTGGGCTCATCTTGCATTGTTCCAGAGGATAGAATTTACCTAAAATTGTTTAATGATGAAAATAGAATGTTATCCCTTAATGATCAGAAATAAGAATGCCTTTTCTGTTCAACATTGTGCTGGAGTTCTAGATAGTGTAATAAGGCAAGAAAAAGTAATAAAAGGCACTTAAAATTGAAAAAGCAAAAGCAAAACTGTCTTTATTTGCAGATCTCCTGTGTAGAAAATCCTAAAGTCATATGGCCATTAGAATAAGGGAGCTTAGCAATGTTGTTGGATACAAGATCAATGTAATAAATTGTATTTCTATTTAGTAGGAATAAAGACTTGGAAATTAAAATTACAATAATATTAGAAACACGAAATACATACGGACAAATCATCTGACAAAGTAGTTCAAGATCTGTACAATAAAAATTAAAAACATTGTTGAGAGGAATTTTAAAAACCTAAATAAATGCAGAGATATATTGTGTTCATGGGTTAGAAAACTAGATATCATTGAGAAGTCAGTTCTTCCCAAAGTGAGATATTTTCTCTCCCTCTCCCTCTCCTTCTCGCTCTCCCTCTCCCTCTTCCTTTCTCTCTCTCTCTTTCTCTCTCTCTCTCTCTCTCTCTCTATATATATATATATATATATATATATATAATTTTTTTCTGTGGTACTAGGGATTGAACCCAGTACACCTTCTATTATTATTATTGTTTTGTTTTGAGACAGGATCTTGCTAAATTGTCCAGGCTAGCCTTGAACTTGTGATCATCCTTCCTCAGCCTCCTGAGTTACTGAGATTACAGGCATGCACCATTATGCCCAGCTAAAAATGGGTCTCTCTCTCTCTCTCTCTCTCTCTCTCTCTCTCTCTGCAGCACAACTTTTCATTTCTCTGATTATATATGATGTAGCATTGTACCATATGGGCAGTCATACATGTACCTAGGGTAATAACATCCATCACATTCCACCATCTTTCCTGCCCCCATACTTCCTCCCCTCCTCTCCCCCTCCTTGCCCAATCAAAGTTCCTCCATTTTTTTCCATGCACCCTCCCCACTCCGTGCATTATGTATCAGCATCCACTTTTTAGAGAGAACATTCAACCTTTGGTTTTTATGGATTGGCTTATTTCATTTAGCATTATATTCTCCAACTCCATCCATTTACCTGCAAATGCCATAATTTTATTCTCTTTTAATGCTGAGTAATATTCCATTGTGTATATATACTACAGTTTCTTCATCCATTCATCTATTGAAGGGCATCTAGGTTGCTTCCACAGTTTAGCTATTATGAATTGAGCTGTTATAAATATTGATATGGCTGAATTACTCTAATATGCTAATTTTAAGACCTTTGTGTATAGAACAAGGAGGTGGGTCAAATGGTGGTTCCATTCCAAGTTTTCCAAGGAATCTCCATACTGCTTTCCATAGTTGTTGCACCAATTTGCAGTCCCACCAGCAATGTATGAGTGTGCCTTTTCCCACACATTCTCGCCAACACTTATTGTTGTTTGTATTCTTCATAGCTGCCATTCTGACTGGAATGAGATGAAATTTTAGAGTAGATTTAATTTGCATTTCTCTATTTGCTTAAGATGTTGAACATTTTTTCATATATTTGTTAATCGGTTGTATATCTTCTGAGAAATGTCTGTTCACCTCCTTAGCCCATTTATTGATTTGGTTTGTTTTCCTGGTGTTAAGTTTTTTGAGTTCTTTATATATCCTGTAGATTAGTGCTCTATCTGATGTGCATGTGGCAAAAATTTGCTCCCAAAATGTAGGTGCTCTCTTCACCTCATTGTTTCTTTTGCTGAGAAGAAGCTTTTTAGTTTGAATCAATCTCATTCATTAATTCTTCTTCTTCTTCTTCTTCTTCTTCTTCTTCTTGGTGCCTGGGATTGAACCCAGGGCCTTGTGCATATGAGGCAAGCACTCTACCAACTGAACTATATTCCCAGCCCCCATTTATTAATTCTTGGTTTTATTTCTGTGCTGTAGGAGTCCTGTTAAGGAAGTTGAGGCCTAATCTGACATGATGAAGATTTGGGCCTACTTTTTTCCTCTATTAGGCACAGGGTCTCTGGTCTAATTCCTAGGTCCTTGATCCAAAAAGTGTGTTTCTTCTTGGCAGTATATGGTTGGGTCTTATCTTTAATCTGCCAACTTCTGTCTGTTAATTTTGGCATTTAGATCTCTCAATATGATTATTGATTTAATTATATTTAAGAGTACTCTCTTGTGATCTTTTCCCCATTTTTCCAATCTGTTATTTGTGATTACCTCTCTTTCTGCCTTCTTTTAGATTCAGTATTTTCTATGATTCTGTTTTATGTTCTTCGCTGTCTTCTCAGTCAAAACACTTTGTTTTGTTGTACTGTACTTCACACATAACTTAAAAACTTACAATTGATTACATCTGCTTCTACCCTCTCAGATTCTTTTAAATGAATTTTCTCACCAGGAGATTCTTTCTTTCTTCTGTGTCTGAAAAGTCTTTATACTTTTCTTCGTTCCTAAAAGGTCTGCTTACTGGATGTGGAGTTCAAGGTTGACAGTCTTTTGCCGTTAAAGATCTCACTCAACTGCCATCTCCCCTGCATTGTTTCTGATGAGCAACTGATGCCATTTTTGTTGTTGTTCCTCTGTACATCATGTGGCTCTTGGCTGTAGCTGTTTTGTAGATTTTTTCCTTTATTAGTTTTTTTTTTTTAATCATGTCCTTTGGTTTAGTTTTCTTTAAGATTCTTGCGCCTAGGCTTCAATTGTCTCCCCAATCCCCTTTCTGCTCTGCTCATGGACACCAACTACATGACTGTTGGGCCATTTGTTGTTCAACAGTCAGTGAGTCTTTTGTTTTCATTCATTTTTCTCTTTGTTTTTAATTGGGAATGTCTGCTGCTATGTCTTAAACGCTTTTCAATTTATTTTTCTGCAGTGTCCAATCTACCACTTGGTAATTTTTTTATCTTAGAAATAGAGGTTTCATTACAAGAAGTTCAATCTGGGTTTTTAAAATATTTTCCATGTCTGTACTCTATAGCCACATGAAATACAGTTATAGTAATTACTTGAATATGCTTGTCTGTTAATTCGGACATCTGTGTCAGTTCTGGGATGGTTTTGGTTGGATGATATTTCTCTTCATTATTGGTCATATTTTCCTGCTCCCTTGAATATCTGGTAACTTTTTTACTGAATGCCATATTTCGTGAATTTTACTTTGTTGGGCACTGGCTATTTTTGTATTCCTATAAATATTCCTGAGCTTTGTTCTGGGATACAGTTAAGTTGCTTGTAAGCAGTTTGCTCCTTTTGGGTCTTGTTTTTAGGATTTGTTAGAAGGAACCCACAGCCATGTTTAGTCTAGGGTGAATTATTTTTCACTGCTGAGAAAAAAGCATTCTGACTACTCTACCCAGTGCCCCACAAACTCTGAGGTTTTCCAGTCTGGCTGGTGGAAACAGGCACTCTATGTAGTAAACTATTCCCTCTAGCTTTGGGGGATGGTAATTGCTTCATTGCCCAGGCCTTTCACATGCATTTGTTGATCACTTCTTTGTTGAACATTCAAGGGAGACCCTCTGAAGTTCTCTGATATTCTTACTGTGGGAAGCCCTCTCCTCTTCAGTACTCTGTCTGGCAAATCTAGCTATCTCAGTCTTCAGTAATCACTCAATTCCATCTATCTTTGGAGAGTTAACGGTATTCCTAGGCCTAGAGCCTTGCACAGGGGCCTGAAAACTCTCTTCAGGCAATGAACTTAGCTGGGCCTATTTTGTAGGGGCAATTGTTAGTTTCCTGCGTCTTGGGAATTACTGTTTTTTCCCCCTTGTATCCAGTGTTTTGAAAACTGTTGTTTCATATATTCTGTTCATTATTTTGGTTGTTCCAGGAAGGAAGGTAAGTCTGGTTCCCATTCCTCCAGTTTAGCCAATAGTGGAAGTATCTCTATCTTCGAAAATCTAACATTGCATTTGAGTTTTCATTTGTAGAACATGTCTTAGGTGTCTCACTACTTGCAAAGATCTTGAATTCAGTAACTAAGCTGAATTTACCTTTGTAACCCCAGGTGACTGACACATGACTTTGTCATACTAGGTGCTTGGCAAGTGTCAGATAAATTGAATTACAGTAGGACAAGCAACCAGGTGAAATTTCCATGAAGGGATTCTTTTTGCCCTATGCAGGAAAGAAATATCAAATCAAGAGTTCAGTAATGGAAATGTTGAAAGGAAACAGTTATCTTTCTATTATGGGAAAAGTGTGCACAGAGTGAGGGTGTTCATGTGCAAGGAATCAGCATTTTTTATTGTCTCAAGAAAGCCTCAACTTGGTGCTGATTTCCCTTTAATATTCCTCAATCTTATTCTTTGCCTAATGTGAGCTATTGTAAAAATAATTATTAAGAACCCTCTAGATGATTAATTATGAATGATTTTGTGCTTAGCTTAATTATTAAAAGGCTACTTTCCCCAAAACTTTTCTATAGCTGTACTCCCTATTATCCACAGAACATTGGGTAACAAGGAAGTCTGGATACTATAATCCCCTACTGGCTGCTTCAGAAGTGGACATGTATGGTTTTAGAGGACTTGCTTGACATCATACACAGCTGCAGAATCAAGCCAAGAGCATAGGCCCCTCATCTCAAGACAGCTTCCTTTCTCTGGCTCTGCTACCTCAGGATTCCATAGGAGGTTTTAAAAGTCCAATTACTAATTTTTTTAATGTGGGTTTTAAAAAGGAAGCAGGAACAAAGACAATGGAACAACTGTAGGACTTAGATAACGTGGTGTGTGTCTCCACCACAGAAGGAAGACTGCAGCTGGAGTTGTTCTGCAGCAGAGGTGGAACAGTAAGGAAATGGAGATGGGATCCCCAAGGCCCTGCTGCTCTGAAGAATTGCAAGCATTGAGTTAGACCAGAGAAGCAGGGGTTCAGGGGAGCCAGACCATTTTCAAAGTAAATGAAACACATCCAGTCACACGAACCCCATTCAGATAGCAAAGTTTCTGGATAAAGGAGTTCCAGATAACTGGAAATTTAGCACTTCAACACAAGGAACACTGAGAGCAGGAGGGACGGACCAAAAGAGTGAAGCGTAAGGAGGCCTGGTATCTGTGACCGCGCTCTGTACGGCTTTGAATGATTGCGTTTCCCAACTTCAGCTGGATAGGGTCATGAATGGGTAATTAAATAATCTACCTACCTTCTACCATCAAATGACAAAATGTGTTGCAAATTATGAATAAGGAGGAAGTGAGGACAGAGTCCAATAAAGGATAAGACTGGTGCATCCTGCTTATTAGGGAGGGACAGGGGAAAGGGCAGGAGGGCTATCGGAGGAGAGGCTGGGTGCTTTATCAGGATCTTAAGTGTTAGCCTTATGGGTTCCCTTGAATTCCCATAGATCAATGGAAACAGGAAGGAAGGTAAAGGGCAAAACAGCCTGGATCACTGAGTAGCAATATAAAAACCTGGTAGAGAATGATGGCCTCTAAACACCACCATAACCAACACCATCACCCTCACCTCCTCTTCCTCACTCCACTCCCTCTTCTGCCTCCAGGATCTGAAGCCCCTCACCATCCAGCTGGGAATCCCAGGACTCAAGACCCAGTAGAGTAGAGCCAGGACCCTAGTATTAGCAGGGAGCAAAACGAGATGAAGCAATCGAAAAGACAAGGAGAAGGAGCGGCAGTAACGGTCCATCTAAGAGGAAAAAGGGGTGAGTCCTTGTCCAAACCAGAAAAGGGAGAGATAATGAATGGGAGCCGCGGCTCCATTTCTGACTTGTTTTATGGCTTCTATAAATGGTATTTCTCCCATGGGTTGAAGGCAGAGGGAACATGAGATAATTTTTGTAAGGAAAGTATTCCCTTTTTTATTGCCTTTCCATATTTTGAATAAGTCTAGAGAGAGCCTCAGTTTGGTGCCAATTTCCCTTTAACACCTCTCAAACATTTCCTAATCTTCCCCACCTTCTTTCCTTAACAGAAAGTGAACAGGGCTCACTTTAAGAGCCCTGGTGGGCTACTGGGGTGAGCTGGAATTCCATCACAATGCTTTGTTTTCACGGCATTAATTTCTTTTCATGGCAACTGATCTGGTTTTAAATTTACAGTAGCTATAGTTTTCTCTAAAATGAAAATTGAACAAAGAATTTATTGCACTGAAATACAAGCCGGTGATTTGAAACTAATTATCAAACAGAATTCATCACTGACATAAATGCCAAAGAGATGACAGGAGAGTATGGTGGAAATAAACCCTGGTCTGGGAATCAGTTCTCTGCCATGGACTCCCCTGAATATCGAAAGGTTGTGTGAAGACCCTCTTATTAATTTTGTGGTATTTGAGATTGAACCCAGGGACACTTCACCACTGAGATGTATTCCCAGCTCCACCCCTACCACCGCCCCCCCCCCCCCCCCCNCACTGAGCCACATCCCCAGCGCCCCCCCCCCCCGGCCTTTTTTTTTTTTTTTTAATTTTAAGACAGGATCTCACTAACTTGCCCAGGCTGCCTTCAAATTTGTAATCTTCCTGCCTTGGTATCCCCCAAAGCTGGGATTATAGACTACTGCACCTGGCAGACCCTTATCTTTAAAGGGCTCTTGGATGCCAATCATTGGACTAGATTATTTTCAAGGGACCTTCCAGTTCTAAAATGCTGTGCCCAGCATCCAGTCTGAGGCCAGCAAAGCAATGATCTGATAGAGAATAACAATCATAGATTATCTCATTAAAATCTCATTTCCTTATCTCTACCTCACCTATCCAGTAGGCAGCCTGAGATGAATCTACTTGAAATGGAGGTCAGGTGCCAATGTAACCATTCCCCTGTCTGTCACCTAAATTCCTCTCTGCTGAGGGATATTTCCTCATCAAAAGTTTTATCACATTTTCTTTTCTCTTTTTTTTTGAAGGTCAAAGAAAGAGATATCAACCAGATGAGAAGACCAGGGGAACAAATGGTTGGCTTTGGCTGGCCTCTTCTGGCCTGTGAGGGAGGGATGGCACCTTTGACCCCCAGCTGGCCTGCCCAAGGAATTGCCCATCTGTAGATTCCCCCTGGAAAGCACCACTTCTCTGTTCCAAGGAAAACATAGGGGTTAAGGTGGGAGCTTGAGAGACTGACAGCGTGGGCTCAAATCTTAACTCCCCCAGGGAGCCTCCGTTTTATTTAAATTTTCACCTTCATCTAGCACAATGATTCAGCGAGGCAAGTTCAGTGTCAGGGCAGCTGCTGTTAAGTGCAAGCCTTTGTGTGAATCAGGAAGGGACATGCCTCCTTCAAAACAAACCCTACGGGCTCTGGGTCCATAAAGCACAAATAGACACTCCATCAAGGCCCAAGCAGTCTTCCAGCCTGGGGCCTGGCAAGCAGGGCCCGGAGAGGATGTTAGCATCTTTGGCCTCTGCCCTGGGTGCTCTCAGGAAGGGCCCAACTACGACTCCATGTTGTAGCCCTGACAGGTCCCACCATTTTGCAGGCAGGGCGGGTAAAGTATTTGTGTTCTGAAAAGATCACCCTGACTATTGTGTAGGAAGTGGATTGGAGGAGGCTGAGGTTGGATGCAGGAAATGGTGAGAGTCCTAGGGCCGCTGTCCAGGTGAGAGATGACAGGAATTCAGGAGAAGGGGATGCCGGGATGGCCAGAAGTAGACAGGTTCCAGGAAACAGAGTCAACAGGTGTGGGGGCTTCTGTGAGGACTCAGGACCTGATGAAGATGGCATCAACAAACCAATCAACTGAGGGCTTATATGTACCAGGCACTAAGTTATTCATGCAAGTTCTTTGAACAAGGAGAACTTCATCCCTGTGTGCTTACTGTGAGGATCCGAGAAAACAAGGAGCCTATGGTAGCTCCTTCACTGATGGTAAACCCTGGTTTGATTATTACTGAGCAGAGAACATTGAAATTCCTCTGTTAGTAAAGAAGCCCTGGTCTCTGGGGCTGGGCAGTAGTCTAGGGCTAGACAGTGGTACGAAATTAAGACAGTAAGTAGTTTCATCACTTGCTGGGCATCAGATCGGATTCCTCCTGTTAACTTTTAAAGGTTACATATACTCAACCCCACCTCCATGCAGTTGTTCTTGGGCAGGGGTCTTGGTATCAGTGTTTTAAAAGCTCTCCAGATAGCCCTGGTAAAGAAGCACTGAGTTAAAAGAAGAATCTATGGAATCTGACAAATCGAGGTGAAAACCCAGCTTGCCCTTCACAGCATGGTTTCCCTTGCTTAAGCCTCAGATTTTCTGTTTGCAGGTGGAGAACTGAAATTCTGCCCCTTTGAGGTTGTGAGGATTAAACGAGGTGTTGTATGTACTCCGTGGTACCTCTGGGGACATCTCCGTTCATGCCTAGCTTAGCATGGAGGCTGGCCCCTCATGTGGATTCAACAGATGTGACTTCCATGACTGTGGGGTCAGGAAGCAAAGGGACCACATGGGGCCATAGGCTAGCCCCAGGGTTGAGTGCTCTACATCCATCACCTTGTTTCGTTCTTGCCTCAAGTGTGCTTCCTTCACAGATGCAGAAACCCAGACCCTGGGAAGAAATAATCTTCCCAGAGGTGCAAAGCAGGAGGGCTGGATTTGAGTCCTGTTCTGTCTGTCTGGAGGACAGCACGAAGCAGACTCAGGCCATGGCTTATTATTCAAGAGGAAGACTTGTTACCAAAGTGATGCTACCAGGGACACAGTCTGAACTGTGTGTGAACTGCTGGGCTGAGCCACAAAGTGAAGGGAGGGAACAGCTAGACACCAGCAAAGGCAGCTGCTACTAAGAGCCTCTCAGATATAAGAAGAGGAGATGGTCAAGGATCCAGGAGTAGAGGGAAAGAAGTGTGAGAGAGGCTGCTGCTGACGTATCTAGGCTAAGGCTAGGGTATGAACAAGACTGCACACGCCAACAGACCCAGTGCCTTCCATAAGCCATTCAGGTAAAGGCATTCAACCCTCTTCTTCATCCAGAGATGCCTCCTATCCCTAAGATAAAGGCAGGGGTCCACCCTCTTCCATAGGATCCATCTCTTGGCATGTCTTCCTACCCTCCCCCTTTCTGGGACTTGCCGCCATCCCCATTATGGACCCAGCCATATTTGTGTAATGACACCCCTTTTGTCTTTGGGGAATTCAGAAGGACTGTCCATGAGAAAAGAATAGCTATTCCAGACTGGAAGATTTTTGACTTCCTGCTTTTCAAGTGTATTTGCTTTTGTCAATGCAGGGAATTTGCTACTGGCCAGATAGAACTGCATTTTGATACCACACTGGGGCCCAAGGACATCTCAAACCACTGTGTGGGAATGCCAATTTCTCATAAAGAAGTAGAAATCAACACTAGCAGCTTCCCTGCTAAGTTAAAAAAAAAATTACATAATTCCTTGTGCACCACTGCATTAGGAAGATTTTTTTTTTTCTTTTCTTGAATGTACAGTAAATCCCAAGTGGTTTAAGTCATGGTGCCTCTCCTTAAACACAATATGAAGTCGCTACCACACTAAAATAAAAAAAAAAATAAATTCTGTGTTGTGCTAGGAGAGTCTCCTGCCAAAAACTCTCACACAATTAACACACTAGCAGAATGTGTTGCTAATTTCATGCCACTGGAGTCTTTTCTGCTTCAGAATATAGAAACAAAATCGGGTCAGAGCTCCAATAATAACAGGATTTTGTTAAAATATACAGGCCTGCGTTGCAGATATGTTGTAGGCATGGGTGAAAAGCAGAATCACAGTGATGCATGAAATAGCTTACTCCTGCAAATAGAACGGAAAGAACTTGTCTCCAGCTTGGGAAGAGAGAGAGAGAGAGAGAGAGAGAGAGAGAGAGAGAGAGAGAG
>NW_025999924.1:1668533-1687163 GCF_001458135.2 Marmota marmota marmota | reverse complement strand
GAGAGAGAGAGAGAGAGAGAGAGAGAGAGAGAGAGAGAGAGAGAGTCAGTCAGTTCAGTCTAAGCCCAGAACTGCTTATTCTGGGGGCAAAGCTTCATTTTCAATGCCCATCCACTGACTTTTACAGGGGAGGCAAATGCCAGGCAAAGAAACTAGGGAAGCCCAAACCCAGTAAATCACAGAATTCTGATTTCCGTAGTTTTCTCTTAGACTCCTCTCTCTCCTCTTAGCCTTCTTACACAGGACCTGGTCTTTTCCATAACAAAAACAGCGATAATGAAAATATTTTGGCAGCATTCAGGCCTTTCACATCATGACCCTGACCTCTAAATCAATTTTCTTTATTCTTAACCTGACCTTGGCATCCATTCTCCCTGGCGTTCAATATTAGTTACAAAATCTTGAACTCCCTGAGACCTTCCTTCCCCCCACCCCCCCACCCCTCTAACCAAGGCAGACCACGCTGGGGAAGCCCTGGAGAGGAAAGACAGAGAAAGCTTCTTGACAAAGAGAAATAATAATGAGATAAACAAGCCCGATGTGTTCTATAGGAGTCTCATTTGCACCAAATGCCATTAGCCCCATTATTTACGCAGACAACGGTGGAGGCAGCCTGGGCTCCCCGTGTGCGTGCGCAGGGCGCTGTGGAGAACACCATGCATCACCAGGCGGCCCAGGCGCTTCACTTAAATAGTGATCTGTAAGGGAGAGCATGTTACATTGCATCCATCACCCATGGGCTCACCGGGTGCACAGACTGGAAAAATTGCGCACATTTCTCCTTTGCTGCCTGCATTAATACTAGAAAGGGAGTGAACTGAAAAGAGAAAGTGCCAATTTCAGCACACATGTTAAAAAGAGAAGCAAAGAATAGGAGGAAAAGAAAGCATCACCCAGGCTCAGGAGCTGAGCGGGCTGGGGGAGGTTTTTTAAAGGAGAAGACAGCTTTTCAGAACTCTCCAGCATTGACCAGGAGAATAAGGACCCACTGAGACAAGAGTTCGGGGTCAGCATACATTTGAGAGAAGAAGTTAGCTGGCAAGGGCTATTTTTCTGCAAATTAGTTTTCTCTCAAGGGTAACCGTGGGGGAGGAGCAGAGGAAAATGAACGGGAGCCCATTGAATAATCCAATATTGTTTGGCTGGTTGCCATGACCTGTGAACTGATGCTCCCAGAAGCTTTTCCAGGCCCTTCTTTCATTCCGGCCATCTCACAGCTGTTGATGTGTGTCCTGATGGAGCAGCTATGAGGACAGCAGTGTGGCCCCGTGAAACAACCATGCACAGAGCCTGGGCTCCACTTGACCAGAAAGGCATGGTTTGCTAGCCATTCCAGCCCACTAGAGGCTGGACAAGTGGCAGGACAGGACAAGGGAGGAAAGACAGGATCCAAACTCTGTATTGGTCCCAAAGAACAGAGCCCAGGGGCAAGGTGCAAAACCACAGCAACACAGCCTGAAGTGACAAACCAGCTTTTCTTGGGATTAAAAGAACCAAGAGTTCAGCAGCAGTTGGAACAATCAAATGCAAAGGGAATTCTTCTAGGATGTTTATGACATCAAAACGAGCCAGTTCATCCTAAGGTACCTGTGCCTTGTGGTTTTCAAGTTCGGGTTCTGACTGGAATTCTCAGCATCATGCTCTTCCTTCAGACACATTATCCTCCTGACTCGGGAATTTATGAACACTGTGTCATCTAAACCAGGGTCCCCTCTAAGTATCCCAAATGCAGAGGAGCAGAAAGTACAAGTGCAGGTGAAGTGAAGCTGGAAGGGGCTCCTCATAAGGGGCAGACTGCTTGGACACCTTGTTCACCTTTTAAAAAAAGTACCTAAATCTGATATATTATGTGGCACTCTGAAATAATGAACCTTAAAAAGAGCACACTTTTAATCCCTGTAGTATCTCGATTCTTCCACATCATTCTAAGACAGAGCTCAATCTATATCAGAACATAAAAGGACAATCACCCATTTTCTGTTTGAACGGGATCCATCCCAGATATCCAAAACTTAAAACATGAATAGGAAAACATGTCATAAAAACAAAGGAACAGGGTAATTACAATGAAGGAAAATGGGAAAGTTGATAATCAGTTTAATCTGTGGCTTTGGACACACTGGGGCATATTCCCATTTGGCAAAGCTTTATAGAAGAGAAGGCTATTGTAAAGTGATGAAAAACAGACCTCACTGGTTGTAACCACTTTGTAATAAACTGCCATGTCATGTCCACTCTGATGCAGTCAGAGCACAGTGCAGCACCAGGCATATAGCAGGTGCTCAATAAATATTTGTTGAATTAAAAGTTGTTGATAGCGGTCTGCATTCATCTTTTCCTTTAGATTGTCTGTGGTATGGTGGTGAGTCTGGGAGTGGCCATCTCCTCCTCCAGCAGTGTGACAGCATCTTTCCTGGGCAGGCAAAGTGGGCCAGGGTGGCACAGAGCAACTTCAGTGGAGTCTAGGTGCTGGGCTCACTATCCCTCTGACTAGCCATATGATTTTGGGATCTAAGCCTTAATATTTCTCTCTGGCATAAGGAAGCATGAAGTTCTCATTTAAAAATTCTACCATTTCTGTGTATTTGGGTTTATTTTGAGGGGAATTGCATTTCTTGCCAGTCCCCGTGGGATGACTGAAGGCTAAAGCCATAGAGAAGAGAGGTGAGCTCTTGTCTTCACAGTGTCTCTCCATCTGCAAGGGCAGCAAGGGTAGTCCCTGCCTTCAGACAGGCAGGCTGCCCTGGGATACTTGGCCTTGTTCTGGAAAGAAAAACCTCAGAAGTGAAGGCATGCTGCGGAGTGTGCTGAAAACATTATGAGTTGCCTATCAGGAAGCCCCCTAGCCTAGGTAATTCACAAAGCAGATCACAACAACCCACTGTTTACACTCCCTTCAGTCCACCCCCAGGTGTCATTTTCTAGTGGGTCACTTCCTTTACACCAGCAAAAAAACCCTGGGCAAAGCAAGGAGACTCATCTTAAGTTAGTGTTATGTCACATGGGCTCAAGTTTTTGTTGTTAAGACAGGTTATTAAAATGACCCAGATTTTGGGGTCAACTTGGCAGGCACATGAAATTAAGTGGAGTCTGGTTTCGGGTTTTAAATGTAGGGCAGAAATGCACACTTTTATTTTGTTCAAGAAGAAGATGGTTATTCTTAAACTGAAAAAGCAATAATTTCAACTTGAAGAAATCCCAAACTTACAGAAATAAATAAATTAGAGTGATGTTGTTTTAAAAATTAATTAATTAGTTATTTCAGATAGAGGTCTTACTATGTGGCCCAGGCTGGCCTCAAGCTCTTGGGCTCAAGTGATTCTCCTGCCTCAACCTCCTGAGTAGCTGGGACAGTAGGTGCGTGCACTACACCTGGCTGTGTTTTTAATTAAAAAGGATTTTGCTTTCTATGGTGATTCATTCTATGGTTCCAGCTTCTTAGAAAAATTTAAAGCATTATTTACTCTCCATCCGCCATGAAAATCCATGTGCCACTTTATAAAACCGATATAAGACCTTTGAATATATTTCAATGTAAAAATTAAAACATGGAACAATAGTATGTTCTCAAGGTCTCTTCTCTGAAATACAGAAACCTTGAAATTCTATCATATTTTCCCACTCACAAATCTTAATATATAGCAGGTACAGTGTTAGTCCTAAAGATACATTCTTATTCTCTCACATTTCATTCTATGGCTTTTATCCTTTCTGTGTACCAGAGGCTGGGGGAAATTCTAGGTCTGATCCACTGGAGAAGGGGCTAATTATATTAGGATGATAAATACTACCCTCAGGAAGAACACAAGGTGAAGTTATGGAAAACAGTCAAAATAAATTTCATCCAGAGCTTGAGGAACTTTTGCTCTTGGAGGCTGGCCCCGGTCGGTGGTTCTCACAGTATGGTCCTTGGATCAGCAGCACTGGCATCACCAGTGAACTTTCTGGAAAAGCAAATCCCTCATTCCCTGACTCTGACCCACTGAATCAGAATCTGTGGGGACACGGTTTAAGAACGTGAGTTTTAACAACACTCTAGGTGATTTTTATGCTTGTTAAAGTATGAAAACCGCTGGCCTGAGGTTAATCAGGCTTCACCTGGGCAAAGCCCCATAAGAGTCTCCTTCCAAATCCTGATAGTAGTGCTAATTGAGTTCTAGCACCTGCCCAGTGATATCTCCAGTTTAATCTTCAAAATCACACAAGCATCTCCCAACCAAGTCATTTATGCAAAGTTTCAACTCAGGGAGAAAAATAGCAAATTCTCAGTGATAATCAAAAGGGAAAATATTTGGACAGGTAATTTTAGGAACCAGCTATGGATCACTATGTACAATAATGAAGTTGAGCAATTAGGTTTGGAAAGCCACAGCACAGAAAATAATTAACCCACAAAGTAATCATCTTGGAAGTCCCAAAGCTAATGATTAAAATAAACCTGAAACAAATGATTGTTTAACTTTTAAGCTGTGCTTGTTTTAGCCACAGTGTACTTCAGGTGTGAGCTCCCGGGAATTCCTCCTGCCTGCTGAGATTGGCTGTAAGACAAGAGGGCACATGTCCATTCTTCCGCCTCTCCTCCCCTGGGGGTGGTTGCTTGAGTATCACAAAATGCCACTCCAGTTTGGGTCGAGGAGGTTGGCGAGGATGCTCAGTCCTGCTTGTCACTGAGGTGCACCAACCCCCTGCATTGAGTTTGCAGCGGTGCTGGGTTTCAGCCATATTGAATCCTATGTAACCTTGGAGGCTGGGATGCACCCTTCGTTTTTATGCAGCTGGCTTTGTACTTTTGTTGGTAGTTTATTATTGCAAAGCATAGTGTTCCCCTCCCCCACTCGCCTCTCCATCCAAAGAAGTGAATTAATAACTAGAAAACGAGACAGAAATGAGATCTAGAAGAGCCTGGGCTTCTGAATGTCACTGTGAGCAAACAGCAGTGGAGAGAAAAGGTTCCTTTCCATCTTTATGTGCAGTGCTGTCTGTGCATTGACTTGTTTCCTGACACATGAGCCATGGCTTGAAAGGAATTCAGGCCCCAGCAAATTTTGCATTGCGCTTCAATGTGGCCTCTGGGATTGAATAAGGGCAAATCTATTATACTGTTGCCATGGAGACCCTGGCACAACTGCTGATAAAGAGTGTCTGATGTTTGGTAGGCCTCGTTGCATGGTACATACCATTTAAAGGACGACGTGTGTGTGTGTGTGTGTGTGTGTGTGTAGCATGCATGTGTGAATCTGCAAGATAGCAAGTGTGCCTGTGTGGGTGGGTGGGGTGATTGGGGGAGGCGAGTGGAGAACAGGGTGCAGAGGGGGAGGAAGGAAGCAGAGCTGGCTTGGCATATCATGAAGGAATGTTTGGTGTTTTCATAAAGAATTTGTAAATACTTGCTTGCCTCAAAACATCAGTCCAGCCTTCTAAGAATCCACATGCTAAACAGATGGGGGCAGCAGAAGATGCACAGACTCTCCCCTTGGTCTAGCAAAATTAGTCTTTAATTCTTCTGAAAGAGAATTAAGCTAAAACAATAAAAGTGAAGATGCGCTCTTTTGCGTCCTGTGATGAATGCAGCCTCTTTTTAGTTGTCTGCCTGAGGATCAATAGTGGGCCTGTAAGGATTGCCAGCATTTGCTAGAGTGGGCTAGCAAGATGATGGATTTTAATCATTAAAATGATTTTATAACCACAAAACAAAGAAGGCTGATCCTCCTTTCATGTGCATGATCTCAGTTTTGCTGCAACTGCTTTTGCCAGTCCTAAATGCACTTCCTGTCTTGAAGGCAAATCTTGCATTCCCCGGATTCTGTTCTCATGTCCCGTCCCTTTCTGCTCCTAAGTGATCAATGGGGGCAACTTGCATTATTTATTTATTTATTTATTTATTTTTACTGGTGCCCTGGTGCCCTTTTGCCTGTTAGCCCCAGACCTGGAGAGGGATGGCCCTGTGCAGCCACAGCCAGTCTCCCGGCTGGCGTTGTCTGAGGCAGGCACCTCTGGTGGGCGGGCAGGCGGAATCACCTACAGTAAGCAAGCTCTGGAGCGAGCGGCTGGGCTGTAACAATGGGAGGCCGGGCAATCTGCGACAGTTGATAGGATTATTATTATTACAGAGCGCAAAAAGCTTCTGCTTTCTTTTCTGCTGCTTTGCAGACCTCATAAGGCCTCTCTGTGATTTCTGCATAGTTAATTTGTCAGTTTATAAATTACCACATTATGTTAACGCTGAATGCTTCAAAACACAAATATATGCACAGAGGGCTTGAATATTTGAAGTGTTTTAGTACTATGGGGAAATAATTTTGTTGTCAAGCTGTGGCAGATATAGAACTGCTAGGGGATACATGGCCATTTCATCAGGACTGTGTCGATGATGGCCTGTGAACATCCAAGGGGGAACATCATCTTTTATCACTATTGTGTACCGTGCCGGTCCAGATGGGGGATAAAACATGCATGAGTTGCCCGCAGCTCTGAAAATAATTATACTCATTTGCCAGAAATGTAGAAAGTGCATCCAACCAAGTTACCACCCATCATAGTGACACTCCGTTTGCATACTGATGAAGTTTAAAGCCAGAGACAATGGTGTTGGTATCAATAGTGAGGGGGGGCTGGGCACCACCAGTGCCGTAGGATTAATAGCACCATCATTTTATATTATGCAGCATTTCACTTATGCTGCATATCAAAAGACTCCTGCCTCTGAGGTTCACCTCGCTGTTTATAAGATTACAGTTTGCTTTAAGACTCCAAACATTAGCATGGATTCTTCGCAGGTTCCACAAATGAATGCAAAAATATCTGTGTTTGAGAAAGTGCCTAGAATATAATTATGGGTAAATATGTTTGGATGCCATTATAAGTGCTTGCATGCGTATGTTTGTGAGTGTGGGCGGGTGTATACATACCCACATGCACACGCGTGATTTTGGAAGACTGCAAGGGAATATGAGAAGATAATATGCGCATGCTAAGTCCTGGTGCTACTGCAGAGTCATTGATGAATGGGTTTTCTTAAATGTAGAAAGAGAATGGATACAAGTAGGACCCAAGAGAATAATTCTTTATATTGCAATCAGCTCAGCTTATATGTACTTGCTTTAATCGTAGAAATCAGCAGTAAAAAAACATAGATGTGGTTATTTAATCCTTGCTGAGTAAAAGAGAATGTCTTATAATGACCCTCTAAAATATTGTAAAATATGAAGTTATTTTGATATGCTTTTCACTTTTAGACCATGTGAAATAATCAGTGCCGCCATTTCCAGAAGACTGACAGATTTCTTTTTAATGTTTTGAAATCAGCAAACATACATGCATAAACCAAGAGATGCTTTCTCATGGAACCGGGAATTCTCATAGGTGTTCCACCCTTTGAAAATAGCTCAATCATGATGTCGTCACGATGCTTATTTTTAAGTAATGATTTTAATTAAACCCCCTAAAAAGGAAACAATTCTATCCTCCTCTTCTATGGTCCGTACTCTCATGATTAGACAAGTGCAGTTTCCCATTTTACTCTGGTGTCATGGGGGCAAGGATAACAATTTCCATCTCATCATGCAAGAGAGGTGCTATACTTCACTCTGCACGAGGCTTTGGTATAATCAGAGGAAGCGTTCTACACTATAAAATTACAATAAAATAACCAAGGAAAAGTATTATTTCAGCAGAAGTGGTTCAAAGACAAGGCTGAAATGCAGGATGCCTCAGAATAGTTTTATACAGCAGCAAATATAGATTTTTTCCAACTAACTGGGGCAGAAAGGACCAATAAATTCTTTACAAGTCTTATGGTTCTACTTCTCTTGGAATGGTCTTTGAAACATGGTGGGAACAGGGAATCCCATAATGCGGGGTTGAGAGTAGTGAGGCAAACCAACTGAGAAAGGAAGGACTTTCCCAAGAGTAGGTGGCAGGGCATCCTCTTGGTAATTGAGGGCAGATGTTCAGAAACGATGCTTCTGCCTTGGCTTGGACTGGCTGTAATGAGAGCACACTGGGATCATGCTGAAGATCTGAGGACAGTCCTGAAACTGCCAAGATGAAAATCCATCAGGGAACAACAGGGAAGGCTCCTGCAGTCAAAGACTTCTGAGAAAAGAAGGTGACAAATTTATTTAAAGTTCAATGAGAAATTAAGCTAATTCTCTGGGTCTTCAGAACTGTTGTTATTGATCAGTTTTACATGCCAGAAATTTTCCTTGGGGTCTCAGGTTTTGAAGGAAAAAAAATGAACAGAGAAGCAGGCAGATATGCGCGCACACACACACACACACACGAGGCTTTGCCAAGGATGTAGAAGTGATAATAATGGATATTTAGAGAGCATTTTACCATATGGTGTGTGTGTGTGTGTGTGTGTGTATGTGTGTACAATCTTTAACTCTTATGACAATCTGAACGGTAGACATTGCCACCCATTTTACAGTTAAAGAAACTGAGGCAGGTGAAGGTTACTAAGTTGGCCAAATTCACACAGCTGGTAAATTAGAGTGATTTGAATGCATGTCTGTCTCCCTCTTCTGCTGTTTGAAGTGTACAATGTGTGCCAGCTCTTTATGTCTATCAAAAATACATACAGAGCTAAATACTTCGAGATGAATTAGGTAAGGCTTTTGCACTGAAGGAATGGAGTGAAAAGAAATAAAAGACAGTATCGACTGGTTATCTTAACAACAATCTGGATGCTGAGAGTGTTTGGATTGAATAAATTCTGTCTTTTGGCAATGACCACTTTTGTGGATAAATAAATATGGAAATAGTTCTCTCTGCATGTTATAGGTCAAGATGTGAGACATCAGTGGGAGAGTGCAAACATTTTATTCTGTTTATTTGCTCTATTGATTGTCTTCATTGTGTCAGAGAAGATACTATAGACACAAACGGAGCACTTATGCCCCTTGTCCCCTTTCCTTCCTGAACATTCAGTCCTAATGTCTTCAAGAGGTAAAGGATAAGGTTGGCATCTACTCCAAAAGTAGCAGGGGAGCTATGTTGGCACAGAGAGGGTACCAGAGATGCCAGAGCCTGAATGGACTGAGGCTTGTATAGAGAGTACCAGGTCTGCCTGACTTAGGGTGCCAGAGCCTAAGCAAGGCAATCCATGTGTGCATGCAGGGAATTGGCTCAGTGTGGGGAACTGAAGCCCAAACAGATTGAGGAAGATGTCCAAGGAGAAGGAGACCGTGTAACATGTTGAGTTGGAATCAAAGCAGAATGGAGTGGGCATTCTATGTGAAGGTGACCCAGCATGGAGTGTCAGAGCCCACTTACAGTTTGGAGATTGCCCACAAAGAGAGGTGGCTGGGTGTGGGTGATAGAGTTCACAAGATAAGGGGATGGCAGAGGAAATGAATTGGTTTCCTACAGGAGTGTTGATCAAATAAGTAAATCTGTTAAGGATAATATAAGCCAGTTTATTTATGGTTGGAAAAGGGAGTTACAAATATGGAACAGGAAGAAGTAAGAACAAACTTTATGGGCTGATTTGGAGTTAGAGACATCAGTATGACTCATGGTTTTCAAAATATATAAATAGAGAAATACATAGGAACAGACATTGCTTAGCTCTGTTTGCCTCGAGGATGTGGGGACAGCAGCAATCCAACAGTGATCAGTACACCTATGTCCAATGTCAGTTTTTAATACCATTCCCCACTAAAAGGAGCCAAGATTTGAAGACCTGGCTAATTCCTGGGTTGGAGCAGAGAAAACACAGCCTGTAACATCTCATTTTGCAGAAAGTGCAACTGAGACACAGTCACACATTCAATAAAATGAGGATAAGACAATTCTAAAGGAGGAACAGGAAAAAATAAATCCAGAATATTTATGCACTCATATTGTTTGACAAGTATCTTTAACTTCTAACTCTTTAAAGAAACAGGAAGAGTCAGAGCTGATTCGTCAGGACTGAGGTTAAAGCAGAAATGACAGAGATCACATCCAAAAGAAAACCCATCAATCCAACAAAACATTTAAGGTATTTATATATCACCTTTTATGATTTCCCTATATTGACTGACTTTATTAATAAGCCAAATACCTCCTGGCCCTAATCACCTGGAACAAAGAGGCCTTCCGCTGCAAAAAGTGTATTGCTAACTTGCCAGAGTCATGCACAAAAGTCAATTCTGGAATGCCATCAAAGGTGAGATGGGAATGTGAGGTTTTCTGAGTCCTGTCACTCAACAGCTGTGAAATTTGTCAAACCTTGAACCACTTTCTATTTTGGTTTCTTTATAAAGTAGGGGACTCAGACAGGAGAATCCCTAAGATCCAAATGTGTCACCACACTTATTCTGTTTTTCTCTCACTGAGTGGGCTGAAGAAGACCTAAGCATTTCATACAGTCATTACGTTGGGCCAAGGTGTTCTGGGTGTTCTGCCATATTGCTTGGCTAATCAGGTCCCTCCAGCTTCTGAGTGAAGCCCCAGTCTGGATTGCTGTTGGATGTCCATATGTAAATGACAGATGAGGTGACCAGTTGAAAATTGCAATTCGGAACCACCATATTAAGGTGTTAAGGCCGCAGGAATCACCTTTCTGAGCTCTGATCGTTCTGAGATTAAAATCCTATTTTTCCTTTTCTCTGATTTGGAAAACGGTCAGCGCTTGTACTAGTCAGTTTTCCACTACTATAATGAAATACATGAGATAATCAACTTATAAGGAGAACAGGTTTATTTTGGCTCACGATTTTGGAGGTTTTGGTCCATGATCTGGTAGACTTGCTGTTCTATGCTGGTGGCAATGTGAGGGAGCATGAGGCAGAGCAAAGTGATTATTACATGGCTGGAAGCAAAAGAAGAAGAGGAAGAAGCTGGGGTCTCACAATCCCCTTCAAGGGCAAATCCCTAATTATCTAAGGACCTCCCATAGGTCCCACATCCTAAAGGTTCCACCACCTCCCCAATAATACCACCCTGGGGACCAAGCCTTTAACACACGAACATTCAGGGAACATTCAATATCCAAACTACAGCACCTTCCTCTCATCCAGACTACCAGGAGCACTATGGATGCTATTGTACTTCATAGTCTGTTGATCCAAAGAGTGTTGTTTTTTTTTTTTTAATATAAACCTATCAATATTTTGAAACAATCACAAACTTACTAAAAAGTTGCAAGTAGGCTACAAAGAAACTCCCCAGCCCACACTGAGCTATTTGAAATGCACACTGTAGTGGGTGGGGATGATGGAACATCAGGCTGGCAAATTTAAAAAATCTAAATCCTAAGGTGAGTATAGGGATTAAACACATGAGGAATTCATAGGTGTAGTAGGCAAAATGATGTCTCCTTCCACGATTTGGAAAACTAGAATGAACTTCAGGGCATTGGTTTGGAATTGAAGGTACCAGTTTGGCCATGATTCTTGATATAAATAGAGAAATATAGATGTAATATATGTTTTTTAGCTTTGTCCACCATAAGAATTAATAGTGCCGAGGATAGCTGGTGCCCCATCTTGGTTTCTAAAGGAGTCAAGACTCTTTAGAGAAATGGTTTGGACCAATTAATTAATTGAAAAGAAAAAGGAAAGAAAGAAATAGTTTGGGGTAAGGAAAACACAACATGAGCCTGAAGCATCTTCTTGTGGCCCAGAAGAAAGGAAGAACTTATAGAATGAAGCAGCTACATGCAGCCAGCTTAGAGGGATCCTACTGCAAAACTGATGGCAGTTTAAGCACCAAAATGATTATATTACTAAATTACATCTCATGAATAAAATCATTATGGAGATAATAAAAATGGATTGAAATTTGATGGGGAACAGGATATGTACATAGTTTCAAAATATCTCCTCACAAATTATTTATTAATTATTAACAATGAAGGAAAAAATCATAGCTCTATAGAAAAAGTTTTTGTGATTCCACCTTAATGAAGTGATCTGAGTTGAATATTTACTTATCATGAGATAAATAAAAATTATGTGACACCTGACAAAATGCATGGAAAGGATCACAGCATCACTTTGCTTGTATGAAATTTTTGAATAAAAGAATGAGGAAACAGAAGACAAATTCAAATTAAGGGATATTCTACAAAATAACTAGCTATCAGTTATCAAAATGGTCCAGGTCATGGAAGTCAAGAAGAGATGGAGGACCTCTTCTGGACAGAAGTAGACTAAAGAGAAGTGACACCTAATGACAATCTATGATTTGGAACTGGATTCTTTCACTACAAGAGGCAAATTGGGGCCAATGGTTAAAGGTTGAATGGGATCTGAAGATTAGATGGTAGTAGCTCCAACATGCGTTTACTATTTTGATAGATAGATTGTAGTTACATAGGAGAATGTCCTTGTTTTTAGGAAATGCATACAGTAGTCTTGGAAGCTGTGACTGTGTCACCTTACCTGGAAAACAGAATTTGCAGGTTTGCTTAGTTAATATTTGGAGATAAGAGATTACAAGGTGCAGTATCATAGGTATATTTTTCAGGTGTTGTCACAAGAATTCTTTTAAGTGAAAGAGGGAAGCAGGAGAGTGACAATCAAGAAGGACGTAGGATGAAGCAGAGGTTGGAAAGGCAATTTCTGGAAAGAGACAGGTGCCGTGGGAGGTGGGCAGCCTCTAGAATATGGAAAAGGCAAGAAACATTCTCCTCGGTGGCCTCCTGAAGGAATGCAGCCCTGCTAACACCTTAATTTTAGTCCTTATAAGATTTTTTAGTCCTTATAAGTCCTTATTTTGAATTTTTTACCTTCAGAACAGTAAGATAAAAAATTTGTTTTCTTTTAGGCAACTAAATTTATGAGAATTTGTTACAGCAGCAACAGGAAACTAATACAATAGATGTAAAGTGCTGAAAGCAATACCTGGCTCGCAACAATCACGAACATTGGTCTACTAATATTGTTGGTGCTATTCAGTCAAGCATTCACTTTGTTTAGTTAGGAGCAAGGACTCTTTGTTTTGTACTTTAGTTTTGTGGATTCATAAAACACCTAATAACAGTAGTATCTACAGGGCAGGTGTTATAAACAGGTTTACGAATACACAACAAGGACTCTTGGTAAGTGCCCTGCTTATTCTGCATTTGCCCCTCAAGTTCCACCTGCTCTGCATCTCTGGAAGCTGATCGTATAAACTGCATAATGGACTCTCTGGCCCTCTGCTGTGTTTTCCTCTAATTTGGTCTTGAGACTTTCTCCGTAGAGCACCTTTAAAACAGAGGGGTTCCAGAAGAAGTGGGGGTTCCCAATGTCCCTTTCCTAGGCTCTTCTTTGTCCTGGCAGTCGGCCTGACACCTAAGCGTCTGACTTGTGATGAGGGATCCCTCTTCCGGGAAACTTGTTTATGCTGGCAGACGCCCTTGTGGCTCTTGTCTGGTTTGTGTCCAGCTTATTCCGACCGAGCGAGCCACACTCTAGGGGAGCACTGACCTGGAGAGAAGCTAGGTTCAAATGTGCCAGTCAGGTCAGATGCAGCAGAGCCCGCTCAAGAAAACCCGGGAAGCAACGGAAGCAGTTTCCTTACTTAAAGATTCCAGACAGAAAAGGGTAGCGTGCCTCCCAGGGCCAAGCAGAAGGTGGGGGCCATCTGGACATGAGAGCTCAGCCAGTAGTGGTGGGAGCAGACCTGTGGGCCTTTATTGGGGTCCGGGGCATTACCCAAGCAGTTTTTCCTTGGGGAGTTCTGCTTGGTGGGTTTAGAGCAAGCCAGAATAAGTTCCATGGAGTCATGCTGTGACCGAGAGGTGGTCGCTGTGGCATATCTGCACAGTCCATGTGGGGTGAGGGTCAATGGAGCAAGTCAAGTAGGTCGTATCCAGATGTCCCATAGTGGAATGTCCCCAGGAGGCTATTGTATAAGGCAGACATCTGGATCAAGCACACTGAGGACCTGAGAGGAGGTGAAGAAATGAAAACCGTGTCAATGGGGAGGCTTCGGGCACAGGAAAGTTAGACCTGTATTCAAAATAAATGCTGAGGTAAAAAGAATTATAGAAGTTCACCACACCCTCCAACTTCATTTGTCTTCCACAGAGATATTGGACAGCACATCAAAAGGAGGAAGAAGACTATAATCAGGGCATTTGTTCCCCTGCCCCGGCCTTGCTGGCCAGTCAGTGAGCAGGGGCCACATGCCTGTTCTGAAGGCCACAGCTCCTGTTGGGTGGCCCTCTTTGTGGCTCTCTTTGGTCTTTGGTAACCTCTCCTTGCTCTTGTTCTTTCGGGCCTAGAGGTAGTGACAGCTCCCTGCTGTTGCTCGTCGCTGGTGCTTCATCATCTGTTATTAACAATGACTTTGCAAATTACCTGAACTTGATGACCCACATTGTGTGTACTGTCCTATGTGGATCACGACTGATAGAGTAAGTACCCATACATTTCCACAGCACAGAAAAGCAATACCCAGGAATTGTAAGATCCTTGAGTGGTTTCATAGCTACAGCCAGCACACCTAGGGACAGAGGAAGAACGGAAAGCACTAGTCTAGCTGATGAGACTTGTCAATGTCTCCACCTGTCATTGAGCTAGTTAGGTGTGTTCTCTGTTTCAGCAAAAGAGAGAGCATACCATGAGGAAGAATGGAGGTATCTCAGCAAGACTGTATTAGAAAAGATTTATGGTAGGACGGGACTTGGGTTCAGTGATCTTGGAGAAGGTTTAGGAAGCAGGGCTTTGCTCTGAGTTGACGACGTGAGGAGCAATTCTATGATAGGGTACCTCAGTAGATACTATCTACAGGGAGGCCAGGATAGAACAAGGACAGAACTATAAATGGGGAAGTAACATTAGTCCCTCATCTTTGCTGAGAGAGGGTGATGTTTGATATTTTGTTTCTTGTTTTTCTCCTCAGTTCAGACTGAGAGTGAGTGGTCTTGTTTTTGTCTTCATTCTTCATGGTCAGAGCGGCCTTGTTTGATGCTGATGTTCTGTGAAATTGTCTATGTCCACCAGGAAAACACAGGGCCCAGCTGTCAGAGCCAGGCCAGCTCTTGTCAGCGTCAAGGTCCAGCTGACTGGTGCTGCTGTTCTCATTCTCAGTCTCTTTCATGGAGGTTGAAGTATGATCTGCATCAGAATCACCCTCAGAGAGCTTTTGAAAATGTACACGCTGGCTCCCTCAAACTCCGGAATCAATGTCTAGGGTGAGGGTCCAAAACTCTGCATTTTTAATCAGCTTGCTGCATTATTTGGATGCACATCACAGTTTAAAGGCCACTGGCCTAAAAAGAGAGATGTCACCAACTTAGGTTCATAAACTCAGATTTGTTGCAACCATTCACAGTGTGAGGCATGAAGCACTAAGCTGCAAGTTAAAATTTCCATTTGTGTCAAGATCCAGCACTTGGATGGTATAGAATTTTAACTCAGTGGAACCAGCCTTTGAATTTACAAGGTTACCAGTGCTTACGCTTTGTGTGCCTGTTTTAGAAAAACCTCAACTAAGGAGGTCAACCTGTAAATGACAGAAGAGAAGGGGCTGGTCATCTATTACCATAAATCAATAAAATGTAGACACCCATAGAAAGGTGGCTGCCAAACAGAGAGAGAGAGAGAGAGAGAGAGAGAGAGAGAGAGAGAGAGAACAATGAAAAATTGTGTCCAGATTCAGTGAGAACATTTGCAAGGGTAAACCAAAGTTCCAGAAACAGAATTTTTCAAATGTGCATGACTGAAATCTCATTTAACAAGACAAATGACAGATCAGAAATGAGATGCCTTCACTGCAAAATGAAATTACTGTGACTAAAAACCCAAGAATCTTCTTCAAAGGAAAATTCTTAAGAAAGAATGCAAAGAAAGTATAAATGAAGTTCATTTATCCCAAAATCACAACTAGAAGAATATTTGGCATTTTCAAATATAAGAAAAGCAGCACCGGAAGTGTAGCTAAGACAGAACCTGGTAAGGAGCCTGATGTTGAACCTGATTTTGAGGGAAGAGTGAAATCCAGCTCTTGATGATGACAGGACAAGAGACTTGGGGCACCAACGTCACCACCGAGTCCACTTTAGGACATATATTTTTTTTCCCCATTGGATTTTTCCGCTCTTCAGATGTGGAACTGAGCTATGGTAATCAAATAACTCCACCAAAGCTTTCCTAACAGGAATTTCTGTAATGAGTCTCTTTAGCCTGAATAATGCGTTTTGCCTTACAGTCTATTTTGTCTGTAATCTCCACAGGCAGAGAGTCTGCATCTATAGCTCATTACCATCATTCTGATGATAATGCTACGTCTCATCAATTACTTGGGAGCAAGGTCAAATTTAGCAGCCAAATCTCCCCTGTAGCAAGGCCATCAAGAGCCTATCTATCACCCCCTTCCCAAGGCTACTCCCCCTGTAGAAAGCCTCAGTACTCACGTTCTCTCTCCCATTCTCTCTCTCCCTCCCACCCCTCTCTCTCTACCCCTTCATCCTGTCACAGCTTTACCAGTTAGGAAATCCTGCTTGATTTAAGCTCTGATTAATTTATTCCATTTCGCTTTCATTTGAGAAAGGAAAAGTAACAATGTGTGGGAAAATCACAGAGACATAAAGAAGGGGAAGAATCTGCATCCAGGAAAGGATTGTCTGGCTTGGCAAATAGACATTGAAAACTAGAGTTATATGCTCTGTTAGAATTTTAATCCATGGGGAAAGACTTGTCTGATTGACAGTGTGATTGCATAGGCCATGCCAGTCACATTTACTTTAATTAAAGAAATAACTTCCTGGTTCAGCAAAAAACAAAACAGAAAATAAAAACAAACCAAAAAGAAAACACCCCTCTTTCTTTCCAGAATTTGGCTCTGTTACAGAACTGTCAGCCAATACAAAGTTCTTAAAAAGTATTTTGGTTTTAAAGGAAACTTACCTAGAAAGTACACCATGGTGCATGAACCTTTGACAACTGGCAGAGGTTTTGTATTTCTTTATGAAAGTTCAGCTCAATTCCACAATCCATTTACTGAATTTACTTCCTAGATTCAGTAAGCAAAAAAATTCAACTTTATAAACACAGCTGTACTTGGAAAACAAACTTAACAAGATAAAAAAGATCTATTTATTCACTTTGCAGAGTATATTTATAAATTAACCTTGCTTCTGAATAAAGATTACATCGATCCAACAACCACTCTTTATATTCAAACTTTTTTCCCCCATGAAGTAGCAAGCCTTGTGAAAAGACAAAATTCACATGAGAGGTAGCAATTTGATGGGTTGCTACCAACCCCTGAATTTATATATTTTGAGTCTAGGCTATTAAGTGCATATGGATTTAAAACTATACATATTCCTAGTAAATATTTTTCTTTTTTGGGAGGTGGAGTTCCAAAGATTGAACTCAGGGGTACTCAACCACTGAGCCACATCCCCAGCCCTATTTTGTATTTTATTTAGAGATAGGGTCTCACTGAGCCATTGCTGAGGCTAGCTTTGAGCTTGAGATCCTCCTGCCTCAGCGTCCCAAGCCACTGGGATTACAGAGGGTGCAACTGTGCCTGACCCTGGAAAATATTTTTTTAATAATCTTCTTTAGTCATAAAATGATGTTTTGCCTTATAAAATAATTTGTTTGTTAAGGATAACACAATGGTTTTCTTTTGGTGAGAATTTGCCTTTTAAGTTTTTTCATGCTTTAATTAAGTCTTCCATGCCATTATGTTTTAGATATATATCTTTTATACAAGTGAATTTTAAAACCCAGTCAGAGCATCTCTGACTTGAATGTTAGTCCATTTATATTTATTGTGATTGTCTACATTGGATTTTATTTCCATCATTTTCTGGTTTTAACATGCCATATTTTTACTTTGCTTGTTTCTTATCGCTTACCTTTTTTGCAGTGTTCATTCACAAATAAATATTTCATATTACATATGTGTTGAACTTTCACTTTCTAATCAACCTGTCTCTTAACTACTCTTTCCTGTTTTCTTTTTATCTTAGATTACTCACAGTAATCTGCTTGTGAAATTTGTGCTTCCTGTCCTGGAAACTAGAGGCTCTATAATAGAAGTTCTGATTCTCAGAGGGTGGAAGGCTCCACTGGGGGATATGGTAAGAGTCCCATTTTACTCTGAACTATGGGTATCACCAGGTTTCTCAGGGGTCCTCATCTCAAGAAGCTAGCAGGAAAGGGAAGATACACCTCCCTTAAGAGGGTAATTTACACTGATCTTCAGGAGGAGATCCAACTGTGTTACATAGTGAAGAAAAGAATTAATAAGTCTGACACTCCAATGAACCATTGGGACATATCTTGTTACTCTGCCGCCTAATTTGGATGGTTAATGGATAGGTACCATCAACAGAGCCTCCAAAGGACATGGTGATCAGAGGCTTAGATCTTCACAGTTTCTACCAGTTAAGCGGCTTAAGACCATGAGATATACTTGCTAAAAGTGAAGAGAGTCTAGATTGGGTAATATAGGAAAGAGATGATGAAATTTAGCTGTGCTCTTGAAACTAGTTGAGGCAGCGGGAATTGTTAACTTTCTCCATTGTGTTTATGTACATATCGTTTATCAGGAATTGAGAACAAGCAGAAAACTGGTGATGCTCTTCCTAGATGGGACAAATTACAAAACACAAAAGTAAATGGAAATGAGCTGCTAAAGGGAGCAGACTTAGAGGATGCTCTTCTGTGCTGCTCAGAGTCCCCACCTCCCACCCAC
>NW_025999924.1:1454872-1668508 GCF_001458135.2 Marmota marmota marmota | reverse complement strand
ACCCACCCACATTTTCAGGACCAGGGCCCCTATTTCCCTGCTGCCATGTGCATTGGCTGCTAATGGCCAATTCTGGATCTCTCTGGAAATGGTTTTTGGCCAAAAAGAGCCATCTTTCCCAAGTTTATGACTTCTTCCCTTGGATCAGTGTGTTCTAATGACTGATATTGGGGCATAAAGGCCTAGCCTGATGGGGGTTATTCTTAAGAGCCATCTTAGCTCCAGAGATCCCTGCAGGCTAAGCTGGGGCATCTGCTGTGACTGTATCACTGAATCTTCTCCCGACTCATCCTACTTCTTTAATTTCTTCAAAGGTGTTCCCTATAGCATTCTCCAGAAAATCTCCTACATGCAAATGTCCATCTTAGAATCTGTTTCCAGAAGATTCTGCTCAAGACATCATCTTTTCCAGATAAAACTTCTATTATCACAGATTTCTGGGTTCCTGTCCTTCTGTTTTTGCCTATATCTTGGATTACAGGTCATCTTCAATGGAAAACTTCCTACAGAAGTCCTGTTCAAAGAGGCTGAGGAAGTGTCGCTCCAGAATGGTTTTCTGTTTACTGCCACTGGGTACTCCAGTGATATAATTGTCCCAGGATTAATTTTTATGTAAATTTCTCATTTTGACAGTTCCTAAACCATTATAGAAGTATGCATTTTAACTTTAACACAACACCAGGCCAAGGCCTGTGATTTTCATTTCGCTAGAAATAGATTTTTTTCCTTTTCTGTGGTCTAAAATACCAAATTCATCTTTTCCCTCTGAAGGTGGGCAGATCCTTTTTTTTTCTATGTCCCTAATTACTGATGCCATATCCCTTTGAAAATTATAGTTTCAGGAAGGGGTGTGAGGTCTCCATTTAGTGTCTCTCTCACAGGACCCCTGGCCTCATATCTGGCCTGATTGTGTATCAAAACCCATACAATTAATTATTACTGAATTTGATAAACCACCCATGGGGAAAGTTTTGTGGTCAGATCCTATGCCTATAGCTCTTAAGTTCAGGCACCTTGGTATTTCCATTTATGTCTTGTAAGTTCATATTCACTAATATCATTTTAAATATATTAACATAATCTGAAAATACCACAAAGTATTCAAATGTTTCCTGGAACTTTTTACTAAGAAATGGGAAACATCAGGGCACTGATCTTGGAAATGAACTAGGGAAAATGACAAAGCTGAGAAAGAAATGAGAAAAAGTCACAGTTTCTTTCAGGTCCACAGCAATCCCTGATTGGCTACTCATGGGACAGAAATGGATCTAGAATCCTAGTAGACTTCAGGTATCTCCCTTATGGGACTGTGAATTTCTCAAGGGCAGGAACTGTGTCTTGTCTGCTGTTTTATCCCTTGAATCCCTAGAATTATGGTTAGCACATAATAGGTGTTCATAGATACCTGCTCACTACATCAGTCACTTATAAAGCAATTCTGCGCCAAACGATCAGATATCAAAAAAAACTAGGAGTCAGAATATTGCATAGCATTATAATCAATACCAGTCTAAGGAAAAAAATAATAGAGAAGAAAAATGTGAATTGAGTCATTGTATTCATTCATTCTTATATTCTTCCAACAATTATTTTTGTCTTTTATTGAACAGACTTGGCATGGAGATTATGATGGTGAGCTGAAAGAAAGACACGGTCCCTGCCCACATAGAGATGTGGGGGAAGCAGATGCTAATGAATAAACTAATGAACAAAAATTACAACATGGTAAGTATTAAGAAAAGGATAACCAAACATTCTGTCAGCCCAGGACAATATCTGTTTATATATATTGTTCCAGTGTAATTATTAATAGTACTCCCAGCCGCTCTCAAGTGTACCAGTTTGGATGGTCATTCCAGCTGAGAAGTACACAGCATTAGCAAAGGGTACAGCAGGGAGACCCAGCCAACTGGGAAAGGCAAGACTGAGCTGGAAAATGGAGAATGAAATACACAGACAACGTGATTATGTAGGGGTTCTGGTGGGAAGACTCTGCTAAGCATACAGAACACAAGCAAAGCAAAGCACATTCAAGAAATCAATAGCAGGCTTGTCCTGCTAGAGCAGCAAGGGCAAGAGGTAGACTAACAGGCACAGACCATGCAAGCCTATGGGCACCTAATGAATCTCAGAATAATTTTCTTTATCCTTTAATCAAATATGGAAGGGGAAGTGGGGGAATTTAGAATTTTGAAAAGATTCCCTTTGATTGCAGTACATAGAACAGATTTTTAAAAGTCTAGGAAGCTAGATAGAGGTTACTGTAGTAGTGGTGCAATTAAGAAATAGTAGCTTTAAACAAAATGGTAAGGGAGATAAAAATAAGTGAATTTGGAAAGTGTCTAGAAGGCAGAATGAATAGAACATGAAGATGGATTGGCTAGGAGAAGAGAGAACTAGGGAGGAATCTAGAAGTGAGTTCTGGCTTACACACCTGGGTGGATATTGATGCAATTGGCAAAGCCAGGGAATGCAGGTAGGGTTAAGATGTAGAGCACATCTTTGTTTTTACCCATGCATTTCTCTCTTTAGGGAGCCACCATTCATTGACGCCTGGTATACTGCAAGTTCTGTGGGTAATAACAAATATGTTTACTGTGGTATGCAATGAGTATAAGTACACAAATCCTTATTTTATCAGTTATCATAATTCCAGCTGCAAGTAGTAGAAAGCTCAAGTCAAAATTGCTCAAGTCAAAAAGGGCTGGGGATGTGGCTCAAGCGGTAATGCATTTGCCTGGCATGCCCGGGGCACTGGGTTCGATCCTCAGCACCACATACAAATAAAATAGTGTCCACCGAAAACTAAAAAATAAATATTAAAAAAATTCTCTCTCTCTCTCTTAAAAAAATTGCTTAAACAATGAGACTATTTAAAGTCCTAGAATAGAGAGCTCCAGTTGGCTGATTCAGTGGCACTGATGGCATCAAAGATGCTCGTTCTTTCAATCTTTTTACTCTGCTATTGTTATTCAGTTGACATTTCCTAGACTTGTACCCTTGCAAGACTGGTATCCCAGTATTAAGCACACACAGCCATGGCAGAGTGACTCCTTTCCCCCATGTATCTCTTCTTCAAAGCTGAGAATCCTTTCCTTTAATTCCCCAATGGATTCTTCCTCACATGTTAGTGCATAGAACAGTAGAACAGGCTTATTCCTAAGCAAGAACTCACAAGAGGAATGGGATTGCCCTGACGTCCACAGAAGCATACAGCCAGGTGGAAGAGGATGATTTGCCGAGCAAATTTGGAGTTTTGTGTAAGAAAAAAGATGGAATTAATGCTGAGTAGGCAATGCAGGTGTCTGCTGTACCTATGGGGCAAGAAGCATTTAGTATTGTCTTAGGAGTGAATAGAACAGCTTAGTAGATGGAGGTAGAAGTCACCTTGGAGTCTGAAGGAGGAGAAATATTTTCAAGGCTGGGAAAGGTGATTAGGTTTATGTCACTCTGAATGGAGAACCTGAAGTCTAAGATTACAGCAGCAGTTAAAAGAATATTGACATAAACCCATCTTTACCCATTGATTCTTCTGATTTCAGGCATGCTTGTGGCCATCCCAAATCCTTCCAAAGTCATATAAATACTGTTTCGTATTGTTTCTAAGCTTCACTGAACTCAAAGGGGAAAGGTTGAGTAGTGTTTTGCATAAAAGTACTAGAAATATTTGTTACTTAGCTCTGGCTCAATTCGAGCCTGACCTGTTTCTGTCATTACCACTGGAATTCTCCAGCTTTTGCCAGATTTTGAGTTGTCAGGATAATAATTTATCTATCTTGTTGTCAGATCCACAGCTAGTTTGCCTGACTCTAGGGGAATCTAAATGGCGATCACTATACACGGTGAACAACTCATATTTTAAATGCATTTAATTCCAGTCATCCTTCTCCTGCCACATCCTGTATCCAAAGATTACAAGCTACTACTACAATACAATTTCCACCAGCCCCCAATGAACAGGTTTCTCTACTTTTCTTTCAATGCTCAGTAAAACTGGCAATATTCACTAACCACTGTTACTAAATCAGTCTTCCAAGTCTCTGGGACCAGAGATCTCCTCTATTTACTTCCATCTTCCTTTCCCCAGCCAGCCATTCTCAATTCTTGACTGTTCTTCAAAAGACCCTTGATTTCCCAGTATGTTATATAACCTTTTTAGTTTTGTAAAAGACCAATTTTGAAGCTTCTCACTATAGAGACAAATCTCTAGATTTGCTTTAAAGGGACAACCAGAAATTATTGTGCATATTTCATAATTCATCCCCTTGGGCTTTTCCCCCTCACAATGGGTCCTTTACAAAGTTTTAACTACAAGCGTTAAATTACCCTCTTGACATTCGTGTCCTTTTCCTCTTCTTCCAAGGAATGCTTGGAAAGGAATCCAATTGTGGGCAGATGTTAGGTCTTTCTCAAAAGCTTTTGTGTCAAGTAACAAAACACAGTTGTAGTTTAAATAAAAATACTAATAGTGATTTGCATGATAAGCAAGAGTGGTAATTACTGGCTTTGAAAGCATGTCATAATGACTTTTTACAATTGTACTTATACTCGATTATTCTTCCTCCCTTATTCTCTAGTCAGTGTTCCTAATTACACTGCCCCAGGAAAATGCACTGAGAAAATACAGCAACACACATGAGCTGATGAAACACCCTGGCAGCCCCAAGTAGCCAGATAGGGTTAGACAGGTAATGTAGAGGCATAGGACAATCACCTCAGGACATTTGGGCCTCCTTTCCTACTCATTTTCCCACCCTCAAAAATATAAATAATTGCTAGTGAATCAATTAACCAAAATATACTTGCCAAACATCTATTACTCATTGAGGTGGATTATCTAAGAGATTCACAATTTATTTACATTTGTTATTAGGTACAATTGGACTAACGGAGAACTAATTCAGCCACAAAGTATTGTGTTTCCCACCCCCCATGATTTTATTATGTTGTTTTATCACTTATTTTATCCTTCATTGAAGGATATAATAAGAAATGTTGTATTAGCTGCTAGGATTTTTTATAGGACATCACTATATTATGCTGTGTCTTTTATGAGGACTCAATGAGGAAACTTCTATTTAATTTCATTATTGGAAATAGTCACACTTCTTTTTTCCAAAAGTTGGAAAAAAGTCCAACTTTTTCCTTTCTTCCTTTTAAAAATTTCATGGTCTCTGTGAATCATGTCACTGGTCAGGTTTCCGTTTTTGCCTTGTCTCCTAGATCATAATGCTGTGGCTTCTCTCTCACAAAACTACCCGGTACCTCACGTACATGTGTGTGTGCTGGGCTCACTCTTTGTTCCATCTCATTTTTCTCTACACTTGCTTTATACTGTCCCAATAACTCCAGTTATTTATTTTTTTCACACAATAAAAATTTATTTCTTGTTCACATAATTGCTGAATGCAGCTACTTTGCAGGGGACATTCTGTGAGATAATTTGGGGATCCATGGTCTTTTACCTTGTTGATCTTCCAGCCTTGAGATCCTCCCATTCCCTGCAGGGAGTCAGCACAGTGGTGAAGAGACAGGGTAAAGGACCCTGTGGGAGGTTTTATGGGCTGTACACCACTGCTACTTATATTCCAGAGTGCAACCGCACAAACATACCAGCAGGAAAGGAAGTTAAAGATGTGATTTAGTGTTGTGTCTGGGGAAAAGGGAAATGAGTATGGTGAGTGACTATCCCATATTTGGCAGCACAAAAAGTAAGGTATAAAGGAAACCACTTGCTCTGCAATACCTAAGATATTTGGAATGCTATTAGCAGAATCATTAATGTTAGTAGAAATAACCACTAATTGTTCAGAAGTACAACTCCAGGGTATTTAGGGAATTCTTTCTCCAAGACACCTTTCCCCCTGTCTACTTTTCTCAATCTTCCTGCCATTGCCTCTGTTTGTGTCTTTTCTATCTCATACCCAGTTTGCTGGAAACTTCACCTTCCTGGTCTGAGAAGTCTTTCTTTTGAGCTTGTCTTATGTTTGCTTTTTTTTCCTGCAAGTTGGCTCACATATTTCATTGTTACCTAATGCTATGTAAAAATCACCCCAAAACTCAGTGGCTTGAAAGTGCAATAATTAGTCATCTCTCGTGGTTTCTGTGGGTCAGGAATTTGGGTAGCAACTTGGTTGAATGATTTGGGCTTGGGGCTTCTCATGGGGTTGCAGTGAGATATCTTCTGAGATTTGTAGTCATCTGAAAACTGAGCCTGGAGGGTCCACTCCCGAGGTGGCTCACTCATGTGGATATCAAGTTGATGCTGGCTATAGGCAAGAGGGTTCAGTTCCTCTGCAAGTACACCTCTCTGTAGGGCAGCTTGAGAGAGACCCCATGACATGGTGGTTGACTTTTCCCACAATGAATGATTCAACAGAAAACATGTAAGTCACATGTCACTGTCACCTCTGCCATATTCTCAAATAGCACAGCCTTGATTCAGAATGGAAATAAACTCCACCGGACATGAATACCAAGAAGCAACAACTGTTAGGGGCTATCTGGGAGACCAGCCACCACACAGACTTTGAATTTATTTGGACCATGTCTCTCCCTCAATATCAAATTTTCAAAATTCTCTCCCACTTTCAATAACCAGATCAAAGCTCATCTCCTCTAGGGGTCTTCCCTGATCTGTTGAAAACTAGTGTAATCCTAGTGTCACTTATTTTTCTTACCACACCTAGGGCCTTTATCACACAGCTCCTTGTTCTGAAGATCTATGCATGTGTCTCTTTATTTTCTATCAGATGGAATTTGAACAATTGGAGACCATAGTCCCTTGTCATATAATAGGCACTCAATAAATGTGTTTAGATGAATGGATGAATGAGTGATCAAAGAGCACAAACCAGAAATTCTGGGTCCCCACCTGTGCATTTTTCCCAGCTGCTTGACTTTAGCCAATCTCTTAACCTCCACAAAATGAAGTCTTTGTTTTTTCCTTCACAAAATGAAAACAACACCTACTCCAGCTTTCATAGAAGTCACATTTGTCAAGGCCAACCTCAGCAACTTCACAAAATGCTTGGCAACTTAGTAAGATTCTGTTTCAAAAAATAGAAAGGACTGGGGATATAGCTCATTGGTAAAGCATCCCCAGATTTAATACCCAGTACCACAAATTTTTTAAAAAAAAGAAAGAAAAAAAGAAAAGAAAGAAGTAGTTAATATCTGCATCAAGCTGTCAGCATACACATCCCTCCATCCATTCTAACAGCAGCTTTCAGCACGTAAGAGTTTGTGGTTTGCGGCTGGGAAAGGCCCCTAGAAAAGAGAATAGTCTGGCACAGGCTGCTGGGTCCCTTCACAGTCACACTCTGGATATGTTAAAAGCAAAATTTTTTTCTCTCATAGATTTCTCAGATCACCTGTTCCTTCATGCTCTCTGGTTTTTCCTTTTTTAAAAAAATTTTTGTTTATAGATGCTTGTCTAGGTGTAATATTTTTTCATCTCACTCTTTTAAAATGTTATTTAAAAAATAACATAATGCAAATTTGCAAATTTGGTATACAGGTCTGTGTGTTTTAATCCATGTACTGATTTATGTGACCACCACCACTGTCAGGATTCAGGGCAGATTTATCACCCCTACAAGGTCCCTTGTGCTTTCCCTTTGTCATCATACCCTTCACCCTACCCAAACCAATGGCACCACTGACATGTTCTCCATCACCACACTTTTGACTTGTCAAGAATATCACATGTATAGAATCATACAGTGTGTCACCTTTAGAGATTGGTTCTTTTCACTTAATACATCTTTGAGGTTCATCTAAGTCTGTTCCTTTTTAAAACTGAATAATATCCTTTGTAAAGATGTACCTCTGTTTATTCATTAATCCACTAAAGTGCATTTAAAAGAAAATTACTAGCACATGGAGTACATGTAGATTGATTCTTATAAGAAATTATCAAATTGTTTTCCAGAGTGGCTGTGATATTTTACTTTCCCACCAGCAATGTGTGAGACTTAGTTGCTTCTCATCCTCACCAGCCCTTGAAATTGTACTCTTAAACCATTCTAATAGACATGCTGTGGTTTGTCATAATGTATTAGTCAGATTTTTGTCACTGTGACAAAATACCTGAGAAAAACATCTTACAGGAGGAAAGATTTATTTTGGCTCATGGTTTCAGGGGTTTAGTCCATGGAGCTGACTCCAAATATTATGGGCCTATGGTAAGGCAGAGCATCAAGGTAGAGAGGGCATTGTAGAATGGAGCTGATCCCCTCATGACTGCTGGGAAGCAAATAGAGAAGAAGGGGCTGGGGACAAGATATAGTCTTAAGGGCACATCCCCAAGGACTCACTTCTTTCAACTAAGTCCCTCTTCTTACAGTTTCCTCCATCTCCCAATAGTCCATTCAGTTATGAATCAATCAATGGATTAACTCATAGATGAAGTTAGAGCCTTCATGATCCAAACAATTCCCCAAAGTCCCACCTCTGAACATTGCTACATTGGGGACCAAACTTTTACACATGAGCCTTTGGGACACATTCCAGATCCAAACCATAACACATGGTTTTAATTTACATCTCCCTCAAAGGTTCAGTGTTTGTTCAAGTTTTTGTCTATTTTATAATTGTTTGTTTTTAATTATTTGTTTGTTTTTGGGTTTTGAAAATTATTTATGTATCTTTAACACAAGTCCTGTGTCAGATATGTGATTTGAAAATATTCTCATAGTTTGTTTCTCATAACTCTTGCAGCATTTTTGCTGAAGTTTTTTGAATTTTGATCAGGTAAAATTTATTAATTTTAATGGTATGCTTTTCATGAGATGTCAAAAACTCTTTGCTTAACTGTGGTTCATGAAAATTTTCTCCTATATTTTCATTTGACATTTTTATTTTAAAATATTTTAGATTTAGATCTGTGATCCATTTTGAGTTAATTTTTGAACAAACCTTGAAGTTGTGAGGTTTGTCTCAAGGTTCCTTTTTTATTTTTACTTTTTGTATAGGGTCACCCAATAATTTAACCATTCATTGAAATGGTTATCCTTCTAAATTAATTTCTGTGTACTTGTCAGCAATTGGTATATTTATATGGCTCTCTATCTGAAGTCTCTATTTTGCTTCATTGAATTATGTATTTATTCCTTCACCAATTTCAGATTATATGATTACCAAAACTTTATCATAATTGTTGAAATCAGGTGGTATATTTCCCCCCACCTCGATTCTTTTTCAAAATCCTTTTGGCTTTTCTTTAGTTCCATTGCCTTTCCATATGAATTTTAGAAACAGTTTATCTATATATACAAAATTCCTGTTTGGATTTTGACTGGAATTACATAATATCAGTCAATCCATTTGGGGAGAATTGCCATCTTTAGTATTGTGACTCTTCCCATGATATAGTATATCTTTCTAAACATTTAGGTTTCTTTATTTTTATGCATCAGGGTTTTGTAGTTTTTAGCATACAGATCCTGCAAATGTTTTGCTAAATTTATACCTGAGTATTTTATTATTTTGAGATATTATAAAAGGCATTGCTTTTAAAAAATTCTATTTCTAATTGTACTTTGCCAACAAATAGAAAATGATGATTTTTGCATGTTATATTTTTTCATATATTGCATAATTTGATTTACTTTTACTATAGTTTTTTTGTGTCAAACATCAGGGGAGACATTTGTACTTATACTGTGTGTCTGTTTTTTAGTGATTGCATTATACATATTTAGGCCTTTCACAGTTTATTTAGAATCAGTATTTTGCTACTTCAAGTGGAATACCATTGTATAGGCCTCTATGCCATTACCCATTTATATGGTAGTTGTTTGTGTATTGTATCTACATATATTAAAAAAAACCCAAAGGATAATAATCCATTATATTCACTGAGATATTTACCCTGTCTGTTGTTCTCTATTCATTTCTTATCTGGAAAGTTTTCTTACGGCACCATTCCTTTTCTATCTGAAAACAAAATGCCTTTTAACATTTTTTTTTAAGAGTAGTCTCTTAGCAACAAATTCTCCAGATTTCTTTTACCTGAAAATTTCTTTACTTTACCTTCCTTTCTGAAGTGTATTCTTTCTGCATAAAAATTCCTGCTTGAGAGTTTTTCTTTCATTATTTTAAAACTTGTGCCCCTTCCTTCTGGTCTCTATAGTTTTTGACAAGAAATGTGCTGTCATTTCTCTAGCTAATGTGGAGATATTTTCTTTTGCTTTTGTTTTCACTAGTTTTGTTTTGATGTGTCTGAGCATGCACTTTTTAAAGAAATGTATCTTATTTGTGTTTGCTGAACTCCTTGAATCTGTAGACTTGTCTTTTCCACTCAATTTTTGTGAAGGTTTTTTTTTTTTTTTTTTTTGGTGTGTGTGTGTGAAGTTATTTTTTCCCACTGTATTCTCTCTCCTCTCCTTTGAAAGCTCTGATGACAGGAATATTACATGTTTAGATATTTTAACACAGTTTTTGAGGCCTATTCTTTTTTCCAGTATTTTCCCTCCCTCATTGATGTGCAGATTAGATGATTTCTATTGGTCTAACCTCTAGCTCATTCACTGTTTCTTCTTTCATTTCCATTCTGCTCTTGAGCCCATTTAGTGAGTATTAGAATTTCAGGGTTTCTTTTTCAACTCTAAATTCTCTCTATTCCTCGTGTGTGTGTGTGTGTGTGTGTGTGTGCATGCACATGTGCGTGTGTGATGGGGGATCAAACCTAGGGGCGCTATATCTTCAGCCCTTTTTGAGATGGGGTCTTGCTAAGTCACAGAGGCTGACCTTGAACTTTTGATTCTCCTGCCTCAGCCTCTAGTTGTTGGGATTATAGCCTGGGCTACTGCACCAGGTTTATATTTCCTGTTTCTTTTCTGAAGCTACTTATGTTCCTATTCACTTGGAGAGTTTCATCCTTTCCTGTTGGTGTATTTTTGTGATAGCTGCATAAAATCTTTCTAATCTTATCATTGACATCTATTGATCGACATCATGTGAATTGAATGGGATTTTCTTAGCTTTCTATATGCTGAGTAATTTTGTAGATTGTGTCCTGAACACTTTAAGTATTTTGTTGTGTAACTGTAGGTCTTTTTGAAATCCTGTGGAGAACGCTGGTATTTTTGTTTTAGTAAACAATTTCTATGGTTGGGTTTAGGCCAGGTAGTCCAGTTTTAGGGGGCTCTGATTCCGATTTTGGCTTCAAAGTTCTTGTAGTTCCATTTAGAATTGTCCTGTATGTATGCCATCCATTGGCCACTCTGAGACCTCAGTAGTGTTCTACTCCATAATTCAGTTTTCTCAAGTTCCGGTATGCTATCTAGGGCCAAATTCACATGTAATAGATTAAGAGTGAGTTTAGGAGTTCATAAACCAATTGTGGGGCCATCCTCCAGGCTTTTCTCCCTTTGTGATCTCCTTGATACTTTCTATTGACCTGGACTCCTCTTTTAATTCTCTAGTCAGAAGGATGGGGCCTTATTTACCCAACTTGCTTACAAACTTCTTGCAGCTGTGCCCAGGTCCAGATAAAGAAAGGAAAGCAAGAATAGGTGCCACACATTTTGGTGCTGCAAATCCACTGATCAGAAAGGAAGATAACACTCCCTCAGATTTTTTGGCTCCTGTAAACCCCTGTACTATTTCTACCATGAAACTTCTAGGAGGTTCAGAAATGAGAGACAAGGAAAAAAACACTGAGGAATATCTTCCTATCTGAGTATTAGGGGAGCCTTTTCCTGCTCAAGCCAGCACTAGATGGCTGATCCAGGAGCCTGTCTGCACACCATTTCCAGGTTTTGGGCTACATTTAATCCAGTCTGGGCAATATCAGAAGAAAAAAATGGCTTCTGTATTCTGTGAAGATTAGAAGCAAGATTTATCATCTTTGCAAGCCCTTCTAAGTGCAGTGCCTAGAATGAGATTTTATGAATCACCTCAAGAATGATCAGAGCACATTGGAAGGTGTCTACCCCATCATGTTTGAGGCCTCCACAACATGGCTCAGATATGCTGGATGCATCAGGGAAAGCTTGGCTGTGTCATATTTCTGAGTCCTAACTTCTGGCTATTAGCCAGATTCCCCTGTTTTTCTCTATTGGCTTTAGCTTAGTCTGGAATGTCAGAAACAGCTTTTGTAGTCTATATGTCTGGTGCAGGAACAAGAATAGTTGAAAGCAAAGGGCTAATGGTCAGTTCACTCTCCACTGGATAAGTTTAGCTTCCTCACAGCATGGCAGTCTCACAGCTGTCAAATTTCTTGTGGAGTAACTGGACTCTCCAAAGAAAGTCACTTATTTTTTCAGTTTTGTTCTACTTCGTGGTACCTATGCATTTTTGCAAGCTACCTTAAATTCATTTTAGAACAAGGTGAGATATGAACATGTATATTGAGTGAAATATGAATTAAGTATCAAGAGAAGATAAAGAAGTATATCATGGTTTCCCTCAAGGAATTTAGAGTCAAGCTGCACAGAAACTGTACTCATTAACAGCAAGCATTTGAAGGTACAGAACATTTGTTTCCTTAAGAGCTATGTAGATAAAAAGTGTTATAATTGTTTTCAGGAAGGAGTGAACCAATCCATCAGGCTTTGTGAAGGAAATGGATTTGAATTTTCCCCCTTTTATTTTAAAAGAAGATAGGATTTGAACCAGCTAGGAAAACTCCAAAAAGGGATGTGCTTTAATAAAAGTAGATGTTGTTAGAAAGTCCAAGGCATATTTTGGAATGTTGGCAGTAGGCCAGTTCGACTGGAAAGTCTGCCCAGTGGAATTCTGGGTAGTGGACTTTTTTCTTGCGTAAGTGACCATTCACCCATCACCTGGTAAGGTACCTTGGTTTCTTTTGGGGCAATCATCTTTCCAGTAACCCAAGATCAGAAGTACAGCATAAATCTGACACTTGGCTAGAAACAAGATAAATATTGTTTAGGAATCAGGATATGAGGGCCCCGTTAAACCAATGATACCCCAGATCTTTGATGAACTGTTGAACCTGAGCCTGAGAGAATACAGGGCCAGGTTTGCTTTTGCCATCATGCTCTCATGCAGAACCTGAGGCTTTAACTTGACACTTAGCCTGAATGGTGAGAACCTGCGTCTTGAATCCAGTCACATCTATAGCTTTATTCCAGAATATTCAGAGACAGGACACATTTGAACCAGGTACCAGTGAAGGAGGAAATAATCAGAGAAAGGGAAAATCACTGGCTTAGGGGTAAATGCCAAAAATATCCTGCAGGTTCACATACCCTTTGAAAATCTAGTTCTAACGATCTCTCCACCATTGCCTCCCCTGTCTCTCTCCACGCTCTTTGCTTTACTCATTGTGTACACCAAATTCCATTTTCTGAATGCTCCCTATTCTTTTATAACTTTATGAGTTCCAATGCTGTTCTCTATCTGAAATTGTCTTTTTGTTCTGGAAAGTTCTTTAATTATCCTTGAAGGTGAACCTCCCCTGTGTGCTTGTATAATTCTTCTCTTACAGAAATTACTTCATTCTTTGTTGCTGTTTTTAAAGTTTTCTCTGATTTTTCTGCGAACTCTTTGAGGTGGGGGACCAAGTTTTGTATGCCTCAAATTCCCTCAAAGGATTTCACACAGTACCTGATACACAACAAGAGCTTAAAAGATGCTTATGAAATAGGTAGCATATGAATAAATTAGAAATGGCAAGTAACAAATGAGTCTCTGGTCTGAGTTGCCTGGCTTCTGCCACAACTATTCCTGGAAGCTCCCCCATTTTGATCCACAGATTTCAGGAATTTCTTACTTGCTTACCATAACTTGTTTCTCCTTTATTTTCTAACCTCTCTTTTAGTTAGGTGTGACCATGGAAGTGGTTTCATTGCAGCAGGGTGCAGTACTTCCTGGCCTGTACTTCAAAACTGCCATCCTCCATGCTTCCCTTCGGACTGGCTGGGGAATGTCCCCAGTGACCTTGAAAGTTAAGGGTTGAAGGCAGTAAGGCCCTATCATGCTGAGCCTTTATAAGGAGGTGAGCCCTTTCCCACCCCAGCAATAGACAACCAAGAACACCTGCATTGAACTTTACAGGAGGGAGCAACTTTCATTGTGTCAAGTCATTGCAATTTGGAGGGTTAGTTATTTATTTTTAAATAGCTAACCATCCTGATACAGGACTCCAAAGAATTATTTGAGCCTAAACCAGGTTCTGAGTATAGTGAATATCATATACAGGGAAGAACTCTATTCTGGAAAGCCTCCCAGTTGTTTCTGGCCTCCTACGTCTTAGGAAAAGGTCACTCGTGGTATGTGGCAGCTGGGCAGTTTGGGGGTAGTCGGCTGTGGTGAGAAGGTTAGGTTCTATTCCTGGGTCTGCCCCCCACCGGCTTTGGGTACTCAGCCAAGGAAAATTACAGCGCGTGCTAAAACCACCCACCCACAGGGAAAATACATAAAAGCAACCACCCCAGCAAAAATGCAGGTGACGTTGATTTCTGCTGCAGGAGAGAATTCTGCTCTTAGACTGGTCTCTTCCGGGCTTCAGCAGTCTTAACACGTGATGCCTTCCAGTCCTACAGATACTGCTTACTGATTCCAAGCCTGGCCAGCCAAGAGGAGCACTTTGACCTTTCTTCGGTGCAGGCAGACTGCAGATGCACCAATCAAAATGTTTCTGTCCTTGTCAGTGTCAACTTTCTAAGTCACAGGATGAATACTGAGTTTACTAGTTAAAAAACAAACAAATAAAAAATGCCACAACGTGCAATGTCTCACCCATCCATGTTCTCAGCTCAAATTCTCCTGGCCTGGAGTATGATCTGTTTCCACAGCATCAGTCCCATCACATCCTGATCCTGTGTACAGGCTCCCTGAGTGTCTGTGGCCTACCCAGAGGAGGGAGAGTTATTCCTTATCTTCTTCTACCAGGCTTTTCTGTGTTTGTGTCTGTGGGGAAGGAATCACAGCAATTGTTTCTCAGGGTCAAAGTTTGCTTAAAGAGTCAGAGATCTCTAATTCCCATGCCAAGGATTAGAGCTTTCCCACCTCCCCTCCAGTATCTGTCGGCACCTGAAACTCCTTTTGTGTCCCGAAAGGTGGTTGTCCTATTATATGGTCCTCAGTACTAAGATGTTACTGCCACTGACATTTAAGTATCTAGTAGGCATCAACGTCACTTTGAGAATGCCTTATATGTGAGTAGGCTCATTGGGGTTTATTCCTTGGGATTGTGATTCAGCAAATATAAGATGGCGACCAAGATTTTGCAATTTTAATTGACATGCCAAATGAATTTGATGCTGGTGGATCTGGGACCACACATATAAGAACTTCCCTTCATTTTGGTTGTGACTGATATTTTTAATTTTGATTTGTTATATATGACAACAGAATGAACTACAAATCATATTATACATACTGAGCACAATTTTTCATATCTCGGGTTGTACCCAAAGTAGAGTCACATCCTTTGTGTCTTCTTACATGTACTTAGGGTAATGATGACCATCACATCCCCCCATTTTTTCTACCCCTATTCCCCCTCCCTTCCTCTCCCTCCCCCTTTCCCCTTTGCCTTATCTAGGGTTAATTTAATCCTCTCCCCCCCCCAGCATATTATGAACTAACATCCTTAAATCAGAGAAATCATTCAGCATTTGGTTTTTTGGCTAATTTCACTTAGCATTATATTCTCCAGCTTTATCCATTTACCTGCAAATGTCATGATTTTATTCTCTTTTAATGCTGAATAACATTCCATTGTGTATATATACACCACATTTTCTTTATCCATTATTCATCTATTGAAGGGCATCTAAGTTGGTTCCACAGTTTAGCTATTGTGAATTGTGCTGCTATAAACATTGATGTGGCTGTGTCCCTGCAGTATGCTGTTTTTAAGTCCTTTGGGTATAGATTGAGGAATGGGATAGCTGGGTTAAATGGTGGTTCCGTGACTGATCTTTTCTACAACAAAAATAGGTCCATGACATACCCTCAAAAAATTTCTCAATAGTTTCTCATTGTTGTCAGGATCAAGTCCAGACAAATCAGGACTTATAAGGAACTGAACCATCCCTAGTTCTCCAGCTTCAGTTTCTCATCACCTGTCCCCTTGTCTTCTTCACTTCAGTCACTTGGAGTTTTATTGTGTTTTAAGGATCTGGGGCACTTTTTTTTTCTTTTTTCTTTTTGCTGCTTTGTGAATGTTACTCTCTCTAGTCTGAAATGGTTCCTTCTGTCCACAGTCTTGTGCTGATAAGATGCCCCTTCTCCTTGGGAAAACTTGCCACTCCTTCCTATGAAAGTGTCCCTTCTCTATTTGCTCATGGCTCTCCCCACATCCTCTACTGAGAGCACTATCACCACTGCTGTGGTCACCCTTCACTCATGGAATCACCCACCAGAGCCAGAGCCCCCTCCTGGCGGGGATCATGTACTCATCTCCACCTTCCAGGGAGCTGGGTTGAGAGACATGGACAATCAGTGGTGGGCAAAGTGGACCAGAAGGGCAGCTGTACAAGGAGAGCTGAACATGACTGAAATAACTGGGAACTGTTTAGTTCTCATTAAAATAGACTGCTCAAGGGGAAGTAACTGAATATTCCTGCTGGTGTAGACTCAGCATTGCTGAATACTTTTGCAACCTCATCTCACTGTGACAGCCAATAAGAGCTGGACAGCTGACAAAAAGTGGCTGAATGCTGCACATAGGAGCATTGGACTCCTGCAAGCCTGCTAGGTGCTCTTAATTTAGGGACTCCACCCAAGTAGACCAGTGTTCTCAAGTGCTCCCCCTCCCACATTGACCAAAGTGACATTTCACCATATGAGTTGAGCAGAATTGTACTTGGCATGAAAGAACACCCAGAATGGGAGGGATATGGGTCTCCAATCACTGAAGAAGAGCCGGCTGTTCTTCTAGCCTGTTCATGTCAGGACTGTTTACCCAAGAATATTCTCAGAAGGTCACTATATGGTTGGGCTTCTTTGTTACAGAAATTCTGCTTGCACTAATATAGATGGCATCATGCCTCCCAGGCAAACTCATCAGGATGAGAGAAGACGTGTTCTTCATCTCTGGACCAAACATCTCCTACAAGGAAAGCTCTGTGGAGAAGGCAAGCAGGTAGAGCTCAACCTGACCATTCCATGCACATGCCTAGCAATTCATACAATTTGCTCGAAAGTTGAAGTCTCTCCTCACCTCCCCTGAGGAAACAAACAAAACAAATGAAAAAGAAAACAGGTAGTGTCATAGCAGGATGCACTTCCTCCCCTTGAGAATTCAGAATTTGGGAGCCCACCATCAATTAATACCAGAGAAATAACAAGGAGATTCTCTGGAGGAAACATAAAAAAGGCAAGCACTTGATTTGGGGCTCTGAATGATGAATGGAGGGAGAGCCAGTGTCTGTCTTCTCACTAACACCACTACTGCAGTTGCTTCGAGTAGCTCCCCTCCTTCTAGGAGCTCCCCACCTTCCAGGAAGCGACAGAAACTTGGCTTTTCCCCACTCCCCAAGAGCCTGCAAAGTAGACATCACGGATCCCATTCTCTAAATGGGAAAATGGAGGCTCAGAGGTTGAGTGATTTATTTAAAGTGCAGCATAAGCAAGCAAAGAAGCCAGCAGGAGATAAGAGTTTGCCTAACTCCCCAGTCAATTTTCAGTTCCCCAGATAACACAGAGCCTAAATAAACCTACATCAACACCATATGGTATCAGCAAAGCAGGGGGATGTTGGGCATTTGTACTAAAATGGGCTATAAAGGAAAGCTAGTTTGTACGTGAGTAGTCAGGGAGCAAACTATCCTTTTGATAATTCTCATAATTTTTAGTTCAGTAACCCAGGATGACATGAGTTTTGAGGGACTGGACAACTTTGCTGCCATCTATTCATTCCCATGATTTTTAAAAACACAAATTACGAAAAAAAAATTCACAATCATTATGAATATCTTATAGGTGACAACTTAATTAAGCATACTTAGAATTCTGGCTTATTAAAAATACTTCTTGGCGACAGAGCTTGAGGTCCCTTTAAAGGACTTTCCTTAAATTTTGAAATGAAAATACATTCTGTTTTCATGTGGGATAAGCTGTTTCAGAATTTTCTTCAATGCCAATATGCAACTTAGATTTAGGAAAACCACATTGCAAACCTGTTAACATATAATGGCCATGAAGTAATCCAATGAACAGTCCCCTGCACAAAGCGCTGTATCCCACTAGGCTGCCATAAGGGGCAAATACAATTTGTCTATAGAATTAGGCTTCGCAGTTAGAGTTCCTGCTTTTGGTGTGTGATATCCTGTGGACTACAAGCAGATTTAGTGTCCCCAAACAGATGGGCTTTCCCTTTATGGGCCACTCTTAAGTTTTCTCAGCAAACCACAGCTGTGCTAATGTCCCTTTGTGTAAAGAATTAAGTTGAACCACTTCCTTTTACCTGATGTGTATTCAGAGTTTTGAGCCGGGGACAATTGGGATATGGCAACATCTGCAGAAAAAGAAGATTCCCTTCTTTGTGCTCTTTAGTACTGGCTGTGACAGGAGAAACTTCTTTGGAGATCAGTGAGGGTCCTTAGTTACAAATAACAAACCCACTCTAGTTAGTTGAAGCAGTTTGGTAAGGAATTTGTGGTGTCTCAAGAAATTTCTAGAAATCCATGGAATCAAGCCAGGAGGGTTTGCAGATAGAAAAAGTGCCCAGGCTGCACTGCCAGACTGCGCCGTGGGGTAGATGCAACAACTCTCCCTGCCAACATTGACTGGGATACCATGGCCAGAACCTCTTGCTCTGCTGCCTCCGAGAGCTGAGTGAGTCTCGGTCTCCCTGATCTGAGTGCATTCCTCATAACATCACATTCTTTCGTGGAATTTTCTTCCAAAATGAAATCTGTAGCATATCTGGTCCCATGGCAGTGACACGTGGGTAAGCAACTGTCTAAACTCTACCTTGGGGAAGTGGAAGATCTCTCAAACCCTGAAAAGATGTTCAGAAGGTAAGTGGTGATCTACATCAAGGATGTCCAGTGCACCTGCTTTTTGGCTGGCCCATCATTCTTCTTCTACATGAAAATCCTAAACACCAACTACAAGAACAAGAACAAAATGCTTCCATCTAACATCATGTAATTATTCCTTGCACAACAGAGAAGCGCACTCGCCCTCTCCTCTAAAAGAGGACAAGGAGGACCCTCTTTGATTTCTACCAGTGGAAGGCTCTCCTTCTGCAGTCACAGTCCCATCTTCAAGTTCCATGACCCAGGCACTACCCTGTACCTGCTCATGTACCCTATAAAATGGGAGGGAAGCAAGAAAAGAAGAAAAAGGAAGAATCGTCAATGTGTGTATAGGAATAAAAATGATGGGACTGGGATTGTGGCTCAGCAGTAGAGCACTTGCCTAGCATGTGCAAAGCACTGGCTTTGATCCTCAGCACCACATAAAAATAAATAAAATAAAGATATTGTGTCCATCTAAAAAATAAATATTTTTTTAAATGAGTGTCTGTGCTGACATTTCCACAAGTGACCTTATGGACATGGATGGTTTTTATGACATTTTCCTCCATGACTATGCCATGCTCTTTTTGTCTTCCTAACCAGCATGAGCTGAGGCAGTGACTTACAAGCTTCATTCATGTACCTCTTTGTGGTCTTTCTGGTGTGTGGTTGCTATAGTCTCCCATTGAGTTCTATTACTAGATGTGGCAATTCATGAAATTCTCCTTGAATAAATTAGTAGAACCATCTCTATTTTTCTTGGATAATCAGAAACAATTGCCTCAGTCAACACTGAAAACCCCTTTATTGCCTGATTTAACAGTGATGGAAGAATCCAAAATATTCTCTTCTTAGCAAGAAAGAGTCTTATTACCAGTTCAAGGGAAATATTCCCTGTTCATAGTGCCACATTCTTCCCCTGGGAACTAAGACTTTAATTTGGCAGTGCCCAGAAGTGCAGAGATCAAAAGCAAGACTATTGCAGTAGCATCACTAAATGCAACGTTGAGAAGTATCTCTCCTACTTCTACCCTTTGGTTCTGAATCCCATGCACTTCGGTTACAGAAGGAAAACGAGTACTATAAATGTATCATGGTTCAGAGAATGCACCACACCCTACACAGACCACTCCAGACTTACAAGGCATTGCTGCCCAGCTGACACTATTGCTGGGACTTCAGTAGATGTTTTCACCACCCTGTAAGTCTCGTCGCTTCTTAATGATGGACTAGGTGATAGGGCCAATGGGAATTCAGGGTTCTCTGAACCTCTGAAAGCTTTTTATGTATCTTTATTTAAAGTCTCAAGGTCTCTTTATTCTCTATTAGCCATGCCCTAACTCTGACAGACAGGATAAGGCTATGATTTCAACTGACCCTGTAATTTGGCAACTCATCAGGATCAACTCAGGTTTTAGCTCTGTATGTGAAAGTGATAGTTTAACGCCAGACTAGGAGGTCCCTTTTTCTCTTATTCTCATAGCCTGAGAATTTAAGCTATCCAATGCAGTTAGAAGTAACCTTGAAAAATCAGTGTCACTCATATCATTTGAATTCCTCTGAATACTATATCCCCCAGGTCTCACATTCATAGGATCCCAATCCTAGGTAACCACAGGAAAATATTTAAAATACTGTACTAATGTTTGGTTTTGAATGCTATCTGGGTTTTTCACTGCATTTATTTTAAAGAGGGGGGGGAATTTTAATATATTTTTTTTTCGGCGGACACACCATCTTTGTTTGTATGTGGTGCTGAGGATCAAACCCGGGCCGCACGCATGCCAGGCGAGCACGCTACCGCTTGAGCCACATCCCCAGCCCCTTTTCACTGTATTTTTACACCAAAGAAGAGAAAACCAATAATTGGTGCTCATTTCTTTATGGATTTGTGACCTGAATCTCTTCCCGAGATCAAATTCTTATTGGTCAAGGTGTTCTTAGTTGCAAACTACAGAGCCCACTTTTAGATAATATGTGCAAGTGTGTAATGTATTAACCATATGAAAGTAGGTCACAGAGAGCCAGAAAAAATTGATTTAAAGAATATGAAACCATAGATAATGTCTAACACTAATGGTCTGTGTAGGGTGTGGTGCATTCTCTGAACTGCAGGAGGAGACCCTCCTGTTGCTGGTGCTAGCATAGCATTGTAGCTCACGTGGCTGATACTGGGGTTAGGACACCTCTACTACAACCTTTGTCATACTTATGAAAAATGGCCATCTCTCCACCACTGTCCCTAGAAGAGAGCCTATTAAATATCTTTTTCTTCACATCATTCTCTTCTAAATCTCATAAAAGTGTTCTTGATTCTAGGTCCTTACCAGATAACTGTGCTCTTGCTTGTAGATGCTGGAAACTGAATTTTCAGCTTCAATTTAGAGAATGGCAGATTCACTAGGTGAGGAAATGCCTTAAAATATGAAAGATGTTCAAAGCTTGAACAACATCCATTCCACGTGAAGCTACCTCCCTTTTCAATTATAATGAAACTTTGATTTTGAATGATCTATTATTTCAAGCTGCCAGTATAAGTGAAATAATGAATAGAATCAGATGAATCTGGGATATCCAGAGATGATCTGCATGAACCCCCAACCCCACATCTGAAAGGCAAAGAATTATTTATTCTTATTGCACATGTGAGGCAAATAAATCCCGAGGAAGTCAAGCACCCTGTACACTGATACCCAAATTCCCACTGGGATGTTAATGTACTTTTATTTGGACCTTTGAATTCCTGAGTGAGAGATCATGTTTTTTCAGTCCTGGAAGTATAGAATAATCTTGCTTATAATTTTTTTAAAATGTTGGGCACAAGGCCATACTTGAGAAAAAAGTAGATAGAGAAAATGTATCTTAAGGACCCACGGGAATTTTATACCATGCGATGCCGCAGTCTGGCTGGGCACAAATGCCGCGATAAGAAAATGACAACTCTTGTGGGAACGTTTTGTTATGGACTGAGGATCTATTCCTCTTTCTTTTGGTAATAGTATTTTGATTTCACTGGGGATGGATGTTTCTGCTCACATCAGCCCATGAGTCTCTCTTAACCTTCATTCATGGATGAATGCACAATACAGCATGAACCATCCAGAATATGCCATCCCCATGCTTTGGAGTAGACACCCAACCCAAGTCAGTGCATTAAAACTCAGGCTTTGGTTGGGATGCTCGGTGGAGAAGCTCCTGGACCTGAAGTGGCAGGATGTATGCCCACAATTGCTGTAGGGTCACCATGCAGAAAGAGTTGCCCAAAAACATACTCAACACAAAGAAAGGCAGAACTGCAAGGCAGGAGAGAGTCTGGGTACTGACATGTTTAAGCCCCTGCATCCAATCCAGCCCACTGCAGGAATTTCAACCACTTGAATCTTGTCTGTTTTTGTGTTTGAGTTCCATTACTTTCTGTCAAGTTTCTGGTGCTTACTACTGAAGGAGTCTCACCTGAAACATCAAGCAGACTTGAGCTTCAGGTGTGACTACCGTGGTGACCTTTGGGTGAGTCATTCAGCTGCTAACATGAGTCATGGGAAACGGAGGTCCTTAGAGGTCATCTAAACCAATTCCCTCAACTCGGGGGCTGTTAGAAAAACAAGCAAGAAGTAAGTCATTCTCACTCACTCACGGGTGTATCACAGTGGCATCAACTAGGTTTACAATTCCACACAAAAAGTCCCTGCGCCATTTTATTGAAGTAATAAAATGAAGTTAGGAGGTTTCACATGCAGGTGCATGGACTGTTTGAAAAAAAAATGCTCCTTTAAATCCATGGAATTCCAATTCCAGAGTAAGAGCAAAGTATAAGAGTTGGTGCATCTTTCAAAAAAATAAAAATAAAATCACACTCCTTTTTTTTAAAAAAATGTATTACCAATAAGGTAGGGTCTCCTATCTACATAGTTCCTTGAATATCTCAGAACAAGGTTATATACAAAGCCCAGTGTTCATTTTGTAACATACATATCTTGTCACATCATGGATCATCTTGGAGCAGAAGGCTAAGAGCACTGTCTCTAGCAGAGTACCAAGGAAGGGAAGGAAGGAAAGCTTGACAATTCAAGAAGGATTCATGGTGCATGTTTCCATTTATATAAAATTATAGAAAATGCCTATTAAACTGCAGTGACAGAAAACACGTCAGTGATTGCTGGGGGCAAGGGTAGAAGGAGGGAGGAATTGCAAAGGAACACAAAAAAACTTTTGGAGGTAACAAATATTTGGTATCTTGGTCTCACACAATTGTATGTGTGTGTGTGCAAACACATCAAACTGTACACTTTAACTATACAAGGTTTACTGTACACAAAATCCACCTCAAAAAAGTCATAAAATGAAAAAGAGTATAGAATCAAACCAAATAAATGAAGCATGAAATGAAGAGCAAATTGAGCTGGGAGGTACATAAGGATTTGGAGGAAGCCATCACCATCTTGAGTCACTCTTATACCTAGAGAAACTTCTCACAGAGTTAGACCACATTCCCTAGTGAATGAGATCTTAAAAGCCTCTTTGCTCCCAAGTTCCTCCTCCACCTGTGTGTAATGGTACCTGGAATTCCCATCATGGTTATCACTCCCACAGGGCCCCCAGAGACAGGGACATTTAAACTGAGTGTATGCATCATGTTACCTCATTAGCTAATGCCTCACTTGATTTACACTGCTGGCTCCCAACCTGCCCCTCAGGAACCCTAAATTATACCCCCAGGACGTTCTGGGACTCTAAGGTTCAGATGTCGCGCATATGTTTTTTAAAGTCATGAGTCCTTCATGTCAATATAATTACCAAAAATCCCAAGTAGCTGTTAAACCTTGGGCTGCACCAACTCTTGCCCAGACCTTATGTTCTCAATGCCCCCATCCATCTGCCCCTCACCTCTCAGACAGAAACAAAGGTGAACCATAAAGAGTGCTTCTGATCCTGGTGGTGTTGTGATGTAATGATGGAACTGGTTTCTCTTTGGGGTTGCTTCTTGCTAATCCCTCCAACTCCACCCTCCAAAAAATTCATGCTTTTTATTCTACTTTGATTTTTTTTGTGCGTCGGTGGGGGGGCTACAAAACTAATGTCATTCAAATAATTCCTCTGACCTTCTGTTTAAATCCTTAGAAATGCTACTTTCTGTGCTGACCTTGGAGTATAAACCACTGCGGTGACTAACACTGCAGAGTGATCACTTATTTGGACTCACGGCTATTAAGCTGGGTTTGGCCTGTAGGGACTACATGGGAATGGTAAATGCAGAGTGTAGGAAGGATAGTCTAGGAGCAGGACACCAGGTCCTGGTGGGGGTGCTGGAGGACATTTGGGAACATGGCCCATCTCCTAGAGCTGCCACCTCCCCTGTTCTCTATCTCAGTAGTTCTGAAATGTGGTTTGCAGGCGGGGTGACCCCCTTTCTGGGAAAAACTATCCTCTTAGGAGCCTAGAATTCACACCTCTTGTTTCCTCACAGAGAAAGCAATTCAGATCTAAGTTAAGCTTTTCACTTGATATACTAATCTATGCATCTTGAGGGGGGACAAAGTGGAGCCCTCGCTTTGCTCTTTGTGTCTATACCTGCGCACATGCACACGCACAAGCCTCATTTGTGGAGATGTCTTTGAAATGTATTCACGGAAGATAATTATAGAGGTCTAACACTTCTGCTCTTCAATTAATGCTATAAAATTAATGGTCCTTCATTTTTACATCCTATGCAAATGATGGTGTCATCTCCAACTGTAAGCCTCTCTACTCACACGCTGAATATGATTAGTGTCCCTTAAAGCTAAATTAGAGCATGTGACCTTCTGGGGTATGTCATCAGGAAAACCTCCACATGCTATTTCCAAGGTTTCATTATGAAATGTTCTTAAAAAGCGGAATTTCAAAGTTGACACCAAAACACGTTCCAGTGACTGATCTTGTGGGGTTGTGGCCTTAGGAAAGAGCAGACAGGAACTGGAGAACAGCTCATAAATCTACAATTTTCACCTGAGATTTACCAGACTTCACAATAAGCACATTTCCAAACAAAGGACAGATAGATTCATGTAAGATAATGAGGCAGGTATAATGGAAATGTGGTAGTATTCAAATATTGTACCCATTAGAATATCCTTTTCCAAATAGACCCAGGGGAATGCTTGGTCACAGAAAAGATGTATTTTCTTGACAGAAAGTCCTGAAAACTAGCAAAAATGGCCAATTCTTGGCTCAGGGAAAAAATTAAGATGTTATGATTTTTTTATTTCAAGGACTGTGTCAAGGGCTCGTGACTCTGTGGCTTCTGATGAGGATGTTGGCATCTTGCAGGAATAATTATGTGCACATATCTGCTCCATGAGGTATATTTCTGCACTTTAGGCAGCTAAGATGAGTTGGAGATACTGCATAGCTCAAGTGCCCTCACACTCAGAGTCAATATTCTCACTCTTTGGAGAGCTTTTGTCAAATAATGGGATACCATCTGGTGTTAGAGTCCTAGGGAGCGACGTGCAAGTTTAAGAGGACTGGAGGCTAAGGCAAGTGTCAGAAGGGACATGAAGGAAAGGAAACATAGAGAACCCTGACTATCCCTGCTTAAGTAGGGGGGAAAAGAAAGAATTGTAAGCAGATTCAGATGCTGGGCTGGAATTGAGGCCAGGTTGATGGATTCTGCAGCCTCTGGCAGCCAGGATTACTTGGATTGATGGACATACACCTGAAGCCAAGTTCAAAGAGAGTGTATCCATTTATCCTTTGTGATCTGTGGAATTGGGTGAGACACAAATATTCAGAGAATTTTTTTTTGTTGTTATTGTTTTCCTTCCTTAGTGGCAAATAAGAATTCCTTGGCTGCAAGAATATTGACTGTGTGTTAAGAAAACTTGGGTTTCAGAAAAGGGCAGGTTTAAATAGTCTGACTTCAGCCACAGGTTTGCTTTGTGGATGATGAGAGTAGCATGTGGACAAACTAACTACTAAGCTTTTGCACCAAGGAGTGTTGTCTTTCAATAAAATAAAAATGCCTTTTAGAGTTGGTAGCATCACTATGTACAGCCCTGATGTGGCCTTCTGAGTAGTTGTGGGTACATTCCTGGTGCTCTGCTCTGCTAGAGGATGGGGTTCCAAGAGATGCCCCCAGCACACTGTTTTGGAAGTGCAGGATGAACATAGGAACTGGATCAGAAACGTATGGGCTGACTGTTATCTATTTCTAATGAGGTAGGGTAGTGTGCACTCCTCAGATACCTCTGAAAGTGAGCCTGAGTACATTCAAAGAAATATTTTAGCAAGTCACATGAGGTGGAGGGTGAGACCTGAGAGTATATTTAAACTAGAAAAATTGTTATGAAACTTCTCTGTTTGAGTTAGAGAGGAGTCTGTCATACTCATGAGAGGGAGAGGAGAGAAAAGAGAGTGAGGAGAAGTGGGTGGGCAAGAGGCAGAGGCCAGGGAGAGACCAACCAGAGGTAAAAGGTTGTGATCTATATGAGGAGAGTCCTCTCCATGGCTGTGGTCCCTTAAATAAAGTGACAAAGTTCACCAAATGCCAGGTGGATGTGAATGGAGGTTTTTGAAAGTGGAAAAAGCTGAGTTTCGTGCCTAGAATATGTTTATGGGATAGAGGCAGTCCCTGTGACCAGAAGCATGAGGAGCCCAGGAGGATATTATCCCTGGACAGCAGCAGGAATCCCAGCAAGAACTCTGAACTTGAATGGGTAGTAGAATTGGTCTTGAACCAAGTTTATCTTGTTAACTTAAAGGAGGATACAGGGAGGGCAGCTGAAATCCACATGGTATGTGAATAACTTCAGAGTAACTGGAATGTCTAAAGATGGCTGTTTCTCCTGCATTATGCAGGAAAATGTTATCTCAAATAAGAGGAGATCTTATAGAATCTAATGTGATTCCAGAAACCAAGATATTATTTAAACAAAAATCAAATGTCTGTTTAGTAAGGCTGACCACTAACCAGGTAACTCTGCGGCACCACCAAGGTATTGTGAAATGAGCAGTTCCATCCAAGCCTACCTATTAGAGGAAGAGTTTATTTCTGGCATTTAGGACCATTTCCAAGTAAAAATCACATACCTCACAGGACATCATAAATGATGCATTCTTTGGAAAGAAAGAATGTTTTCACAAAATAAGTGGTCTAATATCAATTGAATGTAATAATCTTGTTTGGACACTGTTTCATATAATCAGCTGTAGTTTTTTGAGATGATGGACATTTGAATTGGTATTAAAGTGAGAACAGCAATTTATTATTTCTTCTATTAGGCATGAGCATGGTATTATGGTTACATAAGAAAGTTTAAATTTTAAGAGATGTATAACTAAACACTTATATTTAAGAGACACCAGATAAAAATGACACAATACCCAGGATTAGAACACATACACCTCAACAACAACAACAACAACAACAAAAGACCCCCCCCACAGAAAAAGAAGAAAGGAAAGAGTGGATCAAGAAGGAGGCTCAAAATCATGACAACTATTGAACCCAATGGGTGAACATATAGGAGCTTATTGTACTATTCTTGCCATTTTGTGTATATCCGAAATTCTTATTAAAAAATCTAACAACTTGTTCAATCAAAATGAAATCGGGCCTTTTCAATTTTCAGTGCCTCAAATATCCCAAGGAAAGTAATACTCACCTCCTTTTATTCTTCCTTTCAGCTATGGCTTTGGAGACAGCCAGCATGTGTCCACCACAGATGCACCACCTGTTCTTGCATTAAAAACGAAACAAAACAAAACAAAAAACACTTGGAAGGTGGTAGGGGCTGGATCGTGTACCTCCAAATTCATATGCGGAAGTCCCAGCACTCAGGACTTCAGAATGTAACTGTATTTGGAGATAGTGCCTTCATTTTTATTTTATTTTTAAAATCTTTTTGGTACCAGGGATTGAGCTCAGGGACACTTAACCACTGAGCCATATCCCCAGCCCTTTTTTGTATTTTATTTAGAGACAAGGTCTCACTGAGTTTTTTAGAACCTCACTAAGTTGCTGGGGCTAACTTTGAACTCATGATCCTCCTGCCTCAGCTTCCTGAGACCCTGGGATTACAGGTGTGGGCCACTGCCCTTGGTTGGAAACAGGGCCTTTGAAGAGGCAATTGAGGTTACATGAGGTTATGCCAGGTGCTAATCCACGTGGGTGCTTTTTTGAGAGAGGGGTTTCAAAGAGATGATTAAGTTAAATGGAGACTGATAAAACGGTTAAACTGTGGACCCTAATCCAGTGTGACCTGTGTCCTTATAGAAAGAGAGACACCAGGGCACCTGTGCACCAGGGGAAGAGACAGAAGAGGGCAGCCAGGCCATCTGCAAGCAAGGATGGAGGCCTTGGAGGAAACCAAGCCCACTGCCACCTTGATCATGGACTTCCAGCATCTAGGCTGCACAGTTTTGTGAGGGCTATCCTGGAACTGCCTGGTGAAGCTGTGTGAAAGAATCCCAGGCTGTTCACTTTTTACCAAACAAGCTTCTTTCTCCTCTTCCTTTCTTTGTTCCTACTACAGCCTCCTTCAGGTCATTAAAATTCTAGTTCTGCTGATCTTACATCTTCTAAAACACCAGAAGAAACAGCACCTCCTGGCTCATGGAGACTGTGAAGCTTCAGAGATCACCCTGATCTTTCACGCACAAATAACAAATACCATGAAGAGAATAGAAACTTAAAAATAAATAAACTACTTAGAGAATTACAATACAGTAGTAGCCTGTAATTCTACTTTTCATCTTTCCTGAAAGAGAATCATTGCCCCAATACTTAAAGCTTTTATTATATCTTAAAAGAATGTTCTTATTTCTGGTTCAGAGAGTCGTTGTGGCATTTATAATTATATTCTGGAGACAACACTGTTGAAATTTTGGTCTTTCACGCTAAAAGTGATTTTTTAAAAAACATATAATTGCCTATTAATTCCTCCCCCAAATGGTATGATTTGCCATTTATTTTAAAATCATAACTCATCTGAAACAACCCATTTTCTGAAATAGCACCTTGTGCCTTGGCCTTAGCAGAGCCTAACTCGGCGACACATGGTGAATTCTGCAGGAACGTTAAACCCAAGTCATAACAATGGGTAATATTTTAACTTAATGGAAAACGATCATCAACTTTTCTCGACAGGAAGGAAATGAATTTTTCTCGTTGTACATATTCTGAGAAAAGTAGGTGTGAGAATATTTCAAAGGATGTTCTACCCGATTCAAATGGACTTTAAGTATACTGTCACGACAATGGCTTTGTGGAGTCTGGTGTCAGCAAACTGAACAAACAGAGTTATGGAGGAAAGAATGTCTCTCAGAAACTTATGTAAATGAATTTGAGATTTCAGAAGGATGATTAATCCTGCACAGTAGTCGAGTACCTTTCCCAAGGGTCTTTCTCAGATCCCAGGTAAATCGTCATCTTTATCACGTTCCTTCCCCCACTCACTCAAAGCGAATATCCTATTAAACCTTCACAAACCTGTTTCAACTGGAAATGGTGCCTGGTAATATTTAAAATGTGCACGTAGTAAGTATTCTGTGTAAGTCACAAGAACTTCAAAATATTTTTGTAAGACACCTGGGACCGTAGTTTAAGTTGCATTTCAGAAGCCATTAATCTTGAAAATTCTCTTTGCTCTGATTTTGATTTTGTCTTGGTCCTTTATGCCACCACCCTTCAATGATTCTTACCTTGTCCTACTTCTGGTCACCTCTGTTTTGTTTTCATTTTTTCTGTCTCTATATTCATCAACTGTCCAAATACAAACAGCTGTCTAGAAGAGATACACATCCCAAGACTCTCCTCCAAACATTTATAGCCAAGTCAAAACAAAGGGAACAGAGACCAGATTCATTATTTCAGTGGCCAAACATCAGTTAAGGAAATAAAAGGAAAGCAGACCAATTTAACCCATCAGGACAAAGTGACCAGCTGATTGCATTTCTTTTGTTCTTTCACTTCTGGGAATCACTGACACAGTGACAATGCTCTGAGTGTCTTTACTTGATCTTGAACTATTTTATTGGACTACAGCAGCTCACTGTTACAGAAATACAGTGCTTGTGTTCTGCTCCACTCCCACTATTAAGCAGCTAGTTGTTCCAAGGATTTGGGTCAAATCACTACCCACGACCAGGGAACTTCTGCAGGCAGGTGCTGGAGTCTCCTGGGACTGAAAGTAAACTCAGCCAGGTGTGCACTCCTTCCCACAATGCCAGCCCCCCACAGCAGTTTCCAGGCATTTTAACCAAGCCCTGACTGACAGTTGTGTAGCTCGGCGAGCATGTCTACAACTTGCATCATCAATACAAAGTTTTTCACGCCTACACAAGTTGTCATCACAGATCAACATTTTGTCCACCTACCTTACTCCCCTCCATTGCTGTCCAATGAGGTCCTGGAAAGGGAATTTCTGCTGGACAAGCTCCTGCTCTATGTCCCTGTGAAACTGATAAATCTGGAAAGGAGGACAGAGGGTGCAGCAGGCACTCCTGAGCTGCATTCCTGCATTCCTTCCAGCTCTGCAGACAGAGCTGTGCTTGGCTTCCCTCTGTCCAGGGCTACCCACAGCCTGGCAACAGAGCAATTTATGTGAGCAACCACTAAGAGGCACAGAGTTTTGTGATTAACACAGAAAAAAAAGAAAAAAAGTTAATCATCACTTTGCAAATGGCAAAAATAAACAAAAGACAGGGCTTTAAGAAATGAAAGTCTGACTTATGTCTTCAATATTAGGATTCTATGCTAAGTGATAGCTCAGGAAATATATTTAATGTTCTATATTTCTACCCCATCCTCTTTCTATCCGGTCCCATTTTTCTATCAAGGTCTTGAGCTTTGTAATAAAATGTGAATTTGGGGTAGAGACCCCAGGGGATTGAGAACAAAAAAATCAATGGAAATCTAAATCAAAATGTCTTCTCCTTCCTAGGCTGGACCCTTCTCTTGCACATTGAGATTGGTCTTCCTCCACCTTCCTTCACTAATGGGGCCAACATGAGACATGGGAACTTACTTTTTTCTCTATTTGAAATTTTCATTTTTCTGGGCAGGATAGTGTTGTCAATCAACGATAAAGAAGACCTGAAATAATTTACTCTACAGAGGAAGAGACCTGGTCCTTAAAATGATCTGTAAAAAGCACGCCCCCCTTACCCATTGCCAATGCTCAGTAATGAGAACAAGAAGGACGAACCCAACTTATTGGCTGCTGATGTGCATTCCTCCTCACTTCCACTCACACAACCTCCTGGCAGGCATCCACCACGCCATATGCTTTGGGAAAGAGGGGAGCTCAATGTTGTGGCTATGGGGAATTGAGTCTTATTGCTTCACAAGATTCTGGGTAGCAGAATTGTTCTAAAGAAGAACATGTCCCCATTGGTGTGCTACAGGAATCTTAGAATAGGAATCTTAGAATAAGATGGGACTTCAGAGAGGGCCTCCTCTAAATTCCTAATTCCACAGAGAGGAAATGGAGGTTCAGAGAGGCAAAGTGACTTACCCAGAGTCACCCAGGTGGTTCATGCCTAGCTAGAGCATTGGAAATAGAATCTTGAACTCCTGATTCTCACATCCTTTGGGATGATGTGCTAGTGTTGAGCCTCAAGCTTCAAGTGTCAACCTATGGCCATAGTTAAGGGTGACCTGTGGCGCTGATTCTGGTGCCTCCAGTATTTTTAGTTATTAGGGAATCATAAATCTTTCTGTTCCCTTAATACCAAATAATATTGAAATATGAGAGAAGAAAGAATATAAAGAAACACGGGTGGGTTTTGGAGTCAAAATAAATTTCAGCTCTGCATTGATAGTGAATTTAAACTCTTTGAATCTTACTTTCCTAATCTGTAAATTGGGAATAATCATTGTCATTCATAGTTTTAGGGTTCTTTGAAGAGGAAAGACATGTGTAGAGGACCCAGCATCCAGATTCCTGATAGCAGCTATTCGGGTAGAAAAATGTCCTCTAAAATCCCAAGCAATCCCTATGCCTGAGAAGCTGAGGCAGTGGGACCAAGAGCCCGGCAGAAGAAAGCGTCTTGTTCCACTGAGGTCCCTTTGGCTGTTCTCATGCTGATCAACTGAAATACTTAGCCTTGAGCCACTTGTGTGTGGACTTACCTATTGGAATCATAATGACATGATTTCTCCAAAGCCAGCCAGGAAAGTTCGTCTCTGAGGCGGCATTTAAAGAAGGAAAATGTGACTTCATAATTAACACTGGAGTGATGTGTGGATTCCAGGCACACCCCTCCCCCAAAGAAAATTAAAAAGAAGAATAAGAAAATAATTTAAAAAAATGTTTTGGAAAAGACTAATCTTGAAGTTAGAAGAGGGAGAGTTTGGGAAAGGCAGAAACATTCCTTAAGCAAGTACCTCAAAGACTTGTCCGGGCTTTGCCCTCACTGTTGTGGGAATTTGGAAAAGTCACTGTAGCTCCTCTGGTCCTCAACTTCCTCAAATATTAAATTAAGTAAAATTACGTTTTATGGGGTTGCTGATATAAGTAACGAATTTTTTTAAAGGAGTAGAGTTTGTTCATTTTAATTATGAACAGGGATATTATAAACAGTGCTTTAGAACTGGTCGTATTTCAAAACTGGCTGCCCCCACCCCTCACATAATGAGGTTAGGAATTCGCTTTTGAGGTCTGAGGCTTCCTTTAACCTTCTCCAACCCGGATTGTGACTTTGAGCAGCATGCAGCCTTGTACCTGTCTCACAACCTTCCACCTGGCAGCTAGCTGCCTCAGGCCTGAGACATGGCCCAGGAGTGGGGTACATTATGCAAAAGAGGGGGGAGGTCAGTCAGGTGGCAATCTCTAGGACTTCCATAAGGGCCACCCCTCCACTCGGCTCCACTTGCCCCTTTCATAAGGCGCAGTAAACACTATGCACTTCCATAGTCTGAGCAGAAGAGAGAAAAAGGTTAAAGGGGAGGGAGGAAAGTTTTCTGAAAATACAATCACTCCTTTTTGAACACGGAGAGCTCATCTTTGGTTTAGTTTTGACACCATCCTGGAACCGGTCCCCAGTGCCCCCTGAAAAAGGCAGCAACCTCGTAGTCCCTGACTCTGGGAGAAGAGTGCCCGGATGTGCACCGACACACAAGCACCTGCGCACATACGACCCAGGGCCTTCCTGACTTTGCTAAGCTTGCCTCCTGAGCTCTTGTCATGCACACTCAGGAAGTCATCGAAGACATGAGCTCTGCTTTTCCAGCGTCTCTCAAGAAGAACTTTCATTTTGGAGCTGGCCTAATAAAGAGGGTCACCTCACCAACATCTTAACAGATTCATTTCTCTACTGGACTTATTTGAAGTTGCACCCTTGATGATCTACACTCAGAGACTTAAAGACAGGAGACAAAAAGCAAGTAATTAAAACAGAGAAAGCTAAAAAGGCAATTACTGTCATACACCATGATCAATAAAACAACCATTTAAAAAGGCAAGCTTCCCAGTGCACCCTGAAGCTAGCATATGGAGTCTGTCATGTTTGGGAAAGGCAAAAATATTCCTTAAGCAAGTACCTCAAAGACCTTCTACCTTCCAGAGGCTTCCATCTCCTTGCAGGAATGTAGGAGCTCTCAATAGGACACTGCAATTGTCCTCAACTGTCAGGTTGACCTCTCAGGCAAAAGGTCATCTTGAAGACAAGGTGCTCAACACTTTCTTTCTCAAACACATGTAAATGTGATGCTCCTAAGGAAATGTGTAGTTTTTATTGACAAAAAATAAAGAAATTTGGAGAAGTTCATCTCTATGATAATTAAAAGTTGCCAAAGATTAATGATACATAACCAATGGTTGCTCTCTGCTGGCCCAGGCCATCTGGACAGACTTCAGCCTAGATACCACTGCTCAGGATGTGGATGCCAACACCACTCCAGAAAGAATAATTCAAGGCAAGCAAGAAAGAGGGTCGTTACTGTCATAGCCTGTTTGTCCTCTCCAAAACTCACATTGAAATATAATCGTCAAAGTAAGACTATCAGGAACTGATTAGGTCACAAGGGCATCACTCTCATGGGTAGATTTAATGCCTTGATGAAAGGTCTTTTCCCCCTACTCTTCCATCATGTGAGGAACAACCTTTCTCCTCTCCAGAGGGTCTATCATTCAAGGAGCCACCTTGGAAGTGGAGGCCAAACCCTCACTGACAAACCTGCTGGTGCCTTGACATTGGACTTCTCTGACTCCAGAATCATAAACCAATAAATTTGTGATTATTTTATTGTGTTTGGTATTCTGTTCTAGCAGCACAAATGGACCAAGGCAATTACAATCTTAAATCTGCCCAATTTGTAAAAATAAAATTTGTACTTGAAGAACATACCTTGTCAAGGTACTAGAAACAAATTCCTTGCCGTAGACCTCACAACTGGTTGAAATTGCCTTGATACAAGGTGGGAGTTAAGAACCACTTTCCCCTAGTAGCCTTTTAGGGGAGTCTTAAACCATACTCAACACTTTAAGTCATCCTTACAAATAAAGTGAGCCTCTGGCCTGAGAGTGGAGCCTGGCACATCAGTTATCCATCCATTAACAGGAGCCCAGTATGGGCAGAGCTGGAGGTGTTCACTTGTAATAGTTGAGCTGGAGGTAGAGATTACAAATGGAAACAAAAGCCCTAATTCTTTCATCTCAAATGCTGACACTGTGCTAGGATGGACAAGACAAACACATAGGAAACAGCCAAAGACCATGCCCAGCTTGGTAAGTGCTATGTCCAACTCTGTCCCCCCCCCTTTTTTAATATTTATTTTTAGTTGTAGTTGGACACAATGTTTTATTTTTTTAATTTATTTTTAAGTGGTGCTGAGGATCGAACACAGGGCCTCATGTGAGTGAGGCAAGTACTGTACCACTGAGCCACAACCCAAGCCCAACTCCTTTTGAATGATATTTTGAATCCCTAGAACTAAGCAGAATCTCCAGAACTCAGTAGATTCTCAGCCCATGCTTGTTTCATTTAAGACAAAATCAGAGGAAAAATCAAACATAAATAATGTAGTGCATATGGCGTCTGTGAGACTAAACAAAGTAGCCAATTAAATGACTGCTGATAGCTTGAATGAGGTTAATTTGGCAGTGGACTAAGAAGGAGGGAAAGAAATGGCATTCTTTAACAGAAAAAAGACACAGGGACAGAAACGAATGAATTCACAAAGGAGGATAACACAAAGATGGTTTGAACAAATGACCCCGGCCTGCAGTAAAAGTATCTCCAATTTTAGATATGTCATATTCCTGGGGACCATGTGAGAAGTCGGATGGACTTCCAGTCAGTTCCGGTCTGAGGGTAAACTGCTCCTTTTGCCCATGTATGTATGTATTGTCAAAGGGAAGGAAGTGAGGTGGAGGTGTGTGGGGTGAAGCTGAATGTGTGTGATGTTCTGACCTTTAATGGAAAGGAACAAGGCTGTCTGACACTGGGAGTGGCTAGAGGAGGCTCATTGGCTGGAGGGAAGGACAGAAGGGAATGGCTATGGGAACCTCTGCGCTGGGAGAGTACTTATCTAGAGGTGCAGTAGCATTCCTGATGGCATTTGTATACTTGGCCCCACCATTAGGAACTTTAAGTGGAAATAAGCAGAACGATATTGAAAGGGTGTATTTTGTAAAAGTAAAAGCAAAAGTTGAACTTGGGAGAATGTCTAAATACTGCGACTGGGCCAGAACCTCAACTGCTACTGTGTTTACATCCTTACCTTTTTCCGTTTACTCTCATGATAGGGCAGATTCTGAATTTGGGTAGGTTTCCAGCTGCCAGACAAGATTATGCACTGTGAGCTTACCAAACACTGACCAGAGAATTAAGTGGAAATGCCCAGGGCGTGGGAGGGGAGCCGGCTAGCAATATAAAGATGCATTTTTCTGCCATTTAAATGAGACCAATTTCCAGACATCTCACACTCACAATCTGGCAAGGATTTCTTTCTGATTTTAAGATGCTTGAACCTGTGACTCAAAGAGAATGGGCCAAATTCCCATCCTAACAAACCTCAGGGGACATAACTATTCTTCGGCAATCCTTCACATTGCTTACATTGAGTGTTTGCATGAAGGAAGTAGGGCTTGAGGAACATCTGGTTCCGTGGGTTTGGGGAGGCAATTTAATGCAATTTGTTGGTAATAGGATTTGAACTGTACTAAATCTGAACGTCTGTGTTTTTTCAATGGATTTAATGAAGTTCTGTTTGTTGTTGAGATATGTGCAATATCATCCCTCATCCTGTCTTGTGTGGACTCCAGGTGGGAGCAATCAGGCAGGCTAATAATAACAGTATGCTTTATATGGAGGTATTACTTTGTCAGAGAGTTCAAATATGATCTCATTAATATCTTATCTTGAGGAGAGATGAAGGGAGAAGAGATAAGTTCCTCTTAAAGCCTTATACATCCCGAAGCAGCCGTGATGTAAGAACTGACCTCACCAAATCGGCCTGTGATGGTGAGTTTCAAAGATGGCCCCTCAATGATTCTCGCCTCACATTGTTCATTCCCCTTTTCTGGAAATTAGCAGGTTCTGTGACTTGCTTTTGACCAGCAGAATAGGGAAGAAGTGACATTGCATGACTTCTTAACCTTGTGCTTAAGACATCTTGCATTTTTTCCCTAGGTCTCTCGGAAGCCTCACTCTTGGGGCACTCTGTCTTGGAATCCAGCTGCCACATTTGAGAAGCTCAAGCCCTGTGGAAAGGTTACACATAGGGTCTCCAGTCAACTGTTCTTGCTGAGCCCCAGCTGACAGCTTCACCCACTGTCAGCTTGTGGTTGAACCATCCTAGACTGTAACTCAATTGAGTCTTCAGATGCCTCCAACCCCAGCTGCCATTGGACCACAACAGGATAACTTGGCCTATTTGAATTCTGCTCACCTGGGTGACAGAACCATCAGACAAATTAATAAACCACCCTGTAAGCTTTGGGTGGTTGTTGACATAGTCATAGCTAACTAGAACACCTGAGCTGCCTGGCAGAAGAATACTCTCGTCTTCTTGGAAAGCAGTTTGGGACCAGGAATCTCTCCACAAGCTTTCCTCACTGTCTTTTGCAGAGGTCCTCAGTGCCACTCCCTTAGCTCTGGACTTTCTTTCTCACTTCCTTTAGAAAAGGCAAATCTATACGTGGGAAAGAATCATGGCAGGAAGAGAAAATAAAATGAGAAATAAGAAGCAACTTCCTCAGGTAAATCCTTGGTGGGCCTCATTTTAGGCCAATGGTTATAAACTAAAATGCCCACAGGGTAAAGCAGGCAAGGTGATAAAATGATAAGATTCTGAGACACTAAGGAGAGTAGAGACTGTGTTGAATTAGTGAGCACTTAACTGCCACATCCCGAAATGTCCACTCTGGCCATTATTGCCAGATCTAATTTTTAAAATGCATCTAGAAATCCATTTTTCAAATGTAAAATTCTGGCAATGATTTTTCAAATGTAAAATCTTGGCAATGATGTTTTATAAATAGAAGATACCTGGAGGCCAGAGGGCTGCTAGTTTGATGCCTTTACTAAGGAGGGTAGTAAGGAAGGAAGGAAGCCCTGACCAGTCTCATCTTACTGATATCTGCTCCCAAAGAGAATCCCATCTATAATATTGTGCATTAATTAGCTTTCTGTTGCTAGAACAAAATGACTGAGGCTGTGTATTTTGTTTGGAAATAGGTTTATTTAGCTTACATTTTTAGAGGCTGGAAGTGCAAACCACATGACACTGTCTCCACAAGAGCTCACCTTAACTATATCACATTGTGGTGGATGATATTGTGGTGAGAGTCTATGTGAGAGGAACATATCACTTGCCAATTCAGGAAGCCAAAGAAGTGGTACAGGATAGTCTTTCTCTTTTGATAACAACCCATTTTCATGAGAACTAACCAGGGTCCCAAGAGAACTATATGAATTCCTTCCAAGGGCAATGCCCCTAGTGACCTCCCACCAAGCTCCAACTCTGAAGACCCCCTTTTATATCACCACACTGAAGTCCAAGCTCTCAGCACATGAGCTTTGGGGAAACCTACTCAAACCATAATCAAACCACAGCACAGTGTATTATGGTTTACAAAGTGCTTTCACGTCCACATCTGACATGAACTTCTTGATAAGGAGAAACAAGTAGGCTAGATATCTTTTTTAAGTACTTCATTTAAAAAAATCTCATTACACAAGCTGGGTTTGGTGGCACATGCCTGTAATCCCAGAGGCTCAGGAGGCTGAGACAGGAGGATCACAAGTTCAAAACCAACCTCAGCAATGGTGAGGCGTTAAGCAACTCAGTGAGACCCTGTCTCTAAATAAAATACAAAACAGAGCTGGGGATGTGGCTCAGTAGTTGAGTGCCCTGAGTTCAATCCCTGGTACTCCCCCAAAATAAAAATCTCACTACACAGATTTGGGGAGATCTTGTGCCCTGCCTGAGTGGACACTGCTCAAGCCATGTCTCATGACATTTCTACTCTATTAGCACAAAGGGTCAGGGTGCTCTTGAATCCTAAAAATATATCTAAAAACACTTCTGGGCCTCTAAGAGGTAGAGAGGAGAGTTAAATAAGGCAAGAAGTTGCTTTGAAGACCGCCTCCCAGCCCCCTGAGTCTCCCTGGGTCTCAAGTTTCATGGTCAGGACTATAGCTGTGGTTTTCTCCAGGGAAGAGAGATGAGATGCTAGTGTCTAGCTGCAGGCTGAGCCATGGAAGATGCACCTCCTTTTTGTTTGTGATCATTGCATCTGAATAGTCATGATCTCAGGTTCAGAGCTTTTGTGGGAACGTGGAGAGAAAGGGGGACCTGAATTCACTCCCCTCCACAGCATGGGACTCCACTCCAGCTCCTTGTGACTCATCCCAGCCCTCTTTGGCATAAAGTAGACTGAAGGAGGTCTCCAGAAGTCAACATGCCTAAGTGGATAAAAGGGAAGGTGCTTCTCTGATCAAACAAAAGTCCAAAGACTCTACCCAGAAGATTCTGGAATCTATACTCCTAATGAGATCAGGAGGACATGTAGGAGACAAGCTCTGACTTTCCAGTTTCTAAAACCTTTGAGGTGGGCTTTCTTCTGGTCATGCTGCCTCATGACATAGTGCCCCCTGCAAAGATGAGCCCTTCCCTTCAGCTCTTGTCGGCCTCTTTGGACACAAGGCTACAAAGAAAAGGGAAAGCAAAGCTCAGAAAATACCAACTATATAGCTATTGAGACTCCAAATTCTTGAACTTTATTCTTCCATTCCCAGTCAATATCTCTTTCCCTGAGAACAGAAGGGAACACAGACCCTCTTCCACCACAAATTCTCCCCATCCACTTACTTCCCAAGCTTCTCTACCATCTTCCTTCATTAGCTGCAGCAGCTTGGCTTTGAAGTGAATTTAAAAAGTATGGGGACACTCTTCTGAGAGAGGCTTACATCCAGTCACCTCACACCCAGACCTCATGCAGGCCACAAAGACATGGTCTTGGCTGTCTGTGGGTTTCTCATCTGCCCTTGGCTTCCAGGACCAAAACAGAAGAGGAAGAGACAAATGTTGACCATCTTGCCTGGCTGTTGGAGATGCCTGGCTCTCACCAGCACTGTCAAGGAGGGGACTTCCTATTTATGATTATGACAAGGGACCAGGCATCGCCAGCTCATCCTCCTTCTTTATCTTCACTGTCAATCCGAGTTGGGCATTGCTGTGCCTGGTCAATTAGTTAGAGTGTAGTTTGTCCAGGATCTTACAGATTATAAATGGCTTAGCAAGTGTATGAACCCAGCTGGGTCTGAGCCCCATGGTACCCCCTTTCCTTGAATTCAGACATGGATAGAAATATGTCAGCTCTACTCTCCCCAGGACAGCATTGTAGGGCACCATTGTGCAAGTTATGACCTGCCTAACTCTGAGGGTCACCATTATGGTGGTCTGTGCAAATGGCGCCCCCTGGAGCTATGCAGTGCACCATCTATAGCCCTGCTTTCTTCTGTAGTAAATAGAAACTCTGGCCAAATAAACAATTCTCTTTTGAAAGGCTGAGTCAAAGTGTTCTATCAGCTACCCCACACTTTTTATTTGGGTTAGCAGAAACTCCTGTTTTCAAGCCATTGTTACTTATTAATTGATGCATGTATCTCATCTGCTCCCATGGAGTTTATGGCAGTCAATCTACAAGACCTACCTCTGAACCAGAGGGAGCCCAGCCTTGCCGTCTGGGAGTTGAACTTACAGTGTGAGAGACTGCTCAGCTGCTTGGGGGGTGCTAAGGAGATATTCCTTCCAGTTTAAAGAAAAAAAAAAAAAGCATTACTCTTCCTGCCTCTCCCACCAAAGAAAAAGAAAGGAAAAAAAGAAAGAAAACCTAGGTCTAGATTGGCATCTGCTCAGTTCATCTCACTACATCACCAGGAGCTGGTAGAGGAGCCCAGGGTCTCCAGAGGGAGGAGTCTGACACACCCTGAAGGCTAGCCTAGGGAAGGAGAGCTGTTAGCCTCACAGATGAAATCCTGGAGGGAGCCTCCTAATCAAAAGAGAAGGGCCCTGGCATCAGATATGGGGAAGGCAGGCAGTGGGAATGTGTGAGGAAGGTATCATTTCTGAAAAGAGAGTGTGATGTGCCAGGCAGGGTTTTTAATATTCAGGATGAAAAGAGTTTTAGATGCGACTTGGCATCATCTGCAATAATCTACTTTAATTCAATTTGCTGTAAAAAGATGCCACTTTTGCTTTTTACATAGATGCATGAGAAAATGCTCCCGCTTGCCTTGCTAAGTGCCTTGGCTACACTCCTGTGGCCAGAGCACACCACACAGAAAAGACCTCTGGGTCAGGCTGCCGTTGCCGGCTGGCTCAGCTGTGACTCTCTCCTCTGCATGATGCAGGTCACCATACCGTTCTACTCTTTCCTGTGGAAGGTGCTCTTGCAGGCCCCCTGCCTCACGGGGAAAAATGATGTCCCAAGCACGATTGAAAGTTGTCTCATGCTTCATTCCACCTTCTCCTGAGGCCTGACAGGCCACCAAGATAAGGAGGGCTTCTCCAGCCCATCAGGCCAAGCAAGCCACATTCAGTTCACCTACCTTCTCCTCACCTCCTGTTTCTGAATACACAACACTGATTTGTATATGGCACATGCAGCTTCCACATAACCGACAAATCTCCCTCCTCAGCACAGCCAATGGAATCAGATGAACAACTGGAATTTCAGCCACTCCTCTATCCCATGGAAATTAAGACAAAATTGCACATCTAGGAACAATATGTGAAAGGGTGGTCTCCTGGCAATTTGCAGCCAATTACAAGCATACATTGCTTTGCACAATGGATGTGCTACTGAAAAGGTTATATGCAAATCGGATTTTTGTAAATTGAATTATATTTAACATGCACCAAGGGAACTGGCTATTTTAGGGACACCAAAGTTGAATTCATTTTGTGGAGCAGGGAACCCTTTGTAAAGTAAATTACCATCCTCCAATTCATATATTTTTTGATAAGGTCAGGTTTTATTATTTTGGACTTTTAAAAACTAGAACATACCTAAAGTGTTGTAGTAGAAATAGTAAGATATTCAGAGCCTTCACCAAGTTCTAGAAATCAAAGAAGGAGAGCGTGAAAATGAGCTGACTCTCCTCCCAAAGGAAAGGATGGAATAGAAAAATGGGAGAATTTTCTGCATCAATTTGCAATAGTCCCCATAGTACTCTTGTTATTTTGGGTCCTTGGCTCACTGCGGTCAGGGCTGTCTGTGCCCATGTTACATTACTCCATTCTTGAATTGCAGGCTCCCAGACTGGTAAGGTTATGAAAATGACAACCAGCCTAACCAAGTCTCTGTTAACCCTTAGGCGCTCTATCACAGGGCTTGCAGCCTGTCAGCTTTTTAAGGGTCTATGCAAATGTCTGAGACCTGAGAGAACACAAAGGAAAAGTGCAAATCAAAATTAATAAATGTTTAATTAAAGATCTACAAAATGTAACATTGTGTCAACTTCATTAATTGTTAAGTTTGGTATTCATAAAAATTTAATTACCTAAGAATTAGAAAGGAAAAAACAAAACTGTCATTATTCACAGCTGCTCTAATGGTCCACATTAAAAAGTCCAAGGGAACCTGTAGATAAACTATATTAGTGAATAGAGGCTGGATTATACCGAGGTAACAATTAACCCTGAAATGTCAGTGGCTTAAAACAGCAGTAGCTTGTTTCCTTCTCCTGCATAAATTGTGAGTGACTTTCTACCATGGTATGATTCATCCCCTCGGGCTCGGCCACTGCAACTTTAGGTGGCCACGTCTGAACAGCAGAAGCTTTTCATTCCCCCAGCTTGGAAGAGACATCATCATTACCACTATTTCATTGGCCACAGTTGGCCACATGCACCTTGGAGATGTAGTGTTTTTTGTACATTCAGGGAGCTCTGATAATGTCTACTATGCACACTATTAAAAGATACAAGGACTCAGTAAGATCAGTACTCCCAAGTCAATAGCGTTCCTATATATTCATAACAAAAAATTAGAACATGGAAGTTTACATAGATACCCATTTAAAATGAAACAAAACCATTATGTACCTAAGAACAAACCTACTGTAAGATAGGCAAAAGTTTTGTAGAGATAAATCATAGCAATTCGTTGAAGGATAGAAAAGATGTCAGTCTCTCCAAATTATTCTATAAATTCAATGTAATTTTTATTGAAACAAAATTCTTGGTGGTAGTTAATAAGCTGGTCTTATAGCTTGTGTGGAATGATAAACAGCTAAGGAAATTTTACAAAAACAAAGTGGCTATGGGAGGCAGGGAACCATTGGGACAAGTGGAGAAGTTGTATTTTCTGAGATATAGATCAATAGACCAAGTCACAAAGAACAAACAGGCTTTCATACATGTGTGAACATGGTATTTGATGAAGGTGGTGTTATTAATCAGTGTAGACAGGGCCCAATCAGGCAATGGAATCTTTGGGTATGGAAAAAATTATTATAGAATACAAGTGTTTACAAACATTAGAAATAAATAAAACAATTTCAAAACACAATGATAAAAGATCCTTCCAATTTCTTCGTAGCAAAAATAGTATCTTCAGAATGTAATGTGAACATATTTTAATATATTTCATATGATTTGGAGAAGTGCCCTCCCAGCATAAGGGTTTATACCAAAGTCATAAATTCTCATTTCTGCAACTGAATTTTCTGTTGGATCCCCACTGAGTATCATGTGGGCATTGTTTGAATACCTTCAGGAATGGTCATGGGGAATCTTCAGCTGTCTACACAGCCCACTGCATCTTGACTTGGCTTTGGGTATGGGCCAGATGGGGAAGTAGGGATATTGCACAGTGAGAGGTATTTTGCAAGTTGCTCATTCACACCTGTCAGAGCTGGCTTGATGGTTCCAGGGTTACAACCTGCTGAGGACTCTTCACAAGGACAAAGGAGCTCCCTGGATGGAAACCACTTTAATAAGAGAAATTCAAGGACAACAGTCTAACCCAAAGATTGAGTCCTGAGGAGAAGGAGGAAGTGATTTTGAATTTCTCATTGTGTACCATTCAGAATGACTTTTTTTTTATTAGATTTGCCCAGAAAAAAAAAATGGAGTCTTCCCAGCCCATTTTAACTCACTGTTTGGATGTGAGATTTCCACGAAAAGCTCACGTGTGAGACAATGCAAGAAGGTTTAGAGGAGAAGTGATTGGATTATGAGATGGGTTATGAGAGTCTTGACTCAATTGGTGAATTAATGCCCTGATGGGGTTAACTGAGTGGGTAGGGGTCCCTGGGAACATGTCTTTGGGGTATATTTTTTGTATCTTGCTAGTGGAGTCTTTCTCTGCTTTCTGATCATCATGTGAGCTGCTTCTTTCCACCAAACTCCTCTGTCATGATGTTCTGCCTTACCTTGATGCCCAAGGATGGAGCCAGCTCTCTATAGATGAGATCTCCGAAGCCATGAACCCTCAAATAAACTTTTTCTCCTCTAAAGTTGATCTTGTCAGGTCTTTAAGTCATAGCAGTGAAAAAGCTAACTAAAACATTTACTACCACCAGTACCTCAGCCTGTCTACTGGGCAGCTTCCTTCTGTTCACAGTGGCACACCACCACATACGGGTTCTCTTGTGCCCTACTTAGACCTCTGACCACCAATCAATGGGCATCAGCTAGAATTCTACTGTGGATGGCTAAATTGTCCTTCTCTCCCAGCAGATTCAAGGTAACCACAGATAGAATATCTTTCTGGAAGACAGAAGAGAATGCAGGACAAGAATAAAGAGGATTTTAGGAAATTTAACTGAAGAAAGCAACAAAACATCTTCCCTCCTCCTGATTTTGCCTAGAGCTGTCCCACCTGCACCAACAGCACATGAAGAAATTCAGGCCATGAAGAGGCCAATTTTTCTCCATCACCATGACATAACATAACCATGTGTCCAACTTAGAGGGATACTGAACAACATTCTTGTGGGAACTTATCCAGCAATATTCATATGAGAGATGCTTTCTGGACTCTCTTTAGGAATGTTAGAAATATTCTGTTAGCCCTTTCTGGATGGTGTGAAAAAGTAATATTTCCACCCGTGGCTGGTAGGCTGAGTGTTAATAGGCATATTAGGAGTGGAAACAACTCAGCCATTTGTACAGAGTTTCCCAGTGTGATACCTTAAAGGTCAACAGTCATCTATATTGATGAGGTATAATAATAAAATATTGTGACTGATTTTTGTCATTGGCATAGTCTTAGTAAGATGGTGCTCACAGAATTTGACAAATGAGTAAGAGATCCAATTATATATAATTTAAATATTTCTGACTTGTGGCCCTGTTGCAAAGAATTTGAAAAAATATATATAGAATGAGGTGGTAAAGAGAGGAAATTGAATCCAAGCAGATGGTGAAGCAAAGCATAGGGATTACAGATTCTAAAAGTCAGACTCAAATATTAGGTAATGATATGATTCAAACATTTGGCAAATATTGACATAGCAACCATAAACTAGGGAGGGACTTCATGTGTCCCATCAGAGTCATAGACACAAATCCAGTTGGTGGTGTCCTGGCATCCTGGTCTTTAATCATTAAGAAACTCGATCCAGCTAAAAATGCTGCCCTAAAAACTGCTTATGAAGATTATTGCAAAATTTGGGGGAATGACATAAGTTTTTCCTTAGTGGATATAGATCTTTAACACCAGGAAGATTTGAAAAAAAAAAGTATATGAATACATATATATTTAAATATGCATACGTAAAATGTATCTATACACACATATATACATACACACATATACACACAAACATTTGTGCATATAAAAATATATATATGTTCTTTTTCTGAGAAAATCAATCTCATAATATTTGAGCACTTAGAAGTAATATGGGCATATTTACTATTTAAGAGAACTTGTAAAGATTAACAGGATTTAGTCTATTAGAATAATATGTTGGTATTACAATTCCAATTTAAAATAAGTAGACCTGTGATTTTAAGCTTAAATCTTTTTAGGAAAGGTGTTTATTAGTTTAAAAATGTACTTAAAAAGAAAGCCAAATGTATGAAATTTATATACTCAATTTAAAATAATTAAAATAATTTCATGATTTATTTATAAACCAGAATAAAAATTAATCAAAGGCCCCCTTAAATGTGTTAAAATTTGACTTTGAAATAAAATATTTGTAAATCGAACTTATAAGCCAATTTTGTTGTTGTTGTTTTTTTTTTTTTTTTGGTACCAAGGATTGAACCTAGGGGCACTTAATCACTGAGGCACAACCCCAGCCTTTTTTTTTTTTTTTAATTTTATTTAGGAAAGGGTCCCACTAAGTTGCTTAAGGCCTCACTAAGTTGTTGAGGCTGGCTTTGAACTCATGATCCTCCTGCCTCAGCCTTCCGTGCAGCTGGGATTATAGGCGTGTGCCACCATACACAGCAGCCAAATGTTTTTTAAAGCTAATCTTATCCTGAATAATTTTCTAAGCACAAAATATTGCATCAAAGACATCAAAAACTCACATCACTCTTTTTAAAACGTGTATCAAGTCTTCCACATCAGATATTACCCTTTCAAAGAGGGGACTTTAGAGGCCCCTCACTTAAGTGACAATTTCATTGCTCAAACCTCTTCAAACTTACCTGAGATTTCTTTCAGAGTTGGTTTAGATTCTTTCCCCCTTTTTCAAACCCATTCAGGTACCCTAGTTGGAAACTGGATGTCAAAATTACCCAACATCATACTTGATATTTGCCACCCGCGGTATCTTTAATTTAACATGAACAACTCAAAAGAATGAATCAGATATGACGCAAGAGGATTTCCATACTGCAAACAAGTCCTCTCCCCTCTCCAGTCATATTTCTTGGATCACTGACTTCCCTCCCTTTCTGAAGTGTAAAGAAGCTCTTCTGAAACTCAACCTATGCACAGACGAGAATGGAGGCTGAAGATTGGGAGGGAGGGATTTGACCCAGAGTGGCCAACAGAGGTGGGGATGTGCGAGGTTTCTGGGTTGGGACTTCTCAAAGGCTGGTGACATGATCCTGCAGTGTTATTCAAAGCCATGGCAAGCATGGAAAGCTTCAGGACAGGGACATGAGATGTCTTCAGAGACTGAAACAAAAGCGTCCCTAAGACATCATGACTCATCACCAGATGCACTAGGACATAAATGAAAATTCCGTCTAGACATGGTTGATGATACATTTCTTCTGGTATTAGCAGCCCAAAATGCAGGAGTTTTGAGTAAATATAAAGGATGGGAGGTAGAGGCATATTACAGAAGGAAAAACATGCAAAAAATAAATCCTTCCACTTGACTTAGGTCCTTACCCACCCCCACATAACTTAGCACAAAAGATCTATATTTATTTATAATAAATATTTATTAATAAATATTTTATGCAAAGTTCATACATATTATATTTCCTCAAGAATGAATACTTGCAAATCCCTACCTTTATTAGAGTATTTTCTTAATTTAACCTTTTCTTAATTTAATTAGTCAAGAAGTGGATCATGAAATGGGAATTTCTCCTTTTTTTATTGGTGCATTATAATTATAGCTAACAGTGGCATTCGTTGTTACATCTTCATCTATGCACACAATATAACAAAACAATTTGGTAAAAAATTCTTTAAAAGTCATAGGTTTGTACCCAATTTTCTTTTTGATTCCCATTAAATCAATGACAATGAACAAAGTGACTCTTCAGTATTTATTCCGAAGTCAATCGCTTTTAATGCATGTCAGATAATCTCCCAAACAAATTCCAACAACCTTTGTGAGGAATCTCAGGCAAAGGCTCAGGATGTAAGGAAGCATTCACAAAGAGCTGTGTATTTAGCACCCCCCGCTATAGACTACCTTTTGAGCAGGACAGTGCTGACATGGCCGGCTGCTGTTTATCTACCTCCCACAAAAGTCTGTATCAACAGCCATGATCGGAGAAGATTAGAGTAACCTCAGGATCTTTCAGAGCCATTCATTTGTTGATTTATTCACTCACTCATTCAATTTGAAGCTTTTAACACTTAATATGCACAAGACACTGGTAGGCTCTAGATGCCATCTATTCAGAGGTCTGTAAGTTTTGCCAACTGTTGTCTTTTTTGAAGCACCACCAAGGAGACAACCTCTCAGGGGGATCTGTTCTACTTAGCATTGGAAAATACACTGTGCTCAGCAGACAAAATAGATTACTAACGATTAGTAAAGATTACTACAGTCTAATGGGGTTCTAAGTTCTCATTGATTCCAGGATGATTCTGGGCCTCAGTTTGAATACATAGATAATGGAGGAAATGCTCTCTGTCTTGGGGATGATAATGGCAAATGTCTAGCAAAATAGTGGCTACAATTATGGAGCAGAAGAGTGAGGGGATATAGTAGAGGGGAGTCCTGGGTTCACAGGCTGCTCCAACACCTGAGGTGTATACATGGGGAAGTCATTCAACTCCTCTGTGCCTTGGTTTGCTCATTTTTAAAGCAGGGATAACAGTGTAATGATCAAATAAACTAACAGGAAAGTAGTTCTCAGCACAACATCAGGAATGTGGTAGGACCCAAGTCAGCATGGAATGAACACATGAAGAAAAAAAAAAAAAACAGTTCTGTGGAAGCTGATGAATGGACCCAGGAGCAAGAACTCCAAGGAGGAAGGATGCAAGGTGCCTCTTCTTATTACTTGCTCTCTTTTCTCCCTAGGTTGGTTAAGGTGGGCCAGGGCCTGGGTGGAAATGTCCATGCTATTATAATGGTTAACAGGGACTTTTCTGGATTAGTGAGGACACACAAGAAGAAGAATGCTCCCTGAACTGCTCACTCGGATGGAATGGTCCTGTGTCTATAGCAACTCTGGAATTTCAAATATTCTGCCTTAAGGACACCTGTACTCACACTAAAGCAATTGCCCCTCATTTTAGTTCTGATGTTATGATCACTGTTCACTTGGACCTCTTAGGAAACTAGGCTACCAGTATTTCTTGTGGCTGCCCCATGTGTCCAACCATGCCCTTACCTTACTCTCCCTTTCACCTTTGTACCTCTCCACTCCAGGCGAGGGCAGCAGGCCAGGACACAGCGTGGGCTCCAGGCTCAATCCTAGGCAAAGAGCTTGGAGAGGTAATAGTAGTTGTCTTTGAGAAAACTGATCTCTGGTCTTTCTTCCCTCTGTCACCACAATCCCACCACCTCATTCTCCAGATATTTGGGGAGGTGCCAGAGATGATGATTTGTGTCATAATCATTTTTAAAATGATATCAGGCTAATTCCTTAATGTGTTTTGGCTCCAGTTTACTGATCTATAAAATGGAACATAATACCTTTCATGTTGGATGATGAAACAAGCTAATGAAGGGGAAAGACCTGTCACAAACTAGGTGCTCAACATGAGTTTTGATTCCCATAGTATCCCATATAACCTTCTGATCCTCAGTTCATTGTGTGAAATGAACTAATGGTTACTGTTTTTCAGTAGCAGAAGGCAAGCTGGAGAGATGGTGTCACTATTTGTGAGACACAGTTCATGAGTGGCCTTAGGCATGGTATGTGGGCTGTGCAGGACCCCGCAGCCCTGGGCCAAGCTTCTCTTGGTGAAGCTACCACTGTGGGGAGGGTTCCTAAGGGCATTGTTTCCCACCCCCATAGACAAGATCCCTCATGGTCAGTAGGTTGTGTTGGCTGCAGCCCTCACACCATCACTGCCACTGTACCTCTGGCGCTGTCCCTTCCAACTGACCCACCCCATCAAAGGATGGGCATGAACTTTCCATGGCCATTCACTTCCAACCCAACCTCTTGGGCATGTCCCCAGCTCAGGACAGGACACAGAGTCCAGATTTACAGTGTAAACCTATTCAGCGCCTAGACTCCTTCCAACAATGCCCAGAAGTTTGCACTAACTGAGAAAACCTGCACCTGCAAACCTGCACTGCAATCCCTAAAGCAACCAGAGTCTAATTCCAAAGCCTTGTGCCCCTGGCTGGGAGGGAGACTACAAGAAATGCATGGCCCATTTCTCAGCCTGTTTTGTCCTGAGCGGCATGTTATCCCCATCAAGTGGACAGGTCCTTGTTCCCACCAATCCCCCATGCAGATGAGGACTTGGAGTTATTAAGAAAAGAAGCTCACTTGTCCCCCTTGGCTTATCATTACTAAACAGGCAAAGGAAAGCTTCAGCCCACCGTTGATTTAGATTAGCCCCTTCATTTCAATATTATTAATTACCCGAGTTAACATACTGCATGTCAACATCAAAAACCTGACTTTTTCTGAATTAACTGTTTCATTTGCTGATTCATTTCCATGGTTGTACTCGCTTACTTTCATGCCTTCAGGACCCACAGAGAAATGCCTTGCAGATATGGCTTCAACTATCCTCATGTGCAGTTATTAGATTGGGGATCGACATAGGTCACTCCTTTCATGGGAGGCCATCAGGCTAATCTTTTGAAGTGACATTTCCATAATAACTTAACATTTGCCAAAGTTCTCTGTTGCATCCTTGGCAAAGTAAACAGAAGGGTTAATTTAGTTCTCTAATCTCTTGTTATAAGCCTAATTATTTTACATGTCTTCATTTCATTAATGAATTGCTGCTTTTTACATGCAGCTCCTTCCCCATTGCTTTTGTTTAAACCTCCTGGTGGGAAGGGATAGATTAATTTTGTTGTGCCTTAATGAAACTGTATGCTACATTAGATTTAACCATTTGGCATGCACTGCCAACATCACCATTATGCATAATGAATTATTTTTTGTGAGTCCCAAACTACTGTAGACCTTCAGTATTCTCCTTCAGACACTGTGAGATGCAACTGGCAGACAGACACAGCAAGCTCAGTCATTGCCCCTGGTGTCTAAGGAAACCGTCTTGTAGCTTTTTACTTTCTGTCACCTGTATGGGAGCGTCTAGGTTTCTTGCCATAAGGAACTCAGATATGCAGTTGATTTCCAGCGAGCATCTCAAATGAAACTAGCAAATCGATTTTGAGATTTTTGAGGACAAAGCACTATGCTAGGCACTTTAAGCCTGGCTCAAAAGCTGTTTGTTTTTTGCCATGTTAAGATAATCATCCACCACCACTGCTCCTGTGTCTGCATGCTGTATGGGGATGGGCTGGTCTACACTGGGCTTGGCTGGTAGCTTTACTCTAGACTGCGTGGCTGGGGCAGTTCTGGTCCTCAGGCTCCATTTTCTTTCTGAAACCAGCAGACCTAGTAAATTTCTGTTTGTCCCAAGGTGATGGTAGAAGCTTAGGAAGGCAGGTAGAAAGACATGTTCAAGGCCTTGTGTAGACTTGGAACTGACATCCCATTACTTTTACCTATTTATTGTTGGCCAAAGCAAGTCATGCAGCTAAATTCAACATCAAGAGGCTGGGAAGTATCCCAAGTCCTCATCTGCACAAGGGATTGGTAGGAGCAAGGATCTGTCCACTTGATGGGGATCAAAGTTCAGCATGCTAAGCCCATGGCTGCAGGAAATGACAAGTAATTGAGACCAACAATTAAATCTTTCATATGGTTCTCAAAGTTAACTGGGTTTCAGGTTGTTTCCACCCCCAGATTTTCAAAGTTGGAGTCATTTAATCCCACAATTAGGATGGAACCCAGCCTAGATGTGGGAACCTGACTTGTCCTTAGGGAAAAGGCCAAAGAATCTCAAACTGACAACTCCATGGCTTATCACTGAGTCAAACCTGACCTAATTAATCTGGAAGCAAGTCTTTCTTATCTGAGTCCCAGACCCTTTAGAGACTGCATTTTCTAGCCCTTGACCTGGGGTTTCCTGGCTATCTGCTGCTGGATCTGCCCTGATGCTGGTTTCTAAGCCATCTCCTTGGTTACCTAAGTTGCTGTCTTGTCAAGTCTTTACTGTATTGACTTTGAGAACATTCAGTCTTAAGTCTTCTTCTACTTGTTCCTTGTCTGGCTCTTCTTATTGGACAGAGCCACAGTTCCAGAAAGATCTTCAGTCTCAGGACAGGGAATATCTGTTCTTTTCCTTGCTGCTGGAATTTGACTTTTCCAAATCCTGGGAGATAGCCTGATTTGTGGTCTTGCGTTCCCACCCCACCCCCAACCTCAACTACTCCTAAATCTGGCTCTCAGACTGAAAATCCAGCTAGCATTAGGGAGTAGTCAGTGCCCACAGTCAAGAGCATGCTGCATTCCTGGGTTCTCCCTTTGAGTTTGGAGGAAGGGGGACACCATGACTTGGGAGAGCACAGGACATATTGCTTAAAGGCAAAGAGCATAAGGAGCCACAAGGGAGAGGAATATGCAATGAAATGATAGTCCATTTAAAAATCACATGTGGGGCTGGGGATGTGGCTCAAGCGGTAGCGCTCTCGCCTGGCATGCGCGGGGCACTGGGTTCGATCCTCAGCACCACATAAAAATAAAATAAAGATGTTGTGTCCACCAAAAACTAAAAATAAATATTAAAAAATTCTCTCTCTTTTTAAAAAAAAAAAAAATCACATGTGATCCAGGTTAAAAGCCAAATGGTACCCACATAGACAACGAGGTATAAACTCCAGCTTATGGTGCTGGGAAGGCGTGATGACACACGTGCTGACTCCTAGGTCCACCCTGCCTAGACATATTCCTTAGACAGCCCGTCTCTGTCCCGCCTCGGGGCATTGCCGTCACTGCTCCCTCCACTGGGAACAGTTCCCCGACATTGACCTTGCTTTTCCTCACCACCTTCAGATCTTTATGCCAGTACCATCTTCTAGTGACGCCTCTCCTGGCCTCACTATGGCTCCTGCCACCCTTTACTCCACAAGGCACCGTCTTCCTTCTCTGCTCTCCTTTGCCAGTGCCTCTATCTCCACCTTATACACTGTACATTCTGCTTTTTGGTTTGCTGATTGTCTACCCCTCTTCCCCATGATTTTCTGTTTTCTCTGTCTCTTTGCTCCTAGAACATGCCATAGGTGCTCAATAAATAACTAGTGGATGAAGGCAGAAAGGAAGGAAGGAAGGACAGAAGGAGTGCGAGCCAGGTTGGAGTGGGCCGAGGACAGGCACAGAAATAGAAGCTCCCTTGTAAATGCATGAAAAGTGCATGAGATCACATGCAGGACTCCAGGGGCTCAAAGGCACTTCTTGTGTTCAACTTCCCCTTCTTTGTGGGTTCCTCATCTTTTTTTAATTTTAGTTATTTATTTTGATGTGGCACTGAGAATCAAATCCAGTGCTTCACACATGCTAGGCAAGTGCTCTGCCGCTGAGCCCCAGCCCCAGCCCCTGGCTCCTCATCTTGAGCCAATAAAACACACTCAGTCCCAAACTGAACCAATTATTCTTCCTGCCTTCACTTAGTGATTACCTTCCTTGTGCCAACCTTCTGCATTCTCAGGCTGGATCATTGACACAGCATCTATTTGAACACTCAGATAGAGTGTTTTTTTTTCCAGGTCCCAAAGATTTCTTGACTTAATCTGCTCCCTCATTCTTTCTACAAACGCCGCTTCTGTTCATCATCATCGTCTCTTAATGGACAACAGCATCCTAACCAGTCCCTTGCTTCATGCCCTGCCACCTCCCGACCCCGTCCCCGTCAATCCCATTCACCAACGTGTCCCATGGCTCTGGAACCAAGTCCAAGCCCTGGGTGTTCAGATTGCCCCTCTCCAGCCTGATCTCTCTCTGCAATTAGGCTGGAATCTCCTGTGGACCTTTCCACAGCAATCCTCTCCACAAGGGGGTCTTCCACCACTCATTTATCCTTTGAGATTCAACTCGTTCATTACAACTTGGCCCACAATGCATTGCCCATGTTCTGATACATATTCACATTTTCTAAGCTTTGTCTTTGATCAATAATATTTAGGAAATAATAGATGTGATATTTTCCATGATACATGATAAATGGATATTTATTAAAATGAAAAGTATTCATACCTATGCCTCACAAGATCATCTTGTGTACCACTACAACTTAGCCATCTTTCCAAACCAGTGAACTAGGCAATCTCACTCTTTAAAATCACTGTTCTGGATATAGCTAGAGATTCTGTCTTTGGCAAGATCATTGCTTAATGGTATAACATTGGTACCGTATCTAAGTCGTTAACACTTACCAAGTGCTTCCTACATGAGGGGCACTGTTTTACATGCCTTAAAGGTGTGCATTCATTTAATCCTCATAATAACCCTAGAGATGGGACCTAAATTGGCTTTATCTTACAGGAAAGAATATTCAGACTCAGAGAAGTCACCTTGCCCAAGGCCACAGCCCTAATAAGAGGTTGACACGGTATTCCAATTGACTGTTTGGCTAGAGTCTACACTCTTACCCTATTCATAATATCACCTTCATTGAGTTTTACTGCCTGAAGTATTGTATGGGTGGGACTGGTCTCAACACCTAGACTTTGAGGCAGTGGGAACTGTTCCTGTTGTAGTAAAGGGGACACTTGGTTAAAGGATGGCAGGATACCCAGAAAAGCTGACCTCTTGGAAAGTGTCAACTCAGTCATCTGTCATTCTCCAGACTTGGTTTAAAAAGTTCCCTTGTGACAGGAGCCAGTTTTGTATCATTCTGACAGAATCCCCAGCTGCTAGCTTTATTTTAAAAAAAATTTTTTTGCTATTCTGTGCATTTTTTTTTATCTCTAGAGATAATTTTGAATTTTACAGTTAGTTCTGAGCAAGAAAACTTTGGAACCAAATCACCCATCACCAAATTTCTGCTTGAAACATACACCCCACCCTATTGAACACAGAGGCGTCCTCTGTACTACAGAAGAATCTCAAGGTCATTTGCTAAGGCTCCTGTTTCATGATATCTATACTTTCCTTACCTTATCTTTAAATAAAATCCTTGCTCGAATCAGCTCTGCACCTGTTTGCTAGGAATTTTATGGAAACTGTGCATGCTAATAGCTCATTCCTGTCACATGCTTGTCATATTTGCTGAGAGCCACGTGTCACAGCTATTGAGATGGTGCTGCCCTCATGCTATTGACCAGCTCAGTCTCTGGGAGAAACCTATACTCGACTATATCTTTGTGGGTAATAAACAGGATGGATGCCCCTATCCCCTGATAAAGTATTAACTACAAATGTATAACTCAAAAGGAATTGCCACCAATATTCTTTTAATTGGAAATATCTTTCTTCCTCCTGAGCAGATTCGTTTGAGCTCCCTTCCTACAGCAGCTATCCATAGGAGAAGAACACGTGTGTGAAAGACAGCCTTTTAATCTTTCCCTGTAATCAGCTCCCCCAAGCCAGAATGCTGAGTCCGTAAAACTGGCAAGGCCAGGCTGCCTTTTTGCTTGCTTCTGCTAGCGACTTGTGTGATTTGCCCTGTTCTCCTTCCCAACTTTAGCAATGGGACTCTGGAAAGCCAGCATTTTCCACCATGAGCGTACTCCTCCGTCAAAATCAGCCGCCCTAGAAAAATAGAGCTTAGGCGAAGCAGCTTTTCTGATCCCATTATTGATAAGCTCTTAGAGCTCATCAATGAAAATTAGAACTTGTTAATCCTGTACATTTCCCCCCTTGATTTTTAATTACAGAAGAAAGAAGTAATGGATAACTTCTGGGGCTGTGGAGACACTGGGGCTGTCAAGAGAAAATTAAATTTACAGTCAGAGAGTTTTGTTTTCTCAAGTGTCCTTGTAAAATGCAAAAGAGCCTCCTGGCATCACCAAGGCAATTCAACTGGTTTCCTAAACTGGCAGGGTTTTCCTCGAAGAAGCCCTCCTTCCTTTGCCAAGAGAGTGTATTAATGACAAGGACTGGACCTAAAGGGAACTCATTCGGAAGAAAACTGCATTAAAAGAACATTAAGGGCGATGTTTTAAAGTCTGATTTAAACTCATGAAAGCAAGGAGATTTATTGTTGAAGCCAGATCGCCGTGCCGACGCGCCCTGCCTGGTAATACATTCCTATTGGAGCACAGGGGATTGAATCTGTACAGAAACATCGCTCACTGTAGCCCAGGAGCTCCTGCTGGGGAGAGGGAGACAGCTATAGAGGGAGGTGGGCGGCGGGGGTGGGGTGGGGTGGGGGGACAGCCACATTTCTGAAAGCAGATGGGCTAACATCCCACAGGGGCCAACTCACCAGGGAAGCAGGGGGAGAAGGGTGCTGCCAGCTGAGGTCAGCCTTGACATTAGCAGACAGCTCAGCAGCCTCTGCGCTCCCTGCACAGGCCCCTGGCTGCTAGGAAGGCAGTCTCTGGAGAACTGGAGGCTCGGCAGGATGTCCCAACCCCCTCCTCTGAACCCCCATCCTGTGACTCTTCTCATTGGCAGCCTTTTTGGCAAGTTAGACCCCTCCCACTCCAACCTGCAGCTCCATCTCACTTGACAATATTCTTCTGCATTAGAGTAACACAACACAGGTTTCTACCTGTGCTGCAGACTTGGACTTCAGCCAAAGGGCCAGCTGCTTGCTATCTTGCAAGTCAGGATCTGATTTCTAGATTAGAAGTTTTAGTACCAACGTTGGAAGGGAACATTGGAGTCACCCTGGAGAAAGCAAAGAGCCTTGAGCTTGTGCTCTCTGCTTCCCTCCTAGTTCAAGGGCATTGCCAGAATACTGGTCACCTTTCCCAATGCCAGCTTCCACAATTCAGCCTACCACAGCTTTGATTCTGAATAGCAACAGTCCCTGCAGTATGGCTTAGTTCTTTTTCCACACAGATTTGGAAATTATTGCATTCCATGCTCTTCCTGGTATCTGGTTCCTGGACTGATATTTCTTTCTTGGAATATCTGTTACCTCTAAATATTGCAGGAATTTTTCCATGCATGCATATAGGGTTGTTTATTCAAGTGGTCAAATTTGGAAAGCCACAGTACAGTAAGGACATGCCTATAAAGTAATCTGCCAAAATTAGATTACATACATGAAAGCATCACATCAGGAGAGACACATACATGTTTTGTGAGAGCAAAATCAGGGGTCTGAGACCAAGACAACCCCCATGATTCAGGGTGCAAATGAGCCCCAGAGAATAGAGTCGGCAGGGGGATCAGGGCCCAGGTGACTAGGCAAGGATGGTGTGATCCTTTCGTCATGTATCTAGTAATGTTTAGTGCTTCACAGTGTCACTGAGAATGAGGCTGCCTAAACAAATCAGAGTAAATTTGACAGGTGATTTGCAGGAGCGTTCACAAGGTAGGCAGAAGCAGCTAGGGAGAGGGTCGGGGTGGTATCCCACAGGAGGTGGCAACTGAGTTGGGTCTTGAAAGAAAGTAGAAGCTGCCAAAGGGGAAGGGGTAAGCAGCACAGGAAGCTGAAGCTCAGAGCAGGATTGTGTGGCCAGTCACTGGACAGAGAGGGACTGTGGAAGAACAGACTGGAGATGCAACTGGAGCCAGGATCACAAAGCTCTCTCTGTCCTGTTAAGGACATTACCCTCTCCTGAAGCCAGTACAAAGCCACTGGATGGTTTCAGGTAGTTTCAGAATTGTCATTATTGAAGATAACTGAAAACTCACAACTGGTCACATTGTTGCCTTACCTGGGTAAAAGGGGAAGAGCCCTTTCAACCTGGGGCCCATGTGAGTTTGAAGGGTATGAGACTGATAGAGGCTGTAGGCTTCCCTCCACACCCCACAGGAAAGCTGTTCATGTGTTCAAAATGTTGTGTATGATTTCATGGGATTCATGAATTCCCTAGAGCCTTCCCATGAACCCAGTTCATGAGCCCTCACTCAAAAGACAGTTGAGGGAAATAATTTGTCCTCTAAGGAGAATTTCATAGTCCTTAGAGGTGTATTATGGTAATTAAAGATGATGTGTCACAATGTCTGCAACTTACTTTCAAATGGTTTGCAATAAATTCTTTAAAGTTTGTATGTGTTGTGTATTGGAGAGAGAGAAAGGAAAGAGAAGCAATTGAGGCAAGATGTTAACAATTGATGAATCTAGAAGAATGGTATATGGCTGTTCACCACAATTTCTTTCAAATACTCTGTACATTCAAAACTTTAAAAGATAGTAAAAATAAATAAAGAAAAGTCTTTGTGTAAGGCAGAAGTAACAGGAATGAATACAAAGTGATTTTTTTTTTCATTTATATTCCTTTACCATATTCTGTCTGAATATACTATAGATGTGATATTTTTCACAGTTGTTGTTCAGTATCTACTTGGAACAATCAATAGGACCTAGTGCCTGACAGGATGTAGATGATGGCACAGGCACAGTGACAGAGCCAAAGTGGCCAGAGCAAGTGACGGGGAGTTGAATGAACAAGGATACAAGAAGGTAGCAGCCAGAAGAGGGGAGAATGAGTTTGGTTTCATGAGTAGCATTTTAAAATGAGTTTTGATGACCTGGAATGGGTCTGGGAGAGATCACCAGAGAATGAGTGGAACTAAAGGTATGGTTTTATGAGAGTAATGTGGGAGGAAGTGAGGGTGGTGGTGTGGCAGCTGTCCGCAGATGTGAAACACATTGCAAAAGGAGTAGACTTGGGCTGGGGTTGTGGCTCAGCCATAGAGCACTCACCTAGCATGTGTGTGGCCCTGGGTTTGATCCTCAGCACTACATATAAATAAATAAAATAAAGCTATTGTATTCACATTCAGCTAAAAAAATAATAATTAAAATAAAAAAGTAGTAGACTTAATGTGACCTAAGAGGACTTCACATAGAAAATGGGTGATAGTTACAGAGACAGATTTAGGCTTAGGATGTAGCATGAGAGTTGTGCCCATTTCCCTGTTGGATGATGTCCATGATGGGCAAGAGTCAAGATGAACAAAGGTCTTGATCTTCAAGCAGCATCCAGTGCAGTAAAGGAGGAAAACACAAATTCAAGCAACTCCTTGTTGGATCTTTCCAACCAATATTAGGCAGAAGAAAAGTTTCATTGCTTGATATAGATCTTAAAATGTGCATAAAACACAATTGTCCATCCAAAGTCATCCCATTCCATTTAAGCACTTAGGAGGACTGCATATAGGAAGGGCTTAATTTTCAACACATACAGAGTTCACTTGGCCAATTTGTGGCAAATGAAATCCCAACTGTCCAGAAACAGCTGTCTCAGCTGTTTGCAAAATGTCAACCCCTGTCCCACAATACCCAGGTACAGCTGTAGAGGATAGGTCTTTAAGAGTGAGATTTGGACTTGGCCTTCAGAGAAAAATAGTTCTCCAAGAGGGAAGCATGTGTGTGTGGTGGGGGTGCCTTTCAGAAGGAAAGGAAGAGCAGAAAATGTCACCTCAGTCACCCTCCCCTGCCTTCTTTCAGGGAAATGGTTTGAGAATTGAAGAAAAACTCATCAACTAGAATCCTGGTTTCTTCTAGGTTGACACCTGAACAGGGCTACTTCTTTGCCTCCTGGTTTGGGATCCATGAGGCAGGTCAGAGGATATGGGCCAGAACTCCCTACTGGAGGAGTCTGAACTCAGGCACCTGCAAGATTTGGTAAAAGCTTCAAAACTTACTTTTTTTTTTTTTATCTGTTCTCCTCCTTGTCCCCCTAAATTAGCAGAATGGATTATGTAAACTGCATCCCAAGTACATTTTTGGCTGGTTCCCTCTCTTCCAGGAAAATATGGAAATTGCTTTAAAAGTTTCTCCTGTGGAAGGCCATGGAGTGATTGGCCTCCTCTCCTCCTCCACATCCCCATGGCTGACGTGCCCGGCATCTGGTGAGGTCTTTTCATGTATTTCATCTTCCCAAAATTCCTAAAAGGAAGATACTGTAAGTAACTCCTTTCTCTGGATAAGGAAAGTGAAGTTTAGAGCATTCAGGTAACTTGTCCAAGGTCACAATGCCAGGAAACGAGAGAGAAGATGCCAGGATGCACGTGGGATTCACCATGAGACCCAAGCTCTTAAGCTCCACATGGCAGGTTTCATTGCCCAGTCCACACTCTGAAAACTCACATGGACTGGGTGCTGCTGGGTTTCAGACTGTTCTGAGGACTTCACATCAGTCTGTTCTATTAACTGCAACACAGTCCTGTGAGGCAAACACTATTATTATCTATGTTTTAGAGAGAATCAAATTGAGGCACTGAGAGGTTAAGTAACTTGCCCGAGGTCAGAATTTTAACTTAGGCAGTCTGACTCTTACTTATGCCAGGGCTCTATTTCTAAAAGAAAAGCACAGACCATAGATACAGGTAACTCGCAAGGAAGGATCTTTCCAGGGGTAAATCACACCTGGCCAGGACTCAGGGTAGCTCACCTGGCCCCTCCCAGGGAATATCCAAATGCCGGTCACAAGCGCATCCCTTTGTAGTCATCCGGGTCCCTGGAATCTCTCAGTGTGAGAGAGGAATCATAGATGTCTCCTGAACTATAGGAAGGGCTTAATTTTCAAGTGTTAATAATGAAAAACCCAGGAGAAACATGTTCATACTGGGAAAATCCTGCAAGAGATTTTTTTTTTAAATTAGCATAGCCATTCTCAAAGTTACAAAAGAAGTTCCTTGCTGTTGGCATTTACTAATAGTTTGTCTTGGGCTAAATGAAAAGTATTTTCATACTTTTTGGGGAGAGAGGTTGACATCAATGCAAAGAGAATCATTGGCTAGTGTATAAAGAAAAATTTGAAGAGAAGAAAGAATGATAAAAGGCAGGTGGATAAATGAAAATGTTGTACCTTTTTCTTAGAGTGAATGACAACAGCTGGAAATGGGAATATAATTTGATCATCTAAAATGTCTCAACTTGTTGATTACATAGACACTTCCCTTTTGTAAATTTGATTTCAGAGTTTTATTATTGAAAACTTCATGAGGTTTTAGAGTATATGTTTCAGGTTAACTTTCAAAATTTGTTCACAACCAGTTTGACCAGCACCCTGACTAGTCAGAGAATGTGTTCCCTGGTATGTGGCATACAAATCTCAGGATGCCACGGATTGTAGTTTTCAAATGAGACCAATGGGAACATGTAGTGTAGCAACATATCACTCCTCTCGGATCAGTTCTTCTAGGATTTAAATAATCTAAACCCCTAACCACGAGAGCTCAGCAAAAAGATTACTGGGGCTGGGTGTGGTGGCTCACTCCTGAAATCCCAGTGACTCAGGAGGCTGAGGCAGGAGTATGGCAAGTTCAGGGCCAGCGTCAGCAACTTGGTGAGACCCTAAGCAACTTAGTGAGTTTCTGTTTCAAAACAAAAAATAAAAAAGGGTTCCAGACGTAGCTCAGTGGCAAAGCACCCCTGGGTTCAGTGACCAGTACCAAAAAAATAAAAATAAAAATAAAAAAAAACACTACTGAGCAGCTCAAGTATACAGAAGAAAGGTGAATATCAACTCACCCATTTTGCTCATAGTTGAATTCTTCTGAGACAGTCTATGCCAGTGGATTTGACTTTAAAACCACCTTTAATGTTTACCTTGTTTCATCAGTCAGTAGACTAGAAGAAGCAAATGGAAACTGCAGAGGAAAGGATTACTACTGGAGATAGCACACAGCAACAACAGCAAAAAAGAGGCCAGGAAACAAAAGAATAGGAAAAAAAAAAGAAGAACAAAACACAGTGACTCTAAACACAGGAGAATCTGAGGTCATTTAGTGTAGGGGTCAATTGCCCGGACACCCCAATCAATAATCTGGAGGGCAGAGCATCATTACAATTATATATACTGATGACTTTGGACCACAAGGAAAGATGAATTTGTGTACTAGTTGTTTTTTTAAGGAGGAATTCAGTAAACAGAAAAACATTATATTCTAAAAACAAACAAAAAATTTTAAAATAAACCTTTAAAGAATAGTTTGTTATTTAGAAATGTCTCTTAAGATGAGAAATAGATAATATTGCTATATTTAAAAGTATGCTCATATATACACACATATGCAAGAGTAGATTGCTCTGTAGGAAATATAGGAAATGGTAGTACCTATGAGAATGTTGACTATGAGTTTTACATTGAATTAATAATTGCAAGGTAATAAGAGAGAGGAACTTGCATTTTCCAAAATTCCAGGCGCCTGAAAAAAATCTATTGGTCAGATCAAGCTGTCTGCAACCCAAGAAATAGTTGGAAAGTGTGCCCAGGTCTGGAGCTGCATGGCTAGGAAGGTCCATACTGCCAGCTGCAGTTTTGGAAGACAGTGGGGCGGGGAAGTAAAGGGGAAGCAGCAAATGACAAAGCCTATGATTTCTTATCAAATGTGTCTCCATCAAAACCCCAGGTTCATAGTATCATTAAGAGACATTGGAGGGGCTGGGGATGTGGCTCAAGCGGTAGCGCGCTCGCCTGGCATGCGTGCAGCCCGGGTTCGATCCTTAGCACCACATACAAACAAAGATGTTGTGTCTGCCGAAAACTAAAAAAATAAATATTAAAAAAAAATTCTCTCTCTCTCTCTTTCTCTGTCTCTCTCTTTCTCTTTAAAAAAAAAAAAAAGAGACATTGGAAATTGTTCATGTGTAGAAAATGGCTAAGGAGTTGAGGTCTACCTACTAGCAGCCAGGGTACTAATGCAATCTGCAACACTTGGATTTAGAACAACTGGAATAAATCATGAGGACAAAAGTTCATGAATTTATAGGAACCTTAAAGATAAATGACAGGTTCAGAATTTGGGGATCTGAAAAAATTTACCTGAATCTCTGACACAGAGGAGCCCAAGAGAAATATCTCTCTCTCTCTCTCTCTCTCTCTCTCTCTCTCATCTATTTGCATGTGTATATTTTTATTATTCAATGACATGTAGCTATTGAATACCTACTGAATAATAGGTGTTGTGCTAAATGCTTTTACATTCATGAAATCACTAATCCTTAAACTAACTCCTGGGAGGTATGAATTCTTACACTGAGGAAACTGATACTCAGAGAGGTTAACTAACTTACACAAGGTAAAAGTCACACAGGCAAAGAAATAGTAGCTATTATAAAATATTCGTCCTGAGTGAATTTTAATGCACCAGGAAAAGATGCTCTACTTTACTTCCAAACCTACGTTCCCTCAAATTGTCAGGGTGTCTATCTTCAGGTTGTCAAGTTACTAAACCTTGACAACAATGAAGGAGAATTTTAATGTTCCAAGATTTCAATAGACCTGGAGTTTCTGTGGGAATTGAAGATGCAGATTTAATGTGGGACAAGGAGAGCGGCCCTATCTTGTAGATTTAAGGTGTTTTCTGTATATACATGTTGGGAGTCGTTTTCTATTGCTCCCTCCATTGCTAGAGATAAAGAATGAATGATACGGAGTTCACAGGACTGATATCCATCTGCAGCAGTACTTATTCCAGCCTCCCAGGGATAAATACAAGGATGTGCTGATAATAATTACGCCTTGATACACGAAATAGGATATAAAAACGCTTTCTCAATTGGGCTCACTGTGAATAATAATGCTGTCCATGTGTTTATGGGAGGCAAAGTATTTAAAGCTCTATTGTTATTTTCACAGGAAAACAACTTTGAGGAGAGCATATTTTCCATATTACCCTGGGAATGCATATTTATCTCACAGTACTGTCGCTTGCCTTTTCTTCTCTAACCTGCATAAATTCCTCGTATTTAAATGCGAGGGAGACATTCTACCTTCACTTTGAAAGGAGAGACATGCAGAATGTCAAGCAGAACCAGTGTTCCTGACTTCTGACCCAGCTGGGTCCCCCCCCCCACTCCATTTCTAATGACTCAGAAAGGCTCTTGGAGGCCTAGAGATAAAAGGCCCTATTAGAAGTGCAAAATATGACTATTATTACCTCCTCTAATAATGCTTCTTGCCAATTTTTCAAATGACTAGAGTCTGTTTGCTAATTATTACTCCACAGTTTCTGCATTCATTTTCTTTCCCTGAAGGAGACTTTGCTATGAAGATGAAGAAAAGTGCTAGAAAGTGTGTTTACTGCCATCTATGGGATGCCGCTGGGCTACCACAGCAGCAGATCCCCTTCTCCTCTGTGATGCTAGGGAAACTTCAGTGACAAAGCCACATAGGAGGGTCCGTGCATTGCAAGCAAAGGGATTGCACAACCCTCTGCAGGAAGGCATCATTGGAAAATTGTTTGTTTAAAGATTCCAGAAACGTAAGTTCACATTGCTACTTTAGGGAGTGAGGGAACAAATTTTCCTCTATTCAGGGCAATTATATTTATATTTATAGTAATATGAGGGCCTCTGGGTTCCACTCATAAGTAGGGCTTCAAATATCCTAGCAGAGAATGCTTGAAGCAAGAATTCATTTGCTGGACAAGTCTGAAAAAGGCCAAGAAACAAGAAATAATAAATGTTTTAGATGTATAAAGTATATGTGCCATGGCCTAAGAACTTGAGTTTCATGAATCAGGCTTCTCAGGACATTGTAACATATCCTATTATTTTAACATCAGAAACTCTTTGTGTGGGAGGTAGCAAATTACAAAGGGGACAAGGGTTTTGAAGGGTAGACTCTTAAGAGAAACAAGAAATGAAAGTGCATATCCTAAACTGTAGGGAAAGGAGACTATTATAAACAAAAACAGATACAAGAGCTCAAGACAGCAAAGCAATTTGGACAGTCATAGTCTAGTGTTCACATTAATGACGCAATTATCAAATAATTGTTAAATTTTGCTAGTTTTTTTGTTTTGTTTTGATTTTGGTACTGGGAATTGAATTCAGAGGCACTCAACCACTGAGCCCCAGCCCCAGCCCTTTTCAATATTTTATTTTAGAAACAGGGTCTTGCTAACCTGCTCAGGGCCTTGCTAAGTTGCTGAGGCTGGCTTTGAATTTAGGATCCTCCTGTCTCAGTCTCCCACACAACTTGGGTTATAGGCATGCACAAATTCCTGGCTTGTTAGGAATTGTTTTTTGTTAATTGTAAACATGAAAGGACCAAAGGATATTATTAGAGTGCACAGAAGGAGAAACATACACACATCCCTCAAAATGTGAAAGGATATTTAACCTCACTTTTACTAAGAGAGCAGCAAATTAAAAGTGAATGAACTTAAGACAAGTAACTGGGAGAAGATCTTTGCAAAACAAATATCAGACAAATGCCTTATATTCAAAAGATACAAATAACTCTTAAAACTAAACAATAAAAAAAGAACAACCCAATTAAAAGGTAGACCAAAGATCTGAACAGGTACCTCACCAAAGAAGACAGAGGGCAAACAAGCATATGAAAATATGTTCAATGTCAATAGGGAAATGCGAATTAAAATCTGTAGTGAGGGCTGGGGCTGTAGCTCAGTGGAAGAGTGCTTGCCTAGCATGTGTGTGGCACAGGGTTTGATCCTTAGCACCACATAAAAAAAAACTAAACAAATAAAGGCATGCTGTCCATCTACAACTATATATTTTTTTAAATCTGTAGTGATAACAATGAGATATCTCTGTACATCTATTTGAAAGAAAATCCCAAACACTGATAGCACTCAATGCAACAGGAACTCTTATTCAGTGCTGTTTGGAATTCAAAATGTTACAGTCACTTTGGAGAACAGTTTGGTGGTTTCTTAGAATGTGAAACATAGCCTTAGTCCATGATCCAGCAAACATTTCTGGATTTGTATCCAAATGAGTAGAAAACACAACCACATAAAAACCTGCACATGAATGTTTACAGCAGCTTCATTTATAATCATCCCTAGTTGGAAGCAACCAAGATGTGCTTTAATAGGTGTGTGGCTGAATTGTGGTATGCCTAGACAATGGAGTATTAGTTGACCCTAAAAAGAAATGACCTATCAAGCCACAAATAGAGATGAAGCCATGAAAATACATCATGCAAAGGGAATGAAGCCAGTTTGAAAACGCTCCATACTGTATGATTTTAACTACATGATATTCTGGAAAAGACAAAAATGAAGAGTATTAAAAGATCAGCTTAGGAGGAAGCAGTGAGGAAGGAATAAATAAGTAGAACACAGGGGACTTAGGGCACCAGAACTACTCTGTAGGATACTATGATGATGGGTAGGTGTCTTTATACATCTGTCTAAACCTATAGAATGTACGCTATAAAGAGTAAACCCTTCCCAGCAGCTCAGAGGGCTGAGGCAGGAGGATTGTGAGTTCAAAGCCAGCCTCAGTAGGGCAAGGCACTAAGCAACTCAGTGAGACCCTAAATAAAATATAAAATAGGGCTGGGGATGTGACTCAGTAGTTAAGTGCCCCTGAGTTCAATCCCAATACCAAACATAAAAAATAAAAGAGTGAACCTTAATGTAAACTACCATGTTCACTTAATAATAATGTATCAACCTTGGCTCATCAGCTATAACAAATCTGCCACACTATTGCAAGATGTTGGTAATAGAGAGGACTGAAAGGAAGGCAGGGGTGGAAAGGATTCTATGGGAACTCTTTGTACTTTGGGCTTAGTTTTCTGTAAATCTAAAACTGTTCTAAAAAATAGTAATTAAAGCAGATGGGAGATGGACAAAGGTATATAAGAAAAATAAAAACAATCAGAATGTAGATACTGCGATCCTAATGTCAGACAGAGAAAAATTCAAGAAGAAACAGAAGAGAAAAAGAAAGTAGCTTTATAAAAGCTACTCTTTGTGGTGAAAACATATTTTCAAAAATTAATATTCTTTAATCACTGATTGACAAAATGTTAAAAGAAAATTTGGTTCCATACCATGTGGCTATTGGTGTGGGACACCAGTCCTCTCTCATGCAGTGGTGGCAGCGGTAAAACAATGAGGCCAACTCTGAAAAAGATGGTGGGATAATGGGTATTGAAATGACAAACATACATATCCTTTCCTGGAGTCAGCCATTCTCATGGGAAATTTAACCTACAAGATATACCCGAACACTTGAACATGGAATAAACACAAAGATTATAATAACAGCATTTTTAATAAGAGTAGAAGATTGGGAGCAACCTGATGACCATCAATAGGGCACTGCTTCGTTAAATCATGCTCGCCTGTACCATGGAGCAGATGGAGCCATCATAGAGAATAAGACAGCTCTTCACGTCCTGATGAAGAATGACGAACAAGACGTAAGTTTTCAAAAAGCAAGGTGTGGCACAGGGTCACAGCATTCTGCCTTTAAAAATATATATTCTTTATTTATTTAGCACTCTGCCTTTTAGCTCATATTCAGGGTGCCACAGGAGGCATGCACCTGTAACCTGGCAATGGCGGTGCTGGTAGCTTTTGTTGGGATTAGGGAAATAGAGGCTTGGGGTCCTGGGGCAGGAGGAGCATTTAACAATCATTCTCTACGCTTTTGTGTCTTTCCTGGAAAAAAAATAATAGAAAAAAATTAAAATAAAGAAGGCAAGAGGATGTGTTATAACACATATGGGGGATGTTTCCACTTACTCTTAAAAATGTTGATCTCTAAAATGTTGGTTAGCTCTCGTTATCTGGACAATTTAATCACGAGGAACACTTCATTTCCTGATGATGCTGGAGGAATAAGGCATCGCTCTGGTCTGCTGACGTATGCACACAGTTAACATTATCACCATAGAACTGGGATTTAGAACAAAGGACAAGGGTTTTCAGCAATGACACAAGGCAGAAGGAGAGCAGATAAAGCGGAGAGTCTATAATTCTCATAAAATACATGAGACCTCTGTGAAGTGTTGTGCTTCTGCATGTCACAGGCAAGGCTTCCTGTCCCCAAAGCAGCAAAGCTGGCTGCTGTCTTCCTAAAAAGTGGCATTGACAGGGAGAACAGATACAGGGCCCACTAGTTGTTCCAGAGGGATTGTAAAGAAGGCAAAGACATTGGTTCTGTCCTCCAGGAACTTGAAGCTTGTCATTGGCTATAGGGCACACAGCACAGGACTCAGGAAAGTATGCATCCCCAGAACCTATAAACCTAAGCACCAGGCACTTGCCCTGGGATAACAGAACAGAACAGAAGTTGATCCAAGTACCATAGCACAGGCCTATAATCCCAGTTACTTGGGAGGCTGAGGTAGGAGGATTGCAGGTTTTTCAGCCAGCCTGGGTAATTTAGTGAGTTATTTTATCTTGTCTCAAAATAAAAAGGGCTGGGGTATAGCTCAGTGGTAGAGTATGCCTAAGTTCAATACCCAGTACTGCAATTAAAGGGGGAAAAAGTTGACTACAGGCTGATAAAAGATCACAGAAATATGTCTCTAACATGTCTTAAAAATATGAAAGCATAGATGTTTTGCTGGACACAGTGGTACATGTCTATAATTGCAGTTACTAGAAAGACTCAGACAGAAGGATCATAAGTTCCAGGCCAGACTGGGTAACTTAGTGAGACCCTGACTCAAAATAAAAAATAAAAAGGGCTGGAGATCTAGCGCAGTGTTATTGCATGCCTGGGTTTAATCCCCAGTACTGGATTAAAGGAGGAGGAGGAGGAGGAGGAGGAGGAGGAGGAGAAGGAGAAGAAGAAGAAAGGAGAAAAAAAGAAAGGATATTTTACACAGAAAAAAAGAAAGGATATTTCAGGACATTTTTGAAAAAAACTGGAAAATCTAACAAGATGGGTCCTGCATTCCTTGCATGCTAACAACCCACTGAAGCTGAGCAGTGACTGTCCCCCTTTCTATGGGACATAAACTTGGCAGGTAACCATGGCCCAGTACTCCCTATTACCCACAGACTGCTCATCTCATTCCATCACTTACCTGGTCTTTGTAGATGTTTCAGGGCACAAGTCCTGGGCCAGCCTTGGGAGGGCTAGTGTGGGTAAGTGGTTTTGAAGTAGAAGGTGCTGGAACAGACCCTGACAGGCAGGGGATAGTAGCTTAGGCGGTTGGCTATGAAAGGCATTTTTAGAGTGCAGGTTCCTAGAAGACTGCCAACTTGGGCCATCGCAGGGTGCCTGTGCTTTGGGGAAGTCCAGATGGTGTGGAATGACGCTAGCCATCCAACAAACATTTACTGAGCTCCTGTGTTGTGCTAGGAATGTTATAGGAGCACATGAGCAGACAAGACAAATGGCTTCCTGCCTCACCAACCTCACAAACTACTAGTGGAAGAGGACAGTCAGTGAGAAAATAAACTATCACATGTAGATTTACAAGTTGTAGCTAGAGATATGAAAGAACGGACAGTATTGCTGTCCTAGAGAATTATAGTGAAGTTGGCCAGGGAAGGTGACTAGGAAACTAAGACCTGAATGATGAAAAGGGTCAGCCAGACAAGGGACATGATCAAGAAGATGTGAGGCAGCAAGAACAGCATGTGCAAAGGTCCTGCAGCAGGAGATCCTGAAATATTCCAAAGACTGGAGGAAGAACCAGAGTGTCTGGAGCCCAGTAGGCCAGGGGGAAAGTGGTATGAGACACGCTGAAGCAGCAGGGTCAGACTACCCAGGGAGGAAGCTCTAGGGGGGGTTTCAGGATGGGAACAACGTGATTCAATTCATAGATCTAAGGGACCTGAGAGATCACCATGGGGAAAGATGTAGCAAGAGGACGCCAGGGAGACAGTGAAAGGATCAGAGCAACTGGTTTTGGCGGTGCGCCCTGAGCCTGCCCATGACTAGCACCAGAGCACTGGACAGCAGCTTCTCCCTCTTGACATCTAGCCACAGCGCCCTCTCCCGTTCCCTCCTGTCTCTACCCTGAGGGCTCACGTTTCATAGATACCTGGTGAGAGAATGTGGGAAGAGTAGTTGGCTTCCCTTCTATTTCCTCTTCCTCCGCCAACACATGCACACCTGTGAGTGTTGCACACAGCGGTCTCAGATAGCCACGCACTTAGGGAGGCAGAGCAGGTGCAAAAGAAGCAGGTGGAGGGGCCTTTTCTGGCTAGAGCGGAGCACATCGACTGGAGCCCTAGCGCGGGCAGACGACAGTTAGGTAAAGCAGGGCTGTTGGTAGTGGAAACCCGAGACGAGAGGAGTATTAATATGATTTGGGAGGCAACGGGGAGTCTTTACAACCTTTCGAAGAGGAGAGCGATGTGATCTAAGTGACACTGGAGGAAGATGATTCTCGGTGATGTGTGTCCTACAGATGAGAGGGGAACCCAGGCTGGAGGAGAGCGAGCTAATTGGGAGGCAGAAGTCCAGGTGTGAGGTGATTATGTCCGAGCCACGGAAAAGAGAAGGAAGACAGAGGAAGAAACGGCAGAATTTAATGCTGAACTGAAGCTGCCTCTGGATGCGTGCTGGGGTGGGAGATAACAGTGCAAAGAGGAGGTAAGAAACAGGGGATGTGTTTGGCAATAACATAGGGGCTATAAAAGGGATTGGGACAGTGAGAAAAGGTAAGAAGGTCGGTGAATTAAACACAGAAATAGGCAGGACAACCAAGAGAAGCCCAAATATCATTCCTGTGGGAAGCCATCCCCCCCCACCCCGCTGCTCACCTTGGGTGGTCAATTACTTTCCTCCATGTGTGGTCAGTGCCTGCTCCATCTGTAAGATGCCTCTCCCTGTCTATGCCAGCTACTGCTCTGCGACCCCACCAAAGACAGAGTCTCCAGTTTGCTCCCTTTCTATTTCCAGGGCTAAGTTAACCCTTAGTAAGTACTCAGCGTATGTCGGTGAGTGAGTAAATGAGTGAATGTAAACCTTCCAAAGACGCACGGCTGAACCCCAACCACCATGCAACACTGTAAAACTTAACAAACTTTGTGGCAGCTGCAGCATCTCTGAAATCCTCATGGAGATCAGGTCACAGCTGAGGGCCTCACAAAGCCCTAGCCATTACAGGAATTGACAGGTGATCCTGGAAGTAGGACTGGGATTGGCAGATCGCAGGCTGGGGGAGTTAAGATAGTACTGGGGGGATTTGAGATCAAATTGCAGGGTTGTTTAAATATCTTAGGGTTACAAATGGGCTCTCACCCTTAAAATCCCATCTGCAAATACGCAGCCTTACACTGTCTAAATAGCTCTCTCAATGATGCTAAATCCCAGTGTTGGTAGAGACCCTAGGAAAGGCTTTGCATATTCTCAACCTGCTGCTCTCACTGAAATTACATTCATGTTACAAGGAAATGTGAAACCTGCAAAATACATAAAAATGAACCTTTCCCTACCACATGCTATGCCACCAAACAACATCAAGTAAGTTTGTTGAACTTTTTGGATCACTACCAATTATTCAGCATTTATGATGTGCTAAGCACTGGGAAGAGCATTTAATATTTACAAGTGCAGGAGATAGGCACTGTTGCTCCTGTTTTGAGGATGAGCTATCTGAGGCTTAGCTAAGTAAAATGACTGGTCCAATGGCATGTGATTTTGTGAGCTCCTCATTTGGTTATGCAACCTTCCAGCTGACAGGCCCCCCACACCCCACCAAGGACTGAGAGAGATGAGGCTCCAAGGACAGTGGGGAGTTGTCTGTGAATGAGCACTAGTGGAACCCACTGGAGCATCCCAGGTCCCCGGTGGGATGTGTGACAGGAAGAGAAGAATTCAAGACTGTGCTTTAGAGTGGGTCTCTGACACACACTTGGGGGAGTAGAAGAGGAGACAGTCAAGGGAACATAGACCTTTACAAGGAACAGTTAGGAGATTTACTCTGGGCTCACAAAAGTCCTTCTGCAGCCTGACACACTGAAGGCAGGGCCTCTAGCTTCTGCCTCCATTTCTTCCCACCTCTTCCTTTCCTAGCCACCCCTTTCATTGGATAAACAGCTAGATTGGATGACAACAATGTTTTCAATTCTATCCATGGGAAACAGTCTGTGAATCTGAAAGGACTGTACACTTTGAAGTTTTCCATGCTTGGGTTTTTAACCCCAGTTCCATTCCTTGCTGGCAGAGTGACCTTGAAGAGGACACATAGAGTCTTAAACTTGCTTCCTTACATACACCATGAGGTCAATGAACCTACTGCACCAGCTTTAGATTTGATAAGAGATTGGCTAACAAATGTGAGGACTTCTGTTTTCAGGAATATGACAGGCCAGATGTGTTGAAAGGGCTCCCAACAACGAAATCCCAGGAAATGCCAGTTAAAATATAATAAATGTATATTTTAACATATGGCTTTTCCAGAAATAAAGTAAATAATTGGAAGCCAGAAATGGCAAGAAAGAAGAATTCCAGGAGAGAATCTTGAGCTGAGTAACAAATTATTACTCTGCAACTTGTGTGTTAAAATGATAAACATTATCTCATAGGTCAGGAGTTTGGGAGCTGTTGAGCTGATTAGTTTTGGCTCAGAGATTGTCATCAAGGCATTCACCATGGCTACAGTCTCCTGAAGACTCAACTGGAACTGGAAAATGTGCTTCCATGTTGGTTCACTCACATGGCTTTTGGCAGGAGACCTTAAGTCTATGCATGTGTTCCCCTTTATAGAGCTGATTAAGTGTCCTAATAATGTGGCAGCCGGCTTCCCGAAGGTGAATGATCCAAGGAGAATGAGGAGGAAGATTTAATGTCTTTTTATGATCTAGACTTGAAGTCATATCCCATCATATCTGCCATCTTCTGTTCATTAGAAGCAAGACATTAAGTCCAGCCCAGAATCACAGGGATGGTAACTGGTTTACACATGTTAATAGGAAAAGTACTGGAGAATGTGTGGACATATTTTAAAAACAGTATAGTTAGCATTTGCACTAAGTGCAAGGATAAGCCTGGTGGGCTGAAGCCACATTTATGGCAAACTGGAGATCAAGACTGGGGCTCTGAATAAAGCATCACCCTTAGAGGGCTCTCCCCTCACTGGGAGAACCTGCCTCATAGAGGAGGTTTGCCTGCCTGAGCCTTAGCTTTGGGAATTTGGACTCAAATTTATATTATCATAGTGGCCTAAATATCCCAAATGAAAAATGTGGTTAAAGTAATTCCAACTCAATAATGTCCCTCTCTGAAGAATACAGTCCTCAAATCATTATTAAATTTCAAGGCCTATGGGATGACAATGAGAAATTGCTAAAAGCACAATGAAATAAACCAATGTGAACAAGAGACAACAGTACCACCTAAAAAGAAAGGTTATCTCCACAGAAACCATGATCAGATTGACAGCTGACTTCTCAACAAATGTTGGGAACCAGACAACATTGTAATAATAAATGTGAAAGTGCTTATTTCAGATGTTCCTTTGGACACTGGAGGAAGTGTGGAGGAGAGACAGTCAATTTAGAATCTGGACTGTAAATGAAAGTATAATACCTACCTCAGAAAAACATAAAATATAGGAGTATAGTAGTGTAGGTGGTAAAGAGTAATTTAATTTGCTTTTCAAGGGCTGGGGATAGGGCTCAGCGGTACAGTGTTATTCCTAGTGTTCAATCTCCAGCATTGCAAAAAAAAAAAAAATATTTCAAGAAGCCAGTGAAATTCAAAGAATGGCATAATAGCAGAGAAAAGAGGAGGAATACCCTTTTTGGGCCACTACAATGGCAAGGGATGGTTTTGTGCATGCCTAGAGGTCTTGGAAACCTGCCATTGCCCAAGGTCAACCTGGGCAACAACAGAGAAGCAACAAAAGGCAAAGAAGTGATTTGAATTTCAGCTGGTTTCTTTCCACATAGTGACTGCAGATATTCAAATGATGGGACTGAGATGTAGTTTAGTGGTAGAGCACTCTCCTAGCATGTGTGAGGCTCTGGGTTTGATCTCAAACAGCACACACACACACACACACACACAAAACAAACAATTATTTTAAATTGAACTTTTCCAGAACTCAACAGAACTTCAGGTTATTTATTTGGTGGGAGTGATTTTGTTGATGATATCAGAGGTGAGAAGGTCTGAGGAAGCAATGTAGTTCAAACTCTTAATTTTAAAGGCCAGGAAACTAATGCTCAGAAAGGAGAGCAACTTGTTTATAGTTAAATATACTGGGCCTAGAACCCACGTTTCCTACATGTACTGCAGGAGTTGAGCACATGAATAAAAGCATTATTTCAACCATGACTCCCCAGTGCAGTGGTTTACCACCCAAGTCCAGGCAGCTCAGAGAAATGTCTTGGATGAGTCACGTGGGAGCCCATTTGGGGCCAACGAAGAGCTAACTAACTAAGACTCTGCGGGAGTGTTAAGGAAATCGGGTCTTTTATTTGTGTTTGGACAGTTAGTTAGTTATATAAATGGATGTCTAGTTAGTGCACTCAGCATTTAAATCAGACCTAATGGTGACATTGGTTTGCTTGCCACACTGCCTGGTAAGGAGCGAATCTTTTCCAATAGCTTTTGCACATAGAGAATTTCAAAGTGTTCACACAAACATGAAGTGCATTTTAGTTTAAATTATTTGCATTTTCTTTACATGAATTTGAAAAAAGACAGAGGTGTATAGGCTCTTTGAACATATCTCCCTTTGTTTTTCCTCCCAGAGTATTTGTTGATTATGCCTTATGGGGTGAAGTCACTTGATGTGCTCCATACTCCTAGATTTCACCTTGTCTGCTTGATTATGGAAAGTACAAGCGATCCCTTCCTTAGGTCTCTGGGTCCAGGAAGTCTGATAACCAGGGGTTAGATGATGCACTGAGCCCCATCATTACCCCAGCCAGTCTCCCATATTGTTTCTGAAACTCTAAGGCATAATCCCCTGTATCACCTCAGGCAGTCCTACAACTAACCGGGTAACTGCTTCATTTTGCTAATGACGACCCGGATCTGGGGTTTTCATGGTTTTTGATCTCCTGGGGTCCAACATCACTGGTCTTATGCAAATCAAGCAAGGAAAGGAAACAAGTCAGAATGGAATTTTTCCAGTCTCTATTTTCTTACAAGTGCAGATTCTTTGGCTGAGGCTTGCGGGAATTTGGCTGCAAAAGAGGAAGCACTGTGTTTAGAGGGATGGTATGGATGTTCCAGGACAAGGATCTGTGTACTAGCCACCAAGCACTGAGTGCGAGGTGTTTATGAAGGCACTGTGCCCTTTCCGGCAGCACTGGGACCCAGCCCTCCTCTATGTCCTTTCCTCTTCCCCTTTGACATGAAATATGCTCTATTCTCCTAGAAACCACTCAGAGCTTCTTTTATTCTGGACAAATTGTGCATGGTTTGCAAAATAAACCCAAAAGAATGAATTGGAATAGACTTCTGGAAGGAAATTGGCAATACATTGACCCAAAAAAGCCATTACGTTTCGGGGGATTTCTCCTAAAGAGATAATCAGTCTCATTCATAGAGACCTAAGAAAAAAGAATGTTCATCGTAGCCTTGTTTATGTGAAAGCAATGGGGTCCCAGAGTTTCTACTGAGTGGGGTCAATGTCTCTCACCATACATGTACTTGCATTCCCTGGTTTAAGAGACGAACGCCAGGCAAACTGAGGAGCTAGAGAGCATCTTGAAGACAAACATTTTGAAAGCCTATTTTTCTTTGAGGTTGAGACATTTGCAGGCCTGTCAGGTGGATATGGCTGTACTGGAGAACAGATGGAAGAATCCTAAAATGTCTTGGGAGATAGAAGATTAAAGGAGAAAGCAAGACTAGGATTAGCAACAGGGCTTCTTCATTCCAAGGAAGCAGTGGTCCTGAGTTCAGAGTGTTGGCTGGTACCAACATTTGAACCGACTCTTCTGCTAGAGAGACTGATCATTCCAATTTGCCTGGGATAGGGGAGTTCCTGGGATGTGGGACTTTTCGTGGTAACACCAGAAAAGTCCCAACAAACTGAGATGGATGGTCATCCTATCCCACACTAAAGAAGGTGTGGGTGAGCACTCAGAGAAAGAAGTCATTAAGACTTGATGGTGTGTAGCTCAACATTGGACACACCAGGCTTTGAGCTATTTTGCTAAGGAACCCACCTGAGCACAGTGAAGATGCATCTTTCTTCTCGCTCCATGAGGGCTAACAGTTTTGAGGTGCATGGATAGTATTCAGTCACACCAACGCTTGAAACAGTGAATCTTCGGATGCTGCTGATGAGTTGGTACAACAGGAGCAGAATGCCAGGCCGCAGCATGTCCCTAGGGACTGGTAGCCTTGGAAACACATTGCTTTGGTTCAGTTGCCCAGGAAAGCTCACAAGAACCAGGGAAAATCCATGGTCTGGGGCTCCATGGAAATACTGAGGGAGAAAGACACTAAAAATGATGGGAGTTGGGTCCTTAGAAATCATAAATTTGGGGAAGTAAAGTTATTACATTTGTACTCACTGGCTAGTAAAGCCTGAGGCATTCAGGTTTCACATTCATGAATAAAAATTTAAAACTATCTGGGGGCTGGGGTTGTGGCTCAGTGGTAGAGCACTCACCTAGCATGTGCAAGTCATTGGGTTCGATCCTCAGCATCACATAAAAATAAATAAATAAAATAAAGGTTTTGTGTCTAACTACAACTGAAAAAAAAAATATTATAAAAAACTGGTAATAAAAAGTTAATTAAATAATTTATAATATTCATAGTCATTTGGATGAAGATGTAAATAAAATATATCTAGAGATAAAGAATATTAATACACTTTGAGTAGAATAAAATCAGGATATAAAATATAACCCTATTTTATTATTAGAGGATGTCTATATTTTTTGTGAAGTGCTGGGAATCAAACTCAGTACCTCACACATGCTAGGTGTTTTACCACTGAACTACATCCTCAGCCCCTCTATATTTTTAATTTAGATGTACTAATATAAATGGTCAAAAGAGTATATAAGATTAAAATTAAGGGGACTCTGCTTAGTGGGATTTGGGTCACTTACATTTTTATTACTCTTTAGATATCTTGATTTTTAATTTTTTTCTTAAAAGCATGCATATTTTACGCTATACCCACCCAACATATACACATTTAAACTATAGACACATACCAGGCAACTGCAGGTTCTTAATACCTTTTCATAAAAAAGGCATCATATCTACAATTGAGATCTGATGCCTTGAATATTATATTCATAAAGAACAAATCACATTTAGGCTGAGCTAAGAAATGCATGCATTAGGAGACACTGAGGGGGAAAAACATATCTAAGTTCTCAAGATCATCAGGAACTGGGGGAGGAAGAAACTAGAACTGTTCTTTCCTTTTATTGGCCAAAGTTTCTTCTATGCTCAGAACTGCATGAATAACAGACTTGATGATGTAGGTAAGATGCAGAAGCACTTTAGCCCACAGGGCATTTGATGGAGGCCTAACAATGCTCTGGCCAAGAGCAATGGGCTCTGGGAAAATTTGCAGACAGAGTGACTGCTGTGAGAGGGGTCCATGCAGGATTTTCCTGGATAGGAGCCCTGATGTCTGTCATTTCAGAGCTTTGCAAGGAATGGGCACGAAACAAGCCCTGAATGTGTTTGTTCCATTCATTATCAGCCAACACCTGATGCCACAGCACTTTATTATATTCTCTATACTAAGTATTTTGCATGATACTTAACACATGCACGCACTCAAATGTGTGCGTGGGCGCTCACGCACATTATCTTTTTTTAAACCACATCTGAGCAGTAGATATTACCCCCATTTTAAAGATAAAAAACTGAGACTCTGAGTGGCTTAATAACTTCATAACCACTCTCTGTCCCTGATGATACTAGGCAGTGGCACTTGTTATCCTAGATTTGTCAGCCCTTTATGTTCCCAGCCCAGAGAGGTAACCACAGGAAAGCAGCCACATGGCTATTCTGGGAAACAGCACACGCTGGCACAATGTATTAGAATGCTGATGGCTCAGACAGCGGAGATTAGAGGACACAAAAGCTCCTCTGCTTGTCCTCGGCAACATGCCTTCACTGTTGATGAGCAGAATTCAGAGAGCTCAAGAATTGTACACTTAACAGAAGCTCATCCAACCTCTTTGGTCGGGATAATGGACTGGAAATCAAGCTCTTGCTGAGAGTTTCTAGTTCAATCAAGTCAGAAAATTACATGAATCTCAATTTTTAAAATAACGTGTATTTTGCAATATGATTGAAGGAGTACTTTGGACTTGAGTTTTCACTAGCCAGCCCACATTTCTCTATTCCTCAAAAAATTCACAGGGACCTATCCCATAAGATTTAATTATATCAAGCTGCTGAGGTCCATCAGAGGGTGTCTACAGACAGGTTGACTTCACTTGATGGAAATACAGAAAATTTTTATGTAAAGTTGTGCCCACAGAATTGTTTAAAATATGATACTGTGCAGAAGCTACAAATTGGAACATAGCAGTTCCTGAAAACAAAAGCCTGTTCCTGTCCCCCAAAACTAAATAAACAAGGATGAAGGACACTGAGACCATAGTCAACAGTCTAAGCAACGGCACCTCTCATAACTATAGATGAGTTTTTGCCATATTGGGGACAAATGATGTGAAATGGCATCTTATCTATGATATGCAAAGTAAAGGGGCAGATAAAGGTGTGAAGTAGAGGAAATATCATACAGTAATGTAAATTCTTTAAGTGATAAGCCTTTCTGAAAATATCAGCATACAGAACTGTTCTTCTAAAGATTGGGCCTTTCATTCACGCACTCTTTGTGGAAGTCTCTTTTGGATTACCCAGATGAGTACTGTAACTCACGGGTTGGAGTTAGCAGTTTGTAAGCCATAAAGTTTCAAACTAGGCCTTTCACTTTTTAAAAGTCTAATATTTATTTATTTATTTGGAGATGAGGGTCTCACTAAATTGCCTAGGCTGGTCTCAAACTCTTGGGCTCAAGTGATACCTCCACTTTGGCCTCCTGGATAGCTAGGACTCTGCTCGCTCTCTCTCTCTCTCTCTCTCTATCTATCTATCTCTATCTCTATCTCTCTCTCAACTAATATTCTTCTTCTCTTGCCATGAATATGTGTTACAAGAAACAACAACCCTAGCAGTAATCTTTCCAACCCATTTTAATTGACACAGAAAAAAACTGGGCTCAGAATAATTCCAGACTTATCTGTGATCACAGAATGCTTTTTTTTTTTTTTTGCAAAGTAAAATCAGTATAGATTATGGAAAATGATAGATCTCTGCTTACTGTATGAGTCCTGACTCTGCCCCTTGCCCTTGTGGCCTGAGGTATAACCACCTAGCTGCAGTGTCCACAATGTTATATATAAGGTGGGGATGATAAAATATACTTTAGGGATTTTGTGGATTGAGTGAGAGCTACAAGAATCCCTGACCTAGGATAAGCTCCCAATAAGTGTCAATTTCCTTTCTTTGAAAGACAAGATCCCCAAACAAATGAAATATGTAGGAAAATTTAGACAAAATATCTAGGAAATTTAGACAAATTTCCCAATTTATTTTAGGTCACATGTAATCAAGACAGGACTTATATTCGTGTGTGTGTGTGTTGATGGGGATCGAACTCAGGGCCTCACACATGCTAGGCAACCACTCTACCACTGAGCCACATTCCAATCCCAGGACTTCCATTTGGAATTGATTTCCATAATTATTTTCATTTTTTAAAAAACCTGCACTTTCACAGGAACTCCCTGGGGATGGGGAAAAACATTTCCACTAGTGGCAGAATCTGTGATTCTCATGCTTTCCTTTCTGGTGCCTGGAAAGTGCTTTTCTCTGAGGTTATGAGAGGGCAAATGCTCAGTGTGGCCTGTATCACTTAGGATGTAGCTCAAGATCCAGAGGAGGGATGCTTGGGAGTTTGATAAGATTCACATAGCAATCATTGAAAATCAGGCTGAGCACTTGGCATGGAATCAGGATAACTATCAGATGAATGGAGGGGTGTGAATATGAAGTATAGCCTGGTTTTCAAAGCAAAAAAAAAAGAAGAAGAAGAAAAGAAATATACTGGCAATGATGGTCCTGAAAAATATTACTTCCAATCATAATAATATATATTAATATACATGTGTACACATACGCATTTCTAAGTAGCCGGAGAGTGATGATATCAAGAACAATAGGTGGCTCAGGCTTCAAAGAAACAAATCATTTGAGTACAATCACTTTTGCTTTTTTGTTTTTTGACAGTTATAAATAGATGAAGGGGAAATACAAGAGATATAATATATCTTATGTTGGTAAAGATTTGATATGTCTCAGGAAATTTTATTGCAAAATTAGCTGCAAAATCACAAAGAAAGATTATTGATAAATTGCAGCATATCTGGTTGTTGGCAAGTGCAGAAATGGCTGTCATGGATGGTCTTATACTTTCATCATTAATTGGGAAGAGGGAGTGGATTGCCTGCTGCATTCATGATTATTGCAGGTTATTCTAAGTCAGGATATGGTAGGAAGACTGATTAACCAAAGTGACATAAGGATCCCAAAAGAAAGGAGAAAATTGGACAGAAGCAATAGCCAATTGAGAAAATCCATGTCTTTAGGTTTGTTTTGATTTACCTTTTTCACAAAATTGAATGAGAACTTGATAGCAAAGTAGAAATGGATCTGGAAGCGGTGATATGGATAATAGGAAGAAATACTCATGGGAACTAATATTTGCCAGGAACCTATCATGTGTCAAGTTCTGCACTTAGACCTCACATTCTGTAAGCAGGTGCTCAGAGGAGGCTCAAAGATTTAAGAATCCCAGAATAGAAAGGGAACTCAAAATCCCTCATAATCCAGCCATTCTGAAGAAGTATAAGTTGACTCCCTTGACTTCAAGGAGCTTGATTCTATAGTAGCACAAAATTCTCACAGCAGGTGACCAGCTGCACAGAGATGTGTCTGTACACAAACAATCTGAACAAAAATAACTTCATTCATTCTTGGTGATCAATATGAGGAAGATGAAACAAGGTTTTAAATGAACTCTGGCAGGTAACTCAAGGGAGAAATGGTGGAAGGTGTTCTTGAGGCACATTTGATGGAGGTAGTTTCTGAATTACATCAGTAGAAGAGTGTATTTGATGATTTATTGCTGCACTGAAGTCCTCTGGGATTTTGAAAACCAATCAACTGCAAGCAGGTTCATTTGTGGAGTGAGGAACCGGAATGGAACGGTGGACTCAGAGCTAGTCCCAGCTACTGCACTGACCAAGCCAGTTCAGGGAAGTCACTCTCCACCCTGGGCATGGATTATTTCATCTATAAAATGAGGAAGCTGGGCTAGTTCAGGGGGAATCACAAGCTCAAATTTCTTCAGGGTCCAGATAAATAATGTAACTATGTAAAGTTTCCATAGTGGGTGGTGGGTCCTGAGAGATTTCTCACACCAATTAAGATATTCAAGATTTGGAAAACAATTTGCTGAATAAACAAAACACTCTGTTTGTGGGGCAAGATCACTATTCTATTCCATTATTGTATTCCTGAGGAAAAGAAGGGAGGAGAAAGTTGGGGTAGTTATGGGAACAGAGAGTAATAGAGAAAGCCATGTCCAGAGTTCAAGGAGAAATCACAGAACCCAACTTCATTCTGTTCCAAAGAACCAAGAACTACAAGCTTGGAGAAGCAGAGATAGCTAGTCATTGCAGAATTTCTATACCAGTGCTGTCCAATGGAAATATAATGTGAGCCACAAAAGTAATCTGAAATGTTCCTGAAATCACGTTCAAAAGTAGAAAAAAAAGACAGGTGAAAGTAGTTTAATACTATATTTTATTTAACCCAGTATATAAAAAATACAATTTCAAGTATAATCAATATAAATATGTAAATGAGAAATATCTCATTTACATATTTATATTTACATGTTTATATTTACATGTTTTGACATACTCCTTTGAAATCTGGCATATATATATACAGCACAACTCCATTTGGACTGGCCAAACTTAAAGTGCTGTATCACACTGATACAGCTGGTGGGATAATATTAGACAGTCATCTCTACTCTTGCCTAGTTCCAGACTGATCAAATGAGGGGAAAGGAGGAAACGTGGAAGCTAATTTTTTTTTTCTGGTACTTGGATTGAACCCAGGGGTGCTTAACTATTGAGCCACATCCCAAGTCCTTTTTATTTTTTATTTTGAGGTGGTCTTGCTAAGCTGCTGAGGGCCTCACTGAGTTGCTGAGGCTGGCCTTGAACTTTAGATCCTCTTGCCTCAACCCACCTGAGTCGCTGGGGTTACAGATATACACCATGTGCCCAGCTTCAGAGCCTAATTTTAAAGAAACATTCATGATTCAGAAGACAGATATGTCAGAAAGGCACCAGGAAAGATGTCATTGGGAAAGCTAGCAAAACCTACTCTATTCGTTTTTCAAAACTTATTTTAAGTTTATATAGAGTAAAATTCACTCTTTGTGGTATACATTTCTAAGAGTTTTGACAAATGCAGAGTCACATGATAGATACATGATTCAAGACAAAAAACAATCAAGACACAGAACAGCCTCCTAATACTTGAATGTTCCCTCCTGCTGCTCTTGCAGTCAACCCTTCTACACCTGCCAGTTCCTGGCAACTGCTGCTCTGCTCTCCAGTTACAGTTTGCCTTTTCTAGAATGTCATATAAGTGGAATCAACAGCATTCTCCCTTAGCAAAAATGCATTTGTGACCCACCCATATCATTGTGTGTATAATTGTTTATCATTATTGTTGAGTAGTACTCCATTGGATGGCTAGATCACAGTTTGTCTATGGACATGAGGTGTTTTCTACTTTTTTATAAAGCTATTTATTAATTTATAAATTTTACAGATCATACTTTTTATTTCTTGTAAGACCTTCTGCCATAACACAAGATCACAAAATTTTTCTTTCCTTTAAAAAATTGTTATAAGGCAAGTGTGAGTTTAGGGGGTTGTGGGTGACCAAAAGACCCAACAAGAACAATCTGAGAAGAGGAAACGTTTATTTGGTTCTCATGGTTTCACGGATGGCTGACTGCATTCCTGGGGGCCTGAGGTGAGACAGAACATCGTGGTGAAAAGTATGTGACAGAGGAAACAGCTCAGGACATGGTCACTAGGAAGGGAGTTGCCATGTTAACAATATTTAGTCAATCCATGAACACAGTAAGTATATCTTTCCATTTCTTTAAATTTTTAAATCAACCTTTTTTAGTTTTTAAGGTATTGATTCTGCATTTGGTGCTATTATAAAAATATATTTAAAATATCAAAGTATTTTTATTACTTATATATAAAAATACATTTGAGGAACTATATTGATCATGTCTTTTGCAGCCTTGCAGAACTGACTTACTAGTTCTAGGTCAATTCTTTGGGGTTTTATATACAGATGATTATGTCTTCTGTGAATAGAAAATTTTATCTCTTCTTTTCCAATCTGTGGGCTTTTTATTTCTCTTCATTGCTTTGTTGCCCTAGCTAAGACTAGTAATATAATGCTTACTTAATGGGGGGGGGTAAGAGGAAATGCCTGCTTTGTTCCCAATTTTAGAAGAAAAGCATTTAGTCTTCATTTATGCCATTATGTTGTAGATTTTTAGGAGATGCCTTTTGTCTTGTTAAGAAAATTCCTATATATTCCTAGATTCTTGAGAATTTAAAATTATGAATAGATGTTGAATATTTTCAAAAATTTTTTGCATTCATTTTGGTAATCAAATAATTATTTTTCACTCTAGGTTCTCCGTTACATTTTAGAAGATTTGAAAGTAAGAAAATATGAACTTATTTCCATGCCAGTGTTCTTAATTTTGTATAGACACAACTTTTTGTCTGATATCATATTTCTCTGCCTAAAAACATTTTGCAAACTTTTCCACATGATAAATAAATGGCAAAGATTATAATATTTTTGTCTGATAGAATCTATTTCTCCTTCATACTTAGAAGGTATTTTTCCAAGTATAATATTGTGGATGTGGATTGACTTCTTTTTTTTTTCCAGGACTTTTGCCATTCCAATATCTTTTGGGTTGTACAGTTTCCAACAAGAAGTCTTCTGTAATTCCTACCTGTGTTTTTTCTCTGTATGTCATGTTTTTTTTTTTTTTAATTTTTTTTTTTATCTTTTCCTCTAAGCCACCCTTAAGATCTGCCCCTTTGTTTTTTCACAGTAGATAAGATATGACTATGTATGTGTGTTGGGCGAGAGCGAGAGTGTAGTTACATTTATCTTTCTTGGTTTTCTATGAACTTAAGTCTTTGTTTTCATACATTTCATTTATTTTGGAAAAAAAATTCACCTATTATTTTTTCTTTCCTTTCTTCTCTTTCTGGGCTTATAAGTACAAGTATACTAAGCTGTTTGTTTTCCTACAGCTCTTAAATGCTCCAATCTTGTTTTTTTTTTTCCCCCCTTTTGTTTTGCTCTTTGTGCTTCAGTTTTGGTAATTTCTCCAAGGTCACTGTTCTTTCCTCAGCCATCTTGGGTCTCCTGTAAAAACCTATGCAAGGCATTCTTTATCTTTATCATTGTGGTTTTGTCATTTTAAACATTTCTATGAAATTTTTGCTCATAGTTTTCATCCCTTTGCTGAACTTATCCGTTGGGCCTCATCGATTGTTCTCCTTTTCTATCAGATCCTTTAACATATTAATCATAGTTATTCTACTTCCTTGTCTAAAAGTTCCAACATCTGTGTCATATCTGAATCTGGTGCTGTTGTTTGCTTTGTCTCTGCAGGATCTCTGTTGTTTTGACTTGCCTTTTCACCTGCTTAAATTTTTGTTTTCCTTGAAAGCTGGACATCTTGTGTAGAGTGGTAGAGACTAAGATTACAAATTTTATGCTTAGAAATTGGTATACATTTCCTATGTAGACCTTCAATGTGGAGTTTTCAATCTACTAGGAAGCTGAGCTGTGTTTCCGGTTCCTTGTTGGAATGGGCTCCCCACAGTGCACCACAGACTGCAAGGTTCCTTTAGTGATGACTTGTGCTTAGCATGAGGCTGGGTCAGTATAGGGATTTTTCCAATATCAGCTTCACTATTATTAGCCTTAGTTCATCCCTTTTTGCTGCACCCCAGAGAAGGTCTCTTTTCACACTCTTGTAATTCTCCCAGCAGAATTCCACTGTTCCATACTTGTTAGCCTGTTGACAAGTGTATTTGTTGTTCAGACAATGCCTCAGACTTAGGTAATCATTGTGCCCCTGAGTCTCAAGAGTTTTCATTGCTTTCTCAATTCTTCTGCCCCTCCCTCAAGTTTAGAAGAGTTATTTTCTTCTATTTTCTTTCTCAATTGCAATGGATTTGCACCAGTGCCTTAGGGTGACAGAATTTGCTGCCCTTATTCCCCAAGTAGAAGACTTTTATTCCACAGAGGAGGTAGGGGAAAGGGATCAGGGAGAAGAGGATCCTCCCTTCCCACTGCCCTGACCTTGAGCTTGAGTTGGTATGATGCAAGTATACCCTTCAGAGATGGTTTCAAAAGACTCTCTCCATGATTTTTTTTGTGTGTGAGCACATGGGGAGGTCAGTGGGGAAAAACACCCATAAGATAATTTAAATCCCTTTATATCTGTGGCCCTAGGAGTTCTAGACTCTCTACATTACTAACCTACACTGAATCTTTACTAATTTGTTAGTAGTCTTAACTAAGTTTTTACCAGTGTTCAGCTTCCTCTGTCCCAGGTAAGAAATTTACCTCATCTCTTCAGGTAGGGCCCTGTCATACCTTTGCTCTCTGATGGGTAAACAGAAGTTGTGGATGTGCTGTTTGTCTGGGTTTTTTATTTTGTGTGTGTGTGTGTGTATTGTTGTTGCTCTTTTCCATAAAGGTAAGAGTGATGCCCCTTCCAGCTTTGGGCATCTCCAAATGAAGTCAGAAGTCTATTTGCTTTTGACAGACCTGTCACAGTTATGACCTGTGTTTAAGAATAGACCACATTCTGTCCTTCCATGACTCTATCTTTCCTTTGGCAGAATTTCCAGAAATTTGGAATTACAGGTCCTGATGGAGAACAGAAAATATATATTTCCCCTTGAAGGTAAATTGATACCACCTTCCATGTGGATTTGCATTTCTTGACATTCTCTGTAGAGTCCATTTTGGATATTTTCCCATTACTCTTCTTATTAAGTCAAAAAACCTCCAGAAATTCTCTTATGTTGAGAAAGGATATGAATTACATCATTATAAATTTATTTACCCTTGATAACACTTCACAAAAGCTTTTCTAAACCACATTTCCCATTTCAAAAGTATAAAGCCAACAGGCTATTCTATTATTTCACAAAAGAAATCATTCAATTAGTAGTATGTCAGATGAAAGGGACACTTTGAATTGTGGCGTCGTCCTGAACATATGAAAAAACAAAGTCTACACCTGTCATAACTATGAGATGAGGCATGAATATTCTATATATTTCTGATTAATCAAAATCCATGCAAAAATATCAGTCAGATCAGAAGAGTCAGAATTGATTAAACCACGTTTAGTTTATCTGTATTGTTCCAGTATCACACAGATTAGAATAGAAGCCACTGTGATAGTGTGGGAACAAAAGACTTGTCAACCTGACACTATTTTAAACACAGAAACAAATGGAATCTCGCAAACCAATTCTGATTAACTAAACCTGACTCTACCTTGAAAACCATAATGGTGTTTTTATGATTTTAATATGGTTATCAGCACAGCCCTTCTATTCTGAGGTATCTAGACACATAATCTTCAGGTAGTGGGAAAGAACATCTTCAATTTGAGAATAACATGGCCTGCAGTATGCCAGCCACATACAGAAAACCACAGGGCAAACTTGATTCTGGGGTGATTAAAAGCTCACTTGAAAGGACCTCTTTGCATGTGGAACTTTCCTGGGCAAAAGATAGAAGTTTTCTTTGTCTTCAAAGAGCTTCAAAGGATATGAAAAAAAAAAGCCTGTGCAAACTAGGGAATTAGATGTGTGAGGTAAAGAAAGTATTAACATTTTAAAATCAGTGTCAAGTCCCTTCTCGTTGGTTCCTTCTTCCAAATACCATCCACTCAGGTAGAAACAGGAGGAATAAATCCTGACCTGACTTCATCTACTGCTATTGTGCTAGAGAGACTAAGGACTTTGAAATAACTGGGTGGACATGGCTGGTGACTGAGGATGCAGAAATGGGAAGACACCTGGGAAGGTCCCCCAGGCCTCAAGGAGCAGTGCAGTGGGCAGATGTGGCGGAGCATCCTCTGGGTAACTAGAATGCATGTTAGAAGCAGCAGTTTTTGCTATACCTTGAACTGTCTGATCACCCACCAGAGGATTAGACCTCATGCACTCTGAGAAGCAGGAAGTGAAGATGAACAGACATAAACCCACTGCTGCTTTTCTTTGTTTTCTCAGTCTCCTGAAATTCAGTCCTACTTGGTTCCTACAGCCCATTCCTCAGAGACCTGGCAGCCTCCCTCCCTCTCTCCAACGAAGCACATCAGCATTTCTGATAGAAACACCTGCGAATCCTCCCACCTCGGTGAGCAGAGGGTGAGGGGGTGAAGTGTTCAGGAGGGCTGTGTGTTTAAATTTCTCTTCTGCCAAAAGCTATTAATGCTTTCAATAAAGACAACTCTCTCTTTTGTTTTAAAGGAGATAATAGCTTTAAGGGGCAACACAAAATTTTAAATCCACAATTTTTTTTCCCATTCAAACCCAATTAGCAATGAGAGCAACACATGAGCTTCTTCCAGGTTTACACAACAGCAATATCACAATAGCTTTCCCAAACCTAGTCAATTTGAAATATTCTTACTTGATATCCCTCTTCCACCTTTAGTTAATTCAACCTCTCCCCTTTCCTAATTTACTTTTCTTAACATCCACAAACATTTCTCATTAGCAAGCCATGGAAAGAAGGATGTAGGATTATAGCAATTATAAAATCAAGGCCAATGCATCTTATTCAAAGCTCACTGACCCCTATCTATTTGAATTAGCAGTGAAATTCCACTTCAATAAACCACTGGTAGAAAAATAAAAATGCTACAGCATTTTAGAGTCAAACTTAACTCACGTTCTCTAGATAATAAATCCCTTTAAAAAAGATTTCTCTAATTATAGTTCATTTACATTATATCCTAACTTACATTATACCCTGTGTAACCACAACCATGCTATCATAAGCAAATGATGTTACATAATTTCAGGTTTCTGAGTTGGTATGTAAGGAACATGGAAGACCTACTCTGGCCTAACTTCAAGCAAAAAGCTGAAAAAAACTGAAAACTCAACAATACTTAGATCTGTAAAAGAAGTGAAGTCAAGCTACTACCCCTATCCCTACCCCCACCCCCAGTAGAAAAGCTGGCAAATACAGAGAAGTACAACTTACCAGAGTGGAAACCTCTCCAGGAACCAGTGCACCTGAAAACCTAAACCATAATTGATGAATTATTGGAGGCTCAGACTGAGAGTTTAAAACTCCTGGGAGGGCTGGGGATATAGCTCAGTTGGTAGAGTGCTTGCCTTACATGTGCAATGCCCTGGGTTCAATCCCCAGCACCACCACCAAAAAAAATTAAACTTCCAGGAATCAAGCCATGAGAAGACCCTGGTGACTTTGTGAGTTTTTCCTCCTGGAGGTCTACCAGGTTCTCACAATAAACATCAGAGAAAATTTCCTTCATACCTCCAGTAGGGGAAGAGAGAAAAAAGAACCATTTTGAAACTTGCTACAGTATTCTGTTCTTCTTACAGGGTTAGCTCTTGGGAGAAACTAATCAGAGCCTAACCTGCTGGGGTTTTGACAAAAGCCTAATGGACCCAAGGGAAGGGAAATATCCAACTTCAGCCCCCTCCAGAAATCATGACCCACCTAAGTGGGGTGCAGGAGAGAAACTGATAAGCACTTGTGAAGTTCATAGTCCAGAGAAAGGATCAGAGAAAGGATTACTAAAAGGCTGTCTTCCATACCTTACCACCACATTACTAAAGGCCTCTTTATAGCAGCTTCAGCCCAGTGCAGCCTGTCTGGCTGTCAAGAAAAAAGTTACACAAATACTGAAAGATTTAAAAAAAAAAAAAATCACAGTTTGAAGAGGGAGAGAGTGAGCAAGCATCAGAATCAGACTCAGATATGGCAGGGATGTTGGATTATCAGACCAGGAATTTAAAAATACCTATGATACATATGCTAAGAGCTCTAATGGATAAAGTAGACAGTATGCAAGAATAGCTGAGAAATGCAAGCAGAGATAAGAATTGTAAGAAAGAACTAAAAGGAAATACTAGAGATCAAAAACACTGTGGCAGAAATAAAGAATGTCTTTGATGGGCTTATGACATGGCTGAAGAAAGAATCCCTAAGCTTGAGGATATTTTAGTAGATACCTCCAACACTAAAAAGAAAAGAAAAGAAAAACAACCTTGGGAAAAAAGAACAGTAACAAATATGGTAGCTGTTAATCTAACTATGTAAATAATCACTTTAAACATCAATGGTAAATGCACTAATTAAAAGATAAAGATTGTTAAAATAAAAAGTACAAGACCCACTTACACGTTGCCTATGAGAAACCACTTTAAACATAAAGATACATGCAGATTAGAAGTCCATGGATAATACCATGCAAATACTAGTCAAAAGAAAGTGAAAATGGCTGTATTGATTTTAGGCAGAGCAGACTTCAGAGCAAGGAAAGTTACCAGACATAAAGAAGAGCATTACATAATAACAATGGGGGCAATCGGAAGTCTCAAACAATCCTTGACATGAATAGACTTAACAAGAGAATATTAAATAGGAGAGGCTAGAACAGCATGGAGAAAGAGACAACTTCACTATAATAGATGCAAACTTCAACACCCATTCATCAGAAATAGATAGATCCCAAAGGCAGGAAATCAGTAAGAACCCAATAACAATCAACTGCATATAATGTACATCTATGGACTACTTTTCCAACAACAACAGACTACAAATTCTTCTGAAACTCACACGGAACCTTTACCAAGATAAGCCAGATTCTGGGCCATTAGACATACTTTAACAAGTTTACAAGAACGGAGATCTTGCCATATGTGCACTTAGAGCTCAATAGAATTACACACAATAGAAACCAATAACAGAAACATAGGCCAGAAAATCCTAGGTGGAGATTAAGCAACACACTTCTAAATGACAAATGGATCAGAGAAAAAAATCTCAAGAGAAATTTTCGGAAAAACAAAACTATAGAGACAGTAACATGATCAGTGATTGCCAAGGGTTAGTGGAGGGAGGGATGAATAGGTGGAGAACAGAGCAGTGAAACTACTTCATATGGTACTATAATGTACAGCGCCAAGGGTGAATCCTAATGTAAACTATGGACTTTGGTTGATCATAGTGTGTAAGGGTATGTTCATCAATTTCGATAAATGTACTTCCCTGGTGGGGGGGGGTTGTTAAGGGTAAAAGCTATGTGTGTGTGAGTCAGGTGGTAAACAGAAAATATCTGGACCTTCTGCTCAATTTTATTGTTAACCTAAAAGTGCTCTAAGAAATAAAGTTCATTTAAAAACATATATACATTTTAATAACTTATTGTCATAACTTGGACTACATCTGACCTGGTATATATTTCAGAATGTGTGTCCCATTACGAGGGGGGAGAAGTCAATTGATCAATAGGCTGTTTAAATTTCTATAGATTGAAACACTCAAACTATCTAGGGTCTAAAAGCCCCCCCCCCACAGCTTTATTGGGTTTCACTTTTTAAAATTATCTGACCAAAGTTCATCAGGAAAGTAAGGAATTTAAGTAATTGAAAGAAAAACAGGAAGCATTTGGTTGGAGAGAAAGAGAAGAGAGAAAGTGAGGATGAAAATTATAGCAGAAAGAATTGGTTTGAGATTCTGTATCTTAAACATGCAGGCAGTAACAATGATTAAGAAGAACGAATGTAAAATTTCTTTTGGGAACTAAAAAGGCATGGATCTTGAGTGAAACCATGAACATAAAATAGAAGTCAAAGTGTGGAGTCAGTGTGGAAAGGGTGTAGTTCAAGAAACGGTGTTTGTGTGGTGGGTAGGGAGGTCACCTTGGTGACTGTTAGCTCAGTTCCATCCAGAGGTTAAACCTTCATTCACATTTCCTCCTGGGTGTGGTGGATGTTCTTGGTGGCTTATCCAGTGCCCCACTCTGTCCATTCCTTTTCAGGGAACCCTCAGGCCTTCACACCCAAGGAGACTCCAGGAACCTGACCCCACCTGCTTCCTATACCCATGGGCTTGATTGCTAAAGGCTTTTCCTGTTCTTGAAGACAGGAATCAGTGAACTTACTTTACAGAGTCAGTTTTAGGTCTCGCAATCATACAGGCTGCATCACAGCTACTCACGCCATTGTGATGTGAAAGTAGTACAGACGATGCATACATGAATGAGCCTGGCTGGCTTCCATTAAAACTTCATTTGTGGTCACTAAAATTTGAATTTCATATACTTTTTCCATCATGAAATACCATACTGCTTTTGATTTTTTTTAACCATTTAAAAATGTAAAAGCTACTTTTAGTTGGTGGGCTATATAAAAATAGACACTGGATGGGATTTTGTCTGTGAGCTGTAGTTCACGGACCCTGTGATAGACCAGTGTGGTCCAATAGTACCTTCTGGGATGGTGGAAATGTTCTAAAAGACTGCCAAATATGTCTGGTAAATACTTGAAATGTGTCCAGCACGACTAAAGAGTAAATGGAATTTCTACATTTTATTTCTTTCTAATTAATTTAAATATAAGCAATGTTTGGCAAGTAAATTGGCCTCACTTTATTATTTATGTTGGACTGCTGGCAACTTTAACCCTCATCCCTCTCTTCTCTTATGCCCCACCCCTGTGCATCCTCTCTTTCAACACTGAAGGGAAATTCAAACCATGCTGCTCTTCCCTGTCCCCAAGACTCTCACCCTCACTACAATAAAAAATAGGGCCAGTCTCCTTTTCTTGTTCTATCTAATCACTTTGGACCTGCTTAAAAGGTTGCCCTACTTTTCCTAGAAACCCAAGTTAGATAAGTTATGAACCTTTGCAGACCCTCTTGGTGTGTGCGAGGCTCATCTGTCTCAACATTGAATCACATTTTGGGCAGAGGCTCTATCTGTCTCTTTAGGAGACTGCAGCAGCAAGTCATTGCACTATTGGATAGCACAGTTCTAGACAGTGACTTGGTTTAAGGGTAGGTGACTTGGTTTGGAGTAGGATCATTGAGAACATCTGGGAAATTTCTTTTTGATTTTTTGGAAAAAATAATCCTTTGTCCCTGACATGATGTGAAAACAGGACTCTGCAGCCCATTTGCTGCTGACATTTATTGGTGTTTTATTTACAAGGGAACTAGTCTTGGAATGAAGTTGATCTTGTGATAGGAGAATGGGTCCTTAATGACAATATTGAACTTCTGGATCAGCCTCTTCCTGAAGCCAGCCCTTCCTCTCAATTTCCAGGTATGTAAGTCAACATATTTCTGATTCAGATTTCTAATTTATTATAGTCCAAAGCATTCTAACATATACCATTGATTCTAAGAAGTACACATTCCCCCTTTTTAAAAATTTTTTAGAACTGGGATGAGTCTTACAATCTTCACCAAAACATAGTTTATCTGGTAAAATCTTTTCCCTTCTTCGTGGTACACAAAATAATGAAACATCTTATCTTGGTGGTGTCTTAGATATGCTGATTTTTTTGCTTTATATTTGATGATCCTTAGGCATTAAGGTTTTATTACCCTCTTTTTGGATATCTATGGACATTTAACTTTCTAAGTAACTTTACATTTTTCTCTAAGTTTATATATATAGAGAGGTAATCTATAAATAGTTCTTTTTTTTAAAGTTTTATCACTCAGTATTATGGTGCAGCATTTTCATGCATGACTCAAATTTAGTACCAGGATAAGATTTTATTACTTGAAAGCTGAATATGAACTAAAGGCAATATGTAAAACATTGTCCAAAATTGGAAATATCATTTGGGAGCCCCGACTAAACCAAAGACCATTGTTCAGGGGCTGGCATGTTCTGGTAATACCTGGCACTGACTGCACTGGCCTTGGGTGACATGAAAAGCAGGGAGTCTGCTTAATTGTATGCTTGCTGCACTCCATTGTCCCCAGCTACTGAAGGGCAACGCAACTATGAATTACATTCCTGTTATTATTAGGTTTTTAACATTCTTTTTGTTTTATTGCAAAAAAATCAGCATAATGTAAGCTTATTATTATGGGCTTTAAGTCAAGAACTACCAAGCATTACCATTAATTCAAACATATTGAAATCCAAAATAAACACCCATTTTCATGAGCCAAAACTCCCAATTCACATCAAATTCTCTTATTACAAAAAAGGCCTTCTTGCAAGTGTTCTCTCTATTCCACCCCCAAATCTCTCTCAAAATGAGAATAAGAAACTATAATGAAAAATAAAGTCCCATTTCATAGTTCCAACAACAACAACAAAAAAAGTTAAAATACCTAGGGAAGTATGTGACCTATTTGCAGAATACTGTAAAAGTTTGAGCTCTAGAAAAGAAGTCTTAAATAAATCGATGTGGTATTTTTGCATTGGAAAAGTAACACCCATCTTCACAAAATGCTAAATAGATTTATAAAATCTTCATTAAAAATTCAACATAGATGGAGAGAGGGAAGCATAAAAAAGTGATTTTTAAAATAAAGGGTCCAAGAAATTTGTAATGTTTTGAACAACCAACAATAAAAAATTTAAAAAAATAAATAAATAAAGGGTCCAAATATCCAAGAATATATTGAAAGTAAAGACTAATGAAAGAGACCTTGCCCTACCAGATAATAAAACTTCAATAATTAGAATGTTCATTGACAAAAGAATTGGCAGACAGATCAATGTAATAGACTTGATAGCCCAGAAATCGACCCCAAACTCAGTGTATATTGAAGGTGGCATCACAAATCAGTGAGAAGAAGGAAGATTATTAGATAAATGATACTGGGACAGATGGTTAACTATTTGGGACAAAAATCTAAGTTGAATAAATTGTAGTGGATGACCGTTTAACACATTAAATACTTGAGGTAAGTATAGAATGAGACAAGGCCTCTTTAAGCATAAATGATTGGGAAGAGATCACAATAGAAGATGGAGCACCTGGTCTGTCTCCTCTCCTCCCTCTTCCCAATGCCTATGGGAGTGATAAGAGTGGTTTGAAAGAATAAAATCTTCCAGAAAACAGATCATAAAATAAGTACCAATACACTAGAAACTGATGGAATCCAGGAAGAAGGAAAGTGGGAAAATAATATATATGTATGTATATATTATTAAAAAATTATATATTGTATATATTATAAAAAACTTTCTTCCCAATCAGGCCCCACAGCAGATGATCCTTGATCCTGGACCAATACCAGCATCACTGGGGAGCTACAGATTCTTAAATCTCACTCCAGGCCCATTGAATCTGAAATCCTGGGCATGGGACCCAGCCATCTGCATTTTAATAACCTTTCAAGAGACTCTGCTGCACAGAAATTTGGGAGCTCTTGACCTAGGGAAACTCCAGGCTTATAGTCAAATACATGCTGAATGGGTTCTTGGACAGTCGGTAGGACATGGTGTATATTCCAAGCAGCTGGGAAAATGGGCCTTCTCTCCACTGTCCTCGAAACTGAGTTGGGGTTAGTCAGGGACTCAGGGTCAAGTCCCAGGAATAACTTTCAAAATACATACACTTTCTGCATAGGGAGGGTCCTTAAATCAGTGTTGGAGGGAAAGGTGGAGCCTGAGAATTTTCTGCCCTCACAGGGCTAGCAGAGAAAGGAGGAAAAAAGAGAATTTTCATCCCCAGAATGATTCACAAACAATGTCTCTCTGAAACAGTACTTCTAGCAGGGTAACTGGCAAAGTTGCCTTAGACTCAAGAAGATAGGCCTGTGCCCAAAATTACTATTAGCAAGTGGAAACTGAGTCTCCTCATTGAGAAGTGACACCCACCTTGCCGTCTGTCCCCATGTTACTCACTACACTTATCTACATTGAGAGCTCTCATTCACAAACATGTAAATAAACAATTGTTGAATAAAATTGTTGGAAGATAGGAGTGAAGGTTCTTCCAGAATGCAATCAAAAGATGAGCGATGACACTGGGCACGATGGCACATGCCTGTAATCCCAGCAACTTGGGAGGCTGAGGTTAAGAGAATCGCAAGTTTGAGGATAGCCTGAGCAACCTAGTGAGGCCCTGGGTAACTCAGTGAGAGCCTGCCTCAAAATTCAAAAAAATAAAAAGGGCTGGGGATGTGGCCCCTGAGTTTAATCCCTAGTATCCAAAAAAAAAAGGCAAAAAAGACGAATGAGCATGGAGACAGAAATACCAACACATGAGGCTAGTTCCTGAGGTTCAACATTGGTTCAGTAGGTCTTCTGGAACACCAGAAAATGAAAAATGATTACAGAGATTATAAAAGAAAACATCTTGATTGATTGCACTACATAAGAATGGCAAACAACCACCCATCAAAATCCATAGTGAAACAATCTACAAGTTAGCAAAACAGTGTAAGAGATAATGTGAAGGGTGATGGCATTAAATCCAAGGAATTCGTAGAAAAGACTCAGTCATCCGTCAGTCCCATCATTAGAGGGCATGTCTCTGGCTGAACTCCCTTCCTTGAAAGCCCACCAAGTGGGCTTTGTACAGGTGTTTGTCATTTGGTAGACAGGAGACGCTGTCTTTCACTTGCCATCATGTCTTGGGTGTGTATGATGGAGTAAACACTGTCAGGTTCAATGGTAGAGATCAATGGTTCTCACACCCTAGTGCACATCCAAATCAGCCAGAGGTCTGGTAAAGTGCAGAGTACTGAAGATGTTTACCAAAGGGTACAAACTGTCAGTTATAAGATGAGCAAGTGAGGGGTTTGGTGGTGCACCCGTCATCCCAGTGGCTTGGGAGGCTGAGGCAGGAAGATCACAAGTTCAAAGCCAGCCTCAGCAAAAGCAAGGTGCTAAGCAACTCAGTGAGACCCTGTCTCTAAATAAAATACAAAATAGGGCTGGGGATGTGGCTCAGTGGTCAAGTGCCCCTGAGTTCGATCCCTTGTTAGCCCCCCGACCCCTGCAAAAAAATGAGCAATTTTTGGGAATCCAACTTTTAGGGTGAGTCATGATGGATATGTTAATTAATGTGATCATAATAATCATTACACTATGTACACTTACATCGAATCATCACACTGCATTTTGAATATTCACAATCTTTATTTGTCAATTAAATATATATATATATATTAAATCCAGATGACAGGACTCTATTCTCTGAGTTTCTGATTCAGCGGCTCTGGGGAGGACATGAGAGTTTCAGTTTCTAAGAAGTTTTCAAGTGATGCTGATGATGCCACTCTAGGGAACCACACTTTGAAAAAATGTAGGTCAGGAGTTGGCAAGCTGCTTCTCTAAAGGACCAGGTAGTAAACATCTTAGGCTTCGTGTATGCAGTCTTTGACACAACCACCCTGCTGTTGTAACTTGACATCATAAGATGCCATGGGCTTGTATTCCAATAAGCTTTGTTTATAAAAATAGGCAGCAGGCCAGCTTCGGCCAGCATGTCAGAGCTTCCCCTGGTATAGGTGAGTGGGATCCAGGCAGGACAACTCACATCAGTCCGTGAATTCTAAACCCAAGTTCAATGAATAGACTTATGAATCACTTGATTACCCTTTCCAAGACATGCCTGTATTGACATTTGGGACAAGAGTGATTTTCATTGGAAAGTGTGGTTGGACCCTGAAATGAAACAATCAGGAAGGAGGGAAACCGGCAGGGAACTTCAGCGTGTGCAGGAGAGATGTTATCAAAGCCACAGAAGAGATGGCAGTTTTGGTGGAGGAGGCATCTTGCTAAATGGTTCTCATGGAAACCAAGTGTACCAGTTGCATGAGAAATAGCTGATGGGACCAGGAAGGGGGCTGCTGGATCCTGACAGGTAGCTGCTAATTAGTAATCAAAACCTAATTGAGATTAACAGCTGTTTTCCTAATGCAGTAACTATCAGGGAGGCAGAGATGGTATGAGGATCATCCAGGCTTTACAAGCTGCTTTTTTAACATCAGAAAACTGCGAGAATAGAGCAATATGCCAAGCAAGCAGGGAGATGAAAGTGGGCCGGGTACAGAGCTGAGCTGACAGGCCAAAGAGGGCTGCATCCAGAGGACCAATTAGGACATCTACACGGGTGCTGGAGGCAGATGAAAGGGGCAGGACGCAAACAACACTAGGGACTCTATTCACTGGCTGCCGCGGCCGAGCAGCTGCCAGGTTCTCTCCGCGAGAAGGGCAGGTTGGCGCCGCTCTCTTCGCTGTCAACAGGGCCCTCAGGTTAGACTAGAAATTCTTTCAAATGCACCGTCTGAGCACCTTCCCCGTATTATCCCCGCTCATAGAAATATCTACCGTCACCCCACGGGGCTGAACCTGTGACATTTCCACCAGGTGAAGCATATCAAATGGTTAATCTCTCTCTCTCTCTTTGACATTCTTTCAGTGGCTTTTCTCTTTCCCAGGCAGACTCAGTCTGGTGGCTCTGAATGGGCTCACTTAATTAGCACCACTAGCAGAACTAGAGGCTGCCCCTAGAAGTACGGCACAGGACCTGGGAGGAATGAAAACACCGCGGGAAGCTCCCTGGGCACGGTTTAAGGCTGTTTAAACCACGTGGACATGGAACCCACTGAAAACCAGAAGAATAGGATGCCATGCCTACTGAGCGCCTGGCACTGGTCAAAGCACTTGATGCATGGTGACTCATGTTATCCTCACAACACCCCAGGGGTACCCCACTGTACAGATGGGGAAACTGAGTAAGAGAGGTTACAAAATGTACCCTGGTTTACATGGCTACGAACGTAGGGGGCAGCACCTGAATCCACGACATCGCACCACACCTCTAACCCTGCAATAGCGCCCTCTCCTGGAGCCCTCGTGCAAATGCCAAAGTTCAGGCTTGACCTGTTGGATTAGAACCCGAATTTGACAAGATTCCCAAGTGATTCCTATGCACAGTAAGGTTCGGAAACATTGCACTCTGCTATGTCCCCTCAGCTAGACAGGTGTTATGTAGGTATTATGAATAGTTCATCAATATTAAGAACATCAGTTACTTCTCAATACCAAAGATACATTGCAATTAGATTAATACAAACAGCAAAAAGAAAATGGCTAATATTCAACATCCTTTTCTCTTTAGTTGTCAGTTCTTTTTTTTTCCCTAAAAGTTGGCTTGTTTACTGAACAAGACTTGTTTATTTTTCTTCCAACTCTGTCTGCCACAGGCCATTTTCACAACCTGTAATTCTTTTGGCTTTAACACATATTTGTGGCTATTTTTAAGTGATAATTGCTTCTTCATCACCATTTTTTCCCCATCTCACTTGTGCTTTAAGTCTCTAAGCTCTGAAATTCTCTCCACTAAAGCAGCTTGTTGGTTTCTAGAGTAACCAGGTCCTGCTGCATTCCTTCCCTCCATGCCTCTGTCCACCTCTTTTCATGATTGTCCTAAAATACTATGCATCAGAAATATGCTTAGCAGTAAAACTCAACTCTCTTACATTGCAGATGGGGACAAAAAATGGAAAACAGTTTGTCAGTTCCTTTTAAGCTTAAATATACAATTTCCTTATGACCAACCACCCTGGGTACTACCCTAAAGAAATAAAATCTGGTGTTGGCACATAAACCTGTTCACAAATGTTTATGGCAGTTTAGTGAGACTTGTCTTAATTTTTTTTAAAAAAGTAGAAACAAAATATAAGTCTAAGAACAAGGCAAGTGTCTTTCAATGAATGAATGGATAGGCAAATTGTGGTACATCATTATATGGAATACTATTCAGCAATAAAATATAGTGAACAACTGACATACCCAATGTAAGCCATGACACTCAAAAGCATGCTAAGTGGAAAAGCAAAACACAAAAGATTACAACATGCATGATTCCATTTATCTGAAATTTTAGAAACAGCAAAGCTATAGTGAGAGAAAGCAAATCAGTGGTTGCCAGCACCCAGAAAGTAAGGGTAGGCGATTGATTGCAAAGGGCACAAGGAAATGGTTTGGACTGATGGAAATGTTATTTCATGATTGCAGTGGTGGTTACTTTGTCAAAATCCATCAAATTGCACACCTAAAATTAGTGAATTGTGTTATACATAAATTACACTTTAATGAAGTTGATCAAGAATAGAAGAATTTGGGGAGGCTGGGAGCATATTTTAGTGGTAGAGTGCTTGCCTGGCATGCACAAGGCCCTGGGTTCAATCTCCAACCCACACAGAAAAATAAATAAAAACAGAAGAATTAGGGGTTAATCTCGGGCTGATATAAGGGAGAATAGGAAAGGACATCAGGTCTACTGTAGCATCTGGTCATCGTCATCATCATCATATTCAACATCATCAGAAAATAAAAGAAGCACTCATACAAGTGCCCACCGTTGGTGGAGGGTGGGGCTGCACTCTGGGACAGTCTCACTAAATTCAACACTTGAATAAGCCACATTCTAAACATGTTTTCAGTGTCCTGAGGCTTTGGAATCTGAAATGAGTTCTATATAAATGCCATAAACATCTTGTAATTAACAAACTGCTAAATGTCAGTTGCATCGAAGCTGAGAAAAGACAAATGCAACATCAGCATCTGAATCCATTGAGAATCAGCGTCTCTAAAGTTGATTGCAACTCCAGTCTCCTTGGACTCAAGTCCCCCATCTCCTTGACCAAAGAAAGATGCTTTTTTTGTAGACACTGCTTCCAAAAATACTTCTGGGAATCCACGGCTATGCCTATGTGAGTGTGAATTGGTCCGGAACTGGGTCAACATTCAAGTTTGGATGGTAGAGCCCAGGTCAAGTATTTACGCAGAGAGGCCATTCTCTATAGTTTGGATCTTCAATGTCCCCCATGCCTGTGTGTTAAAGTCTTGATCCCCAGGGTGTTGTTATCGGGAGATTGTGGGATCTTTAAGAGGTGGAGCCTGGTGAGAATGCCTTGCCTCATTGTGCACCCTTGAGGAGGATTGTGGAACCCCAGCTCTTTCTTTAGACTCCTTTTGCTTCCTGGCCATGAGGGTGAGTGGTTTTGCTTCACTATGAGATATTCCCATGATATGCTGCTTCACCATAGGCCCCAAAACAATGGGGTCAACCAATCACAAACTGAAACCTCTAAAAATGTGAGCCCAAATAAACCTTTTCTCTTTATAAGTTAATTTTGTCAAGTATTTTGTCATATATATATATATATATATATATATATATATATATATATATCATGTTNAGTATTTTGTCATATATATATATATATATATATATATATATATATATATATATCATGTTTTTAAACTTATATGAATGTGTTCAACTCTATTGTTTTATGACTTCCTTTTTTATAACATTACTACATGGAGATTTTCACATCTGTATGTGATTTAATTTCATTATTGTATAAGTATCCCATTGTCTCAGTAAACTATAATTCCTCCCTCTCTCCCTCCTCCTCCCTCCCTTTAATGAGCATGATGGTTTGGCATTCAGATCTGTTCCATCTTCATTCAAGCACACCTTCTTTAATGCAGGATTTTGAAAACTGCATTTCCAAGACTCCTTGGAGATAGCCATGAGGATGCAATTTAGGTCTAGCTTGGTGCACATACATGAGGTTTGGAAGGCAGGGTGGGGTAGTTGCTTTTCCACTGTTCCTACTGTCAAGCACAGTCATGGAGGGGTCTGGTGGCAGTGATGAAGATCCCAGTGTCCAGACATTGGCTCATAGGGACTGAGGTGTGGGATGTGAGGCCCCTGTTATGCTGGTGCAATCTTAGTAGGTGCAGCATGGTTCCTGGGGCAGCAGTAGTAGCAGTGACCTAGATGTCCCAGTTTCTTGACACCTTCCTAATGATAGAACTGGAGCCAATGGTTTGCTGATCATAAAGGAGCTGCCATTCACTTGGTGACTCAGTTCTGCAGTGTGATGTTCCACCCAAAGTCGCTCCAACTACTTCAGTGTTGTACTCCACTTGGGGTTCAGGTTGCATTTGTGGGTGACCTGGGCCTTGTTGCTTGTTTGCACAGCTCAAGTGGAAGGTATGGCCAGGCTTAAGTCCTGGGGGCTGCCTGGCCTCACATTGACTCCATGTGTGTTTATTCAAGGGCCCAGGCTGAGAGAGAAGCTGCTGTTAGGAGGCAGCTCATCATGGCAATGGCAGACTGGTAAAAAGCAACCACATAGGCTTTAAAAATAAATAAATAAATAAATAAATAATAAAAACAGTTTAAAAAATTTGAAATAATCTCAAACATATAAAAAAGTTGCAAGTATGCAGCCAAGTTTTTTTTTTCCTGAACCATTTGCAAATTGCCAAACATACTCTCATTATATAATTCCCCTGCCCCACATTTAATGTATTTCTGCAAATAAGGACATTCTCCAAATAAATAAGACACAGCCATCAAAAGCAGGTAATTTACATCCATTCATTGTACCATCTACTCCTTAGATTTCATTCACGTTTAGCCAGTTGTCCCAATAATGTCCTTCCTCACCAACAGATTCAGTTTAGATAAATTCCCTGTATTTAGTTGTTGACTTTCTTTAGTCTGCTTCGTCTTAGCGTTTGTGGCTGTTTGAAGGCTTTGACATGTTTGAAGATTACAGGCAGGTCATTTTGCAGAATGTCCCTCTATTTGCTTTGATGTCTGCTCATGATTAGATTCCACTTCAGTGTCCTTAGCAGGAATGTGGCAGAAGCAGGCTAGGTTCTTGCAGCTGATAGGGTGGCACAGAATCTCAGCTTGACCCACTACTGATGATGCCCACCTGGATTGCTTGATTAAAGTGGTGTCACCCTGGCTTCTCTTTGCAAAGTTACTTTGTAGTTAATAAACATTTTGTGGACGGTTCTAACAAATTATGCAAATATCCTGTTCTTCATTGATTTCTATCAATTAATTTATCTATGTAATGTATGAACTCATTATTTCCTATTTTATGTAAGGAGTACACACATTGATTATCATTATCGATCTCCACGTCACCATTTTTTGCCAACCAAAGCCTCTTATGCTGGCTTCTGTGTCCTTTGGACTTTTTTGCTCTGCGGTTCAACAGATGAGGTCTCATACTTCTCTGCCCATAGCCCTGGAATCTGTCAGCTCTCTAGGTTTCTTTAAAAAAAATAAAATATGTTTTAAAAGTCAATTTTGTGCTAGATGTGTTTGTTGCTATTGAAGAGTTGCTGTTTCCAGGGCTTGTAGACAGAGCTAGGAAACGTGTGTTAAATTATATTAAGCACATACACCCACTTACACCTCTGCTTGTTTATGTGTCTACTTATGCATATTGAAATGCGCATCTTCACATTCAATTCCAGGCCCAAATCAGAAAGTTTATTCTGCTTTTGCCTTTACTTGAAAAGTCCTTCTCCAACAGTGAGCAACACAGCTCCCTTATTCTTAGAGTAATTACTCTTTTGATGAGCCTTCCTGAACGTAAGAAACCCCTGCACCATGCCTGCCTCACCTCCTTACATATGCCTTCCCGACTCCTCTCAGCTCTGGCACCCTGCCCACACCACCACCTGGAAGCCTTCCCACTCCTGCTCCACGCCCTACACTGGGCAGACCCCAAACACCGAGAGCCTCCTCATCCTGCTTTGGCTCCTGCATGGACCCCTTCCTCAATGCACTTGGACCCTGAGATGCCCAGCACCCCCAAGTGGATGCCCTCTGGGGCCTGCTGAGCATATTCCCTGCCCCAGGATCCTCCCCTTCCCTCTTTCCTGCTCTGCTCAGGTCCTCATACCATGTACTGCCCACCCTCCCCACCATGTGGTCACCTTCCTCATCCTAATAAGGTTTTGAGCAAAGGATGAAGAAAGAAAATGGTCGAAAAAGAGAAAGAGAAAGGGACTCATCTGTGTAGGGTTTTTTATTTGTTTGTTTTTGGTACCAGGGATTGAACCCAGGGGTGTGTAACCACTGAGCCACATCCCCAACCCTATTTTATATTTTGTTTAAGAGACAGGGTCTCGCTGAGTTGCTTAGGGCCTCACTAATTTGCTGAGGCTGGCTTTGAACTTGTGATCCTCCTACCTCAACCTCCCAAGCTGCTGGGACCAACTGGGTTTCTAATCCTGTGTCTCTGTCTTCTGGAAACTGAAACAACCGCTTCCTCTTCCTGCATGCCTGCCGGCCTGACTTCTGCTCCTCTGTGTAGCATCCTCCCTCTGGGTTACTCCTGCCTTAAAACCATCTTCCTTCCAACGACTTTTCCACTGAAGCTCTCACTCCAGCCTTGCCAACCTCTCCAGGACAGCCTTTCTGGTTGCCTCCATAGCAATCGTGTCTGCCTCTAAAACCTGCTGATGGTGTCCTCTCCAAGGTCACCACAGACCTGCAAATGGCCTCATCCAGCAGCTTCCCTGGAGCCCCCTGCACCCCATTTTGAAACCACAGACACCAGCCCCACCCTCCAGTCTGCCCTGCTTCATTTCCAGGATGGAACCCCTCTTGGTGCCCTCCCTGGCTAGCCCCTCCATCTTTCCTTGCCTCTTGGGTCTGCAGCTCATGGTCTGCTCCCAGTGGTGGGTGTCCCCAGGGATCTGTCACCAGGCTTCTTCTCTGTTAGTCTGTATTTGCTCTCTGTGAAATTTCATTTTGTCAGTTCCTTCATTTCTAGGTGGATGACTCCCAAATTGACTCCACAAGTTGGACCTGTCTCCCGCCCTCGAGGATGTTTCTCCTTGGTTACCAGGAGCCCTTTATTTCTCTGTCCACTGCCAGGCACTTCAAATTCAAAAGGCATTCAATACTTCAGTTGCCAGGCTTCTGCTGGATACTATAAATATATAGATTAATAAAGCATATTTTATGCAAAAAAGATAGCTGGGCGCTAATGGCACATTCAGTGCCTCTTCCTCACCCTGAACCTCTAACCCATCTCACATCACTGTAACAAGTAGCTCTCCGAGACACAATTCTAATGGTGTTACTTCCTTCTCCAGAACCTTCCAATGTCTTCTCATTGCCCATGGCAAAAAGTTACCATCCCTGGTCACTCCTTGCCCTTCCTTTTTCTAGTCATCCATATATTTCCGTAAACCAAACAGACTGTTCATTTTTATGCTTCTGAGACATTGTTCATGCTGTTCCTTCATAGGGAATTGCTCTTCCTTCTTTTTTCTGCTTATTGAAATCTTACATTTTTTAAAGGCTAAAACCAATAGGACCTCAACTTTCTCTTTTCTGCTTCTAATGGGATGACACTTGGGATTCCCTAGCTCTTTGAATCTTGTCCATATTCCTACTATGTCAAACACCTTAGCTTATTTTTAACTATGTTTAGCATACATCTAGGTCTCTGGGCAACTGGAAGGAGGGCCTGGGTCTTATTCAAGTTAGCCACCCACTAGAATAGTTGTTCCCAAACATTTTGCGTTCAGGGTTCCCTTAGCGTGTTAGCATTTTTTTTTTATTGTGCCCATTGGTCAGAAGAAATATCTGATAGTCCCATTTATTAAATAGGTCCCCCAACCAATAAATATTGTGTCCTAATAAGTCAGTAGTTTTAAAAAAGCAAAATACACAAATTGAAGGGAAAATAATGCATTTATTTTATTCTTAAGCACAATTACTTGCTGTTATGGTTTGGATGTTGGGTGTCTCCCAAAAGCTCCCGTGTCAGACAATGCAAGATGGTTCAGGGGAGAAATTATTGGGTTGTGAGAATCTTAACCCAATCAGTGATTTAATCCCCTGATAGGGATTAACTGAGTAGAACCAAAGAGGTGGGGTGTGGCTGGAGGAGGTGGGATTCGGGCATGGCTTTGGTGTATATATTTGTATCTGGAGAGTGGAGTCTCTCTCTCTGCTTCTTGATTACCATGATGTGAGCTGCTTCTCTCCATCACTCTCTCCAGCCATGATGTCCTGCCTCACCTTGAATCCCAAGGTAAGGAGCCAGCCTTCTATGGACTAAGACCTCTGAAACCGTGAGCCCTCAAATAAACTCTTCCTCCTCTATAATTGTGCTGGTCGCGTCCTTTAGTCACAGCAGCGAAAAAGCTTGACTAAAACACTTGCTAATGGGATATGTGTGCTTGTTGTACATGGTATAGCTTCTCAAACCTGGGAATCTGGTCGGAAGCCACTGTTGTCATTTCTTGCTCCACGTTGTTTTTCATGCATGACTTCCTTTTAATCACAGCAAATGTCAGTGCCCAGCTCTGCCAAAACATGACATCCCTGCAAAGTGGGATCCTCGATGAAACTGAACTACCTTGAGCTAGAAGTTCTCGTGGTGTCTGACACATGTTCTTGTGTTTCTCCAAAAAGATGTGAAATATACTGCATTGTCCCTTTAAGCTTTGTTAGTACCCAGGGACACCTTGACACCTTGGGGAGCTGCAGCAGGGGGGCAGGCCTGCTACACATGGAACGCTTGAAGGTTTGACTGAGGTGCACTTGCACCTGGATTCTTAGAGATTTATCTCACTTCTGAAGCCCACAAATAGCTTTTTTTAAGAACACGTATTTCTTTAAAGAACCTGTAGGATTAGGATAATTATTATTATCATAATGTCATACTTAACCGAGGACCCACATTGATTGATAGATTGAGCCATATTCCCACTCATCTAGTTATTTCAAATAAAAGTTTAGTTTGAGTTTCAGTAGTGGAATGGGTTCTTACAGCAGGGGATGTTAATTAGGAGGTCATTTATTCAACAGCCTTTTTTTTTGAAGTTGTACATTTTCTTGGGAATAGTACACTCAGCTTTCTTCAGATGTCAAAGTGTTCTTTGACTAAAGCAATAAAATTTGATCTATAACATTAAACAGAACACAATTGTAAACTCAGCCATGACATGTCACAATGAAGATATTTGCCAAAGATGATCTTGTTGATGCAAAATTAGTTTGAATTTTTTTCCAGAATTGACCATTGTATCAAAGTCAGAATGAAAGAAAGTTGATTCACTGCTTTCTTCTCCCTCCTCCTCCTCTTCCTTCTTGTTATTATTATTATTACCATCATTAATTATTATTTATGCATTTTATTGCTTTATAAAGATTCCCCTTCTCACTAGAAATAATTTAGAATTTTAAGTCACTTCCAAATGAACAAAATAATTTTTAGCCTCACTTTTGCCCAAGATCTGAATTTTCATGATACCTAACTTTAAACAATTTCATTTTTAAAAAGTTTTCCAAAGTACTATCTTTGGGTAATTTATCATCCCAATATAGGTTCCTGGCTAAATTGATGGCTTTTAATAGTCCCTCTTGCTTGGATGGAGATTGAAAACCTTAATATGAAAAACAAGGCAAATGCTGAAGCTGTTACTATGGATCTTAAACTCCCAGATTAAATGAAAAACCTTGTAATTCATCAGGTTATTACAAAATATTATGGTGTTTGTCATTATGTAGACCCAACATCTAAATAACTGCTTTAATGAATGCAAGTGGTTTCAGATTAAATATCTGCTGCTGATGTTAGATAACAGTTAGATAACATTGATTAACTTGCCTGTTGCTCCTCACTGTTCTGATATTCTTGTCCTGTGTTTATGTCAAGCACAGCTCATGTCACACATCTCCATCATCCCTGCTCAGAATGAAAACGCCCTTCACTAAATTACTATAAACTAGGGATGGAAACTCAGGGCCTCCTGCATGCGAGGCAAGTGCTCTATCACTGAGTTACAGCCCCAGACCAGAGTACTACGATTTTCTATTCTTTTAGAGAAAATATGAAGACTCCCTCCTCCTCTGCCTCTCTCCAAATCCAAGTTACTACTTTAAAAAAAAAATCATCTTGTCATCAGCTTCAAATTTGGATCAAATTACATGTACATTTAGTGAGCAAGACCTAGAGTTTGCTTTGGTCACCCAGCCTACTATTCATCCTGGATTGAGCTCATTTCCTATTGTCTAACACAATTAGAATAGACCCTCCTTAACTAAGCTTCCTACTTCTGTTTTCTTTTCATTCCAATCTGTTTGACACCACTTTCCAGTTTGCTTCCAATGTCAGATGCTTGATTAGCTTTTAAACTTCCACTGTGACTCCATTGGAAAGAAAGCCTCCACCATTGGCTAAGCTTCACTTTACGGCCTCACCTTCTACCAGCTCCCTACAGTTCACTCAGATGATTCCATCTGTTTCTGAACCCATATTCCAAATTTTCAACTGATAGTTCTCTTCCCTACTTCTAAACTTTCTAGCCCTGGCATTGTGATTATTTCCTACCAAATACCACAGTTATATATATTTATCCTACCAATTTGCTCCCTTGAAAGCTTTTTCCATATTGTAAAATACATTCATTTGTTCATTTATAATTCATTATTTACCTGCCAGCTGTCAGGGCATTTTGTAAGGTCAGAGGACAGGCCTATCTGCTCTGCACATAGGCTCAAAAGTTATTTGATGCATTAAGTTCCTGATGGTTTTCAATCTCTCTCTCTCTCTCTCTCTCTATATATATATATATATATATATTATTAAATTGAACTGGTTCCTACTTTGCATTCTTTTATATTCATTTAAACTATGCTAGCCTAATCTCTCCAAAAAGGGAAGAACCCTTTTTCTGCCATCCTTTGTGTTCCTCGGATCATACAGGCAGGCCTGAAGTAGATTTTCATTAAGTCCATTTTGGATGAATGACCGAAAGCTTCTCTTTCTTCCATAGACACAATGCCATGTGACCTGAGCTTGTCATGCATAATCAGCCATTGTAACCGGCTTGCAAGGGGGGAGCCTGAGATGATTTTGCCCTCTCATGCAGGCAGAGCTTTTTCAGGTATTTCACATTCACTTTTGTAGTCAGAGTCTTCCAAAGTCAAGAGTATTCATAGTGAGTCAACCTGTTACCTGATCCTTTAAATAATGAAAATGATGACTTAGTTCTTGTTTCATTATCAAGACATCTGAATATTGGATTAAGATACATCTAAATGGCAGAAATCATTGCAGAATACTTATATACATTTGGAATAATGTTTAGTATTAACTTAGGATTCTTTTCCTTAAGATTTATTTATTTATTTGTTTGTTTGTTTATTACTAGAGATTGAACCCAGAGGTGCTTAACCACTGAACCATATCCCAACCCAGGGCCTCACTAAGTTGCTGAGGCTGACTTTGAACTTGTGATCCTCCTGCCTCTGCTTTCTCAGTTTCTAGGATCATAGGCATGCACAACCATACCTCGCAAGATTTCTTTGTATGATTCCTTTATATGTGTATAAATATAGACAATTTAAAATTGAGATTCTATATTCAATAACACTTTCTGAGTATCTAATATATAAAAATGCTAGATTCAATAAGAGAATACTGTCCTTATAGAGGTCCTGTATTAATGCACTAATCTGGCAATTTGTTCTTAAACATTGTTGTAAATGCATTCAGGGAAATATAAAGCTAAGCTGCCTGAAAACCAAATTTGCGATGGCTGTAGCTAATCCCTAGTCCAAATGAAATGAGACCTGAAAAACACTCGAAAAAGTAACTAGAACATAATAGGTACTCAATAAACACTTAATACCTTTCTCCTAAGTTGAGAATAGAACCAACTATGTATATAATGGATGGGAAATTCATGTTGGAAATTTTCACCTGGGGACCCAAATTGCTATTGTACTTTAAGTCAATTTATCAGATAGCCATTTAACTCAATAGTTTCCTGCATGAACACAGGACTAAGTATATAATGTAAAGCAAATAAAACAAAAGAGAAAGAAAGAATTTAAATATACAATGTTGAAACTATTGTGCATATTGTAAGGCACCTAAAATGGGAAAGATAATTGCTAAAAGAAAAAACAAAACATATTCTAAGTGATCTGCTTCTGAGGATAATGTAAATCTCCATCCATGCTAGAATATGGTAGACTCACAATAAATGCATAGAGGTCAATCAGTATGACATTGTAACTAGTGCATCTACTGCAGATCCCAGTATTTTTTAATAATAAACTAGAATGTGCCAAAATTCTAGAAGAAAGATGGCACGACATTCTGGAGAGTGGCTTGGCCTTTGCCTGATAATCCATGGGGACTCTTCCTGTCTGTTCCTGATGGAGAGGCTGCTGGCTTGAGGAAGCAGGAACTCAAGCAAGCATGGATCTGCAGTGGTTGGAAACTTGACCCCCAAAGCTGCTCTGCTCTGCCAGGAAATGACCCAGCTGCATGGAGGCAGACAGGAAGTAGCTCTGCCAATCCTTGGAGGAAAGGAGGATAGTGATGCCAGCAATGACTGCCGCAGACATCTCTACCTAGCCAAATGGTCACAAAGGAGAACCTTAGTAAATACCAGTGGGGAGAATGGAAATGTGTTCCCTCAGCAGGGTGGCCTTGGAGAGGGTGAGAACACCTCACACATACATTTGATTGCTGTATAAACAAGTTACAAAACCATGATTGGTTGTGGGTAAAAGTGTAGATGCTGAATGTTTTGATTTACTGAAGTAATAAGGAATTGGCTCAGCCGTCTCATGATATTTTACTGGCAAATTCTGCTCAACTGGTTTGGATCTGATTGTAATCCTGGTGTGAGCTGAAAACTGGCTGGAACATATTTAAACAGAGCTTCCTGGTCCTATAGAAATCAAATATAGTCAGAGATTAGCCAAGCATGTTGCCTCGGGATAAATGGTAGTGTTCAATGTGGCTTCTCTTCCAAACCTAGAGCCTCTGGAAGCTTTTCCATAAAAGTTGCAGCTTGTGTTCCTCAACCAACTCTAGCCTAGCGCATAGACAATCCACTGTGTGATCTATATGCTAACTAACGCTTTATCTGTGCACTGGGTTTGAACAGAAGTTTCTAAATGGTACACATCATTTCTGTGCATGTAGAGACACACTAGGTTCCACTGGCCAGGTCTGTATCTACCACACACAGTGCTGAGCATTTTTATACATTATCTCATAATATTATCTCAGCAACTCTATGTGGGATTATTATTTTGTCATTATAGATGACAAAATAGGTTCAGGCAGAACCTGTCTGCCTCATTCCCGGGCCCATGTTGTCTATCAGTTTTATGCCCTGCTGCTGTGTATGATGCAGCGATGGCTCTGGGTGCTTCCTGTGTGCTGGTGGAGGAAGTGGGGTCAGTGCAGCTATCATTCCCCAAACTCGGAGCTGGAGCATGCTTACAGGCAGAGAAGATCTGCTGCTAATTTAGGAATGCACTTGGTCTAATGGTGGCTCTGCCTACTAGAACTCTGAAATGGGTGTAAAGTTTGTCTTTTGACTCTCTCCTTTCTTTTTTCATTAAAAAACTTTAAATCTTCAGAACAGTTTTAGATTTATAGAAGTATAAAAATTACTAGAGTTCCCATATACACTCTCACACCCAGTTTTCCCTGTTATTAAAATCACATATGAGTGGTCCATTTGTCACAATTGATGGACAGTCTCACTGTATTAAGTGAAATTAATGTTTTATTCAGATTTCCTTAGTTTTCAGCTATTGTTCTTTTTCTATTCCATAATCCCACATTATATTCAGTTGTCATTTCTCTTTAGACTCTTCTTGGTTTCTTAAACTTTTTTTACGTTTGATGACCTTGGTAGTTTTGATGTGGTTAGGTATTTTGCATGCTGTTTCTCCATTGGGTTTTGTCTGATGTTTGTCTCATTACATTTGATGTTATGAGGAGGACTCTAGAGGTACAGAGCTCTTCTTGTCACTTTTTAAAAAAAAATTATTTTGTTATTTATGACAGAAGAATGCATTACAATTCATATTACACATATAGAGCACAATTTTTCATATCTCTGGTTGTACAAAAGTAGAGTCACACCATTTGTGTCTTCATATATGTACTTAGGGTAATGATGTCCATTTCATTCCACCATCTTTCCTACCCCCATTCCCGCTCTCCTCCCCTCCCTCCTCTTTGCCCTATCTGGAGTTCATCTAATCCTCTCATGTACCCCTCCCCCAATCACATTATGAATCAGCATCCTTAAATCAGAGAAAACAATCAGCATTTGGTTTTGGGGGATTAGCTAACTTCACTTAGCATTATATTCTCCAACTCCATCTGTTTACCTGCAAATGCCATGATTTGATTCTCTTTTAATGCTGAATAATATTCCATTGTGTATATATACCACATTTTCTTTATCCATTTATCTACTGAAGAGCATCTAGGTTGGTTCCACAGTTTAGCTATTTTGAATTGTGCTGCTATAAACATCGATGTGGCTGTACCCCTGTATGCTGTTTTAAGTCCTTTGGTTAGAGTACATACTATTAACATATGTGCTTACTGCCTATCACTTACTTAACACGGACCTTGGTTACCTGGCAGAGGTAGCATTTGTCAGGTTCTTCACTATAAAGCTATGCTTCTCTCCCCTTACCATACTGTATGGTCTGAGAGGAAGCCATTACGCACAGCCCACACTTAAGAAAAGGGCTGGAACGTCCACATGATTTATTGGGATTTCTCTTGCAGAGGGGATTTGTTGCTTTATTTATTTATTTATCTATTTATTTATTCATTTATTTACTTATCAATATAAACTGTGGTTATTTCTTTTGTACTTTGGGTTATAATCCAATACACTTTATTTATTTTGCCATCCAAATTGTTCCAGGTTTGGCCATTGGGAACTCTTTCAAGATGTTTCCTGTGTCCCTTTGACATTACCCCCATTGCATAACTTTTTAAAAAAGACAAAACATTTTTTGCTTTCTTTTCTTTCTTTACTTTTATAAGAGCCTCCAGATTTTCTTACATGTTTCTCCAGTCCTAGCATCAGCTTTATCTCCAAAGAGCTCTCCTGTCCTTTTTAGGAAAGATAATAGAAAGGATCATAAGGGCAAAGGGAAACGATGGAGGATATTAGACCAGAAAGTGGGATTGTCTGATGAGATTTGCATTTTAGAATGATCATTTCTGGCTGGACGTGGGAGAACTAAAGACGAGGAGTCAGACAAGAAAGGAGGCTACTGCAGTGGTCCCTGTGCCCCCGCCCCAAGGGAGGGATGTCTTGAACTATGAGAACAGCAAAGCAGGAGAGCAAAGGGGAGGTCAGGAGGTGGGCCAGCTTACGTTCCCAACAGAGCCTGGGGCATTCCAGGTCCTGGGACTCAGTCTACCCTGTTACAAAGTGCACAGAAACTTTCTGGATGAGGAAGAATGATCATATCCTGAGCTAATGTTTACTGGGCACTTGCTATATTCCAGGCACTGCTCTCAACATTTAACTTAGAATAAGTCATTCAGGTCTCACAACAGCCCTGGTGCTAAGTACTCATAGTCTAATTTTACAGATGAGGAAATTAAGCATGAGAATCAGCAAGTGGCCAAAGTTTCACAGTTAGCAGCAGACAGGGACACAAGTCCAGTGACGCAGACTCCCACCTGCACCTCTGAACACTGTGTTGTCATGCCTCATGCATAAAGATGGCCTCTGTATTGAGAACCCTGTTGCTAGAGCTGTACCTCAGCTGCCCGGACCAGTGGAGTGGGTTTCTAATCCTGCAGGTTCCTGAAATACTTCTGTCCCTCTGATCCCTGGTTTATCCCCCAAAGCCAGCTCAGACTGGCCAGACATCATGCCTGACTTGAACCCTGCATCTGTAACTTCCCAGATACAGATACTTTCATCTATTGAGCACCTGCTGTTATCTGGCACTATTGGAAGTACTGGAGATATAGAGGGAGTAAGAGACATTAATGTTCTTAAGGAGCTCATTTGTGTGCCAGTGCCTAGGAGAATACTGTGTGTGTGTGTGTGTGTGTGTGTGTGTGTGTGAGAGAGAGAGAGAGAGAGAGAGAGAAATAGTATTATCGTTACCTCTGCTTACTCTGCCAGTCCTAACTGTGGTACCTGTGCCAACACTGGGCTGCCCAAACTCTCCACATCCAGGTGTGTCCCCAGGTCCTGCCCTTCCTGTGTCATGATTGTTTTCTGCTTGTCTGTGGAGCTTCCAGTCCCTGTGCTTGCACACTTCATTGGTGAGGAAGGCATGCCCAGATGCCTTCTCCTGCTGCCCGTGGGTCAGTCTGGGGAAGATGCCAGGCCAACTCAGCTTCCCAACTGCTCGGCTCTGTTCAGACTCAGACGAATTTTGTTTCCAGATTTTTTTTTTTTTTTTTTTTGTCATTCACAGCATCATTGGAGCTTCAGATATTTTTTTTTTCTCCATAAATAGTAGGAGGTGAATCAAGAATGATAAACAGCCAGATTTCTTCTACCATTCTTTTCAGGCCCATCTGGATTTTTCTTTTTTTAAAAAAGAAATGTTTTTATTAGTACATCATAGTTATACAAAATAGTGGGGTTCACTTTGACATAATCACACATGCATAAAAAATATTTTGCTCCATTTCAATCCCTTGTTCTTTCTCTTTCCCTCCTCTGGTCCCCTTCCACTATTCTGATTTTCCTTCTGTTTATTTATTGCTTTTTAAAATTGGTGCTTTATAGATACTGTGCTGCTATAAACATTGATGTGCCTGTTTCAGTGTAATATGGTGATTTTAGTTCTTTTGGATAAATACCAAGGAGTGGGATAGCTGGGTCATATGGTGGTTCCATTCCTAGTCTTTTGATGAATCTCCATACTGCTTTCCAAAGGGGTTGTACTAATTTGCAGTCCTAACAACAATGTATAATTGTACCTTTACCCCCACATCCTCACCAGCATTTGTTATTAGTACTATTCTAGATGACTGCCATTCTAACTGGAGTAAGATGAAATCTCAGTGTAGTTTTGATTTGCATTTCCCTGATTGCCAGGGATTTTTCTATTTGGCTGTTTTCTGACTTGGGCCCAAGCCATTCTGCCACCAAATGGTGAGACCATTTTAAAATTCTGCTTTATTTGTCCAATGTAGTTCCCCCACCACCCGCCCCTTACATGACAATTTGCTTTCCTGAGTGGGAGGGAGTTTCAGTGTGCGGTCACTCTGCCAACTGCACTGCCATGAGTCCTCTTGTGCCTCCTCCACAGAGAAATGCTTGAGACCTTCAGAGCGAAACGTCTTTCCCACAGGGACATCTATTCACTCCTATAGGGCAAGAGCCTCCTTGTGTTCTTGCTGGATTTTACTGACAGCCATGAGGCAAGAGAAGTCCTGACCCTAGGTGGAAACTGCATTACTCAGGGTTCTCCAGCAGAATGAAACCAAGAGAATACATATATAATTGTAAGAGGGGACTTACTAGATGGTTCCACCCAAACGAAGCTGGACAGTCCCATAATGGCCATCTGTGAGATGGACAGCCAAGGAAGCCAGTAGCTGTTCAGTCCTAGAAACCGGAAGACTCAGAACAAGAGGGACCAATGAGGCCCCCGTTCAAGACAGAAGGCCAGAAACTCTCTGGAGAGTTGCTGGTGCAAGTCCATGTTCAAAGGCTGAGGAATCTGAAATCTGATGCGTATGGTGACAGCAGTACCCACTTCAGAAGAGTTGAGAAAATGTGAGCACATGAGCTTCCCTCTTCTTCCTCTTTTGGTTTCATCTGGGCCCCAACTTATTAGATGGTGCCATCCACTCTCAGAGGTGTCTTCCCTACTCAATTCGCTGACCCACATGGCCATCCTCCCAGGAAACACACTTGTGGCCACACCCAGAAGTATGCTTTACAATTTTTTACATGTCCCTCAACCCAGCAAGTTGACAACCAAGATTAACCATCATGGAGGCCCTCATTCACTTGTCCTGTCTACAGGGTAGAAGTTCTGTTAGTGGCTTGTGGTGGTTTCTGGCTACCCTCAACCTCCACCAGGAAACTCTCAGAGTCATCATAAGGTGAGAATGAGCAGGTCACTATGAAGATCAGCTGTGCAAAGGGCAATGAGTGGGCAACCTCTCTTGGCACATGGACTCCAGGGAACACAGTCTCCTTGATGGGCATCCTCAATGGCTGGGCTAGCTGGGCATGGGTGCAGCCGGGAATCATCCATCTGCTTTAACTGTGTTGAGAAGCAGGAGAAGAGAGAAGAGCTCAGTTTTCTCATTGCGGGACATGGATCAGGGCCACAGATGCCCATAGGAATTAGAGACGGTCTTTTAAAGGTCTCTGTTTAGTGGTAGAGAGAAGAGTTGCTGGGAGGGATGTATTTATTGCTTGTTGGTTTTGCTTTTTGAAGAGGAACCACACCACCTGTTTCTCCTCTTCCCCTTCCATCAAACAAGTCCAAATAGATGCTTCCACACAGATCCTTTCCATAAAGACATAAGCATCAAAAGAGAACTTGGAATAATGGAAGCCAACCCTTCTCAGAAGACCCTCTGTACCCAGGCCGTCCATGTAGCCTCCTGTTCTCAATGTGCAAGTGTTTAACTTAGGCCACTGTGTTCATCAGGAAAGCTCAAGCCAGAGACTGAGGTTGGGGAGGACAATAAAAGTACAGTATTTTGGCAAATGCTTTGCCTCTATCCTACCTCTCTGTCAGTAGCCACAAGAGACCCACAGTCAAGCAAATCTGTCATTAGTTCCTGTCTGTTCCAAAAATCAATATCAGGCAGTTCTTCCTCTACACCTTGTACACTGCAGGCACGGCTGTCAGCAGTTCTCTGTGCTTCCTGAGAGCGAGCCATCAGAGGACTCCCCTAGGGCCCGGGAAGGGACGGGAGGCCAGTTCTTCTATCTTGCTCACCTTCTTTTTTTTTTTTTTAAGTGTATTTTCAAACAGTTTGAAAAGGCTTCAGGTTGCTGCTGGGCTCTGTGTCTGGCTGGTTGCATCTGATCTACTAGATAAATATCCCCTCTAGCAGGAATGGAGTTGTGTGTCAAGAAGCATAAAGTCATTGCTTAAGGAGACCAAGGAGGTAGCAGGGCCAGCTACAGCATGAAAACATTCTGAGGAAGGGACATCTGTGGGGTGTGATTCATGGCCCCTGCACAGGTCTTGATATTCCCACTATTTTAATTCCAGGGTGACAAGCATTCCACTTTCTTAAAAGTAGCAGATATGGTTTAGATCTGGAATGACCTACAAAGGGTCGTGGGTTGAAAGTTTGGTCCCCAGTGCAACAATGTGTGGAGCTGGGGCTTTGGGGAAGTGATTGGAGTATGACGTTCCTAATCTCATTAATGGATGAATCCATTGATGGGTGAATGAACTACTGGGTGGGTGGGTGGGGTGGAAATTGTAAGCAGTGGGGCATGGTTGAAGGAAGTAGGTCCCTAAGTAGACTATATTGGAAGGATATTTCTTGTACCAGCCCCGCACCCTTCCTGGCTGTGAGGGGCTGAGCAGCTTTCCTCTACCACACCCTTTCTCCATGCTGTTCTGCCTCATCTCAGGCCCAGAGCAGCAAGGACAGTTGGCCTCCGAAACAGTGAGCAAAACCCAAAACAAAAACAAAAGCTTTCTTCCTCCAAGTTGTCTTCTCAGGCCTTTGTCACACTAACTCACCATTGGTCTAGATGAAATAATAGTGGCAATAACCATGTGGTCATAATCATATTCTAGTACTGGAAGGTTTATAAAATGTTTTTAAGGCATTGCATTTTTGTGGGATGGCCCCTGCTGAGTCAAGCTTTGGCTGAAATTGTGTGGATTATTCTAAAAAAAAAAAACACCTTACCACTGGATGCCCCCTGCCCCCTGCTACTGGGTCCTACTCATACAACTGTTTCACTGAGTGGTTGGCATGGTGAGAAGGAACCATTAGGAGGAAGTGTTGGTGTCAGGGTCTCTGGGAGAAAGTAAAGGGAACATGGGGGAAGGTCAGGATGTCAGAGAAGCTGTGACCAATCCCTGGCGCAGCTCCAGAAGTCTGCCTTTGAGCCACGGATGGAACAGATGTGCTGTGGGACATCACTATAAGAGCTACATCCCCCCCCCACCCGAGACTGATAATGGAGCCCCCACAGTGTTCACTGGAATCCAAATGACTTTCTATGGCACAGAAATAGGGAGGGGCCATCAGCCCATGTGTTTATGGACTGTGGCACCACTGCAATGACCCTGTTGGAGGCCGAGGAATTGTAGCATTCTCTGGCACCCGAAGGGTTTGGTGGCTGTAGCAGCCCATGGAGGCCAGCCGGGCCTAGTCAGGAAGCAGAGTTCTCAGAGAAGCAGCAGGTGTTGGTGGGACGTGTAAGGGGAAACTGGAGGAGAGTGGCCTTGAGTGAACGTGAGATGTTTTGAAGATTCCAGGAGGTGATTGGGTATGCTCTGAGAGCAGGGCTTCAGACTGTGGTCCTGCAGGTGGAGTTGATGGGCCAGGGAAACTGCTAAACCTGAGCATTATATCACAACTTAATGAGATCAGTAAACATTAATTCCCCATTCATTCATTCACCATGGATCCTGAGTATCCCCATTTTATCTGTGAGGCAACTGAGGTCTGGAGATGAAATGACTTCCAGGCATAGGGGCGGTTGGAGCTCCCGTGGGCTGGTTATCATGCTCTGTTCACAGGACAGAACTGTCTTGCCATAACTACTCAGGTCCTTCCTGCTTCCATTCCCCATTTGTGCAGAGATAAGGCGAGTTATGATGAATGAGATAAAGATTAGCAAAATGGAAGTTTAGAGAGATACTGTTGGGGGGGGGGTGTTGATGTTGAGGACACCTGGAAAACATAGGCTAGTGCAGGTAAGAATCAAGGTAGAGGAAGGTTGAATGCCTCCAAGGGCAAGTAGCTAGGAGGAAGAGGGACTAGAAAGGCCTCCCTTCACTATGAAACTTGTAAATCATATTCAGATACATTCGTGGGATTTTCATAATTTACCTCTATTTTCCTTTAGAGAAAACTGAGGTCCCAAAGTTCAGAGAGTCTTCCAAAACCATACAGTAGTGGATCCAGGATTTGAATCTGTCCTCCCTGTACACATACAGCATCCCTTAGACTCTTGCATTACATCTTACAAACCCCTCTCTCATAAGCCCGCTAGAATTATAAGCCACAAATGGAGAGCTTTAAGTATTTATATTTTAAAAATCAACCAGAATGTCATGGATGGAATGCAGACTGTGACAAAATTGAATCTAGGTGTTTCACACATGTATGCCATTACCTCACTAAAGACAGTGGGGGCAAAAGAAGTTGTCCTAAGTAATTTTGGAAAGCAGTGTTTTAAATGGATACCAGCATATCAAAAAAAAAAAAAAAAAAAAAAAGCTGCACATACGGATACTGTAATACAGTTAGTAAATTTGTTTCTCATAGGAACACCAGGAATCTGCAATTCTGAAACTACATGTTTACTGGTATTGGACAAATAAGTAAATAAACCACGTACAATGGGAATCAGGTTGTTATGGTCAGAAAAAAGGAATTATAAGTAAATAAAGGGGATGGCTAGAATAAGCCCCAAGGTATTGGAGTATAGTCAGAAACATTAGTATGAGCTTCCATTTATTTTTATGCTATAAATACACACACAGAGTTTATATGGAGAGAAAGAATTAGGTGGGCATATGTGGGTTAGTATACATACATATATTTCGTGGCTCTATCTAATGAAAGCCTAGAAGCAGTGACAGATCAGTAGCAACAAGCACACCCAGCACCCAGATCTTGTTTTTTAAACAAACATTCTCAAATAAAAGGAACCAAGTCCTTAGAGAAATGGCTGATCATAGGGACTGGGAAAGGAAAAATACTAGATGAGTCTGGAGAAGAAATTAAAGAAGTGCCAAAATAAAAATAAGAGGAAAAAGAGGAGAAGGAAGAAGAAGAAAGAAGAGGAGGGTGGGGAGGAAGAAGAAGAAAAGAAAAAATGAGACCTTCGTGTTAAATAGACTCATGTGAAAGACTTTCCAGTAGCCAAAGCTGGAGCAATTTGAGCAACAAAATAAGTTCCTTGAGAGGGTTGTAATATAAAGAATAAAATAAATATCCATAAATTCATATTATACAAATAACTGATAAACTAATAGGAGAGGAGGAACAAACTCTACAGAAGAACTCAACTGGACTCTCCCCTCTCTCTGCATGTGGGCTGAGCTTGGTGACTTGATTCTAAGAAACAAAGAATGGTGGGAAAGGAGTAGGTAGCTGGGAAACCTAGTCATACCAGTAGTGGTAAGTTCTGTTGATGTCATGGACCTTCTGTTGTGAGGTGACAACCAGGCCACCCCCTCTTTGTGATTGTTGTAATTTGGATATGAAGTGTCCCCCAAAGACCCATGTGATGAAGGCTTGGTCCTTAGTGCAGCGATGTTCAAAGGTGGGGCTTTTATGAAGTGATTGGATCATAGAGTCTGTAACCTCATCAATGGATTAATCAATTTTATGGATTAATAATTTGAATGAACTATTGGGAGGTCATAGAAACTGTAGAAGGTGGGACCTAGTTAGAGGAAGTCGGTCAGAGGGAGGCACATCTAGAAAGGGTATTTCTTGTCCCTAACCCCTTCTTCCTTTCCTCTCTCCCTCTCCTTCTGCCAGCTTCTTGGATGCCATGATCTGAGCAGCTTTCTTAGGCCACATCCTTCCCGTGGCGTCTGCCTCACCTCAAGCCAAAAGTAGTGGAGCCAACTAACTATGGACTGAGAACTCTGAAACCATGAATTCAAAATAAATCCAATTGTCCTTTAAGTTGTTCATGTTAGACATTTTGGTCAAATCAGCAAATGATGATCAACGCAGTGATATTCTTCCCAATGTCCTATAGCCCTAACCTACTAATGAGAAAATATCAAACATAAATTGAGGAACATTCTACAAAATTGATGAAGAGCAGACTCTAAACTGGAAAGTCATGAAAAACAGGAAAAAAATGAGAAAGGGTCACAGATTGGAGGAAAATTATAAAAAAATATAATGACTAAATGTAATGTGCTATCCTGGATTGGATCTTGGAACAGAAAAAGAACATTAGCGGAAAAAATGGTAACATCCAAATACAGTCTGCACTTTAGTTAATAGTATTTTACCAACGTTAATTTCTTGGTTTTGACAAGTGTTCTGTGGTTATGTAAGATGTTAACATTAGGAAATGCTGGGTGAGGACTATACAAGAACATTCTGTTCTATCTTTGCAATTTTTCTGTAAATCTAAATTAAAAGTCTAAAAAACTTTTTAAAAATGACTAGAAAGCTAGAGTACAAAGAGAACTGGATAATGCACATGTAGAATAAATAAGCAGAGAACAATGGAAAGTTGGATGAGAGAATTGGCATTCCACAGAGGATTTCTCTCTCCAGACAGTTGTTCAAGCCATCGGGGTCATCTGGATTTTGGACACTTTGTCACAGTAAAGTCAAAAGCAGGGAGTAACAGTGGTCTGTTCAGCAATTCAGCTAGGTTCATAATGCACTGGGGAATTAAGATTAAAACTGTTTCTTGAGGAACGTTTCAGAAGAATTATTTAGATGATATTTTAAAATATAAATTAACAATGACTCCTTTTTATCTACAATTTTCCTCCATGGTGTTGAAGCCTTCTTATCAAAAAGGTTTGGGTTCTCATTCTTTGAACCCATTTTGCTTAGAGGTTGTACCAATAGTATAGGAAAATCAAGGACCCTTCCCATCCAACATTTTCAGAACATGATACCATTTCTACACTTCTGTTGAAACAAAACTAGCTTTTCAAGTAGGTGAAGGTGGTAGGCTAAAGAGAAAATTCAGGTTATCTCCATCTAGGAGATGATCTAGTACTTTAAGATCTTCTATTATCTCCGTTTGGTGGGGAGGTACTGGGGATCCAACCCAGAGCTTTGTGCAGGCTAGACAAGTGCTCTCTCCCTGAACTGCATTCCCAGTCCCTATCTCTTTTTAATGTGAAGCACATCTCTTTTCAGCCTCTACCTTTTTCTCTGAAGGTAACAGTGTGGGCATGGTGGATGACACACATTGGGTTCTTTAGGAAACAGGAAATCTCATGATTGCAAATAAAAATGGGGCCTGAATTTGAGATTAACAACTGTGAAGGGTGAGAGAGAATTTGAACTGTGATGTGCTTGCAACAGAGGTTTCAGACAATCCCACAGGTGGTGCTAGAATTTAGATTGTACTTTACATTTGAATAAGCAGAGGAAGAGAAAGGGTTCCCAACTGGGCAAGGCAGCTCCCTTTAGCAAAGGGAAATTGCTGAGGACTCTGCAACCAGAGAAATAAGATCCCAAGTTCAAGGCCAGACTCAGCAATTCAGTTAGGCTCTAAGCAACCTAGTGAGACCCTGTTTCAAAATAAAAAGGGTTAGACCACTGTGGCTCAGTGGTCAAGTGCCTTTGGGCTCAATCCCCACTACCAGAAAAGAAAAAATTCTAGGCTTGAAATTAAGGTCCACCCCCTCTTTTTAAATGCATATAAAATGTTGCTCCATTGTCTTCTTGTTTTGCATTGTTTCTAGTGAGACATCTGCTGTCGTGCCTATCTTTGTTCCTTTGTGTATGTCTTTTTTCACTGCCTCACATTTTTTTTCTCTTACTTTCTGTTTCTCTCTGCCATTCAAGACATTGAAGAAAGGACACGGTGTGTTTTCCTGTGAGAAATTCTTGCATTTCCTTGCATCCTTCAGCAGGGGCCATGATCAATTATGGTGACCGCACAGGAGCTGAAAGTCTCTGTATATTGTTTCCACTGTAGGGGATCAAGGGACGACTGAACAGACATCCCCCTGCTGCTGTGACATGGTGATGGCCACCATTAAGAAAGACAAACTGAAACAGGACTTAGAGGCTGCTTTGGCTAAAAAAGTACTGATTCTTCACTTCGACCTGCAGGTACCTCGTGAGTTATTAAAAGCAGGGCAAAAGCTTGATATCTCTGCCTTCATTTTGTGTCTCTCTCCTTTATTAACTTAAACTTTGGGTCAGATTCCTGCTCAATGCTGCATGTAGACATGTTAATCGCTTAACAAATGTCTGTCTAAAAACTAGAAATGTGAGGTTGATTATCTCTAAAATTACCTAACCTCTCTCCTCTCCCTTCAAGGTTGAAGGCACCAAAATAAGAAAAGCTAAAGCATTTTCAAGACTTGCAGGCATAGCATCCTCAACAGATTGTCAACCACCAGCTTTTACTATGTCCTGTTCCAGATCCCTGGAGCCATGCCTAGAAGTCTCCAGTCATTGCCCTAAATCTGCCAGGAATAGTGTATCTTGCAGGCAGATCACCCCACAATGAAACTGCCCCCTAAGTGGGAGCAATTACCCCATGATGGGAACTGAGGCTGGCCCCTCTTAGGAGGAGCAATCCTTTTTAAGATAGGAACCAAATGGCCCCCTCAAATGATACAATTTCAGGACCTTACGGAACCAAGCCTGACCAAACCACCTAGACCAGTTTGACCAAGACACCTAATTATTCACACCTTTTGCCCCCTGCCCCAATTCTTCCTCTGTTTAAACCTGAAGCTCATGTCAGTACCCCTGAAAACAGGGGTAAGGATGCTAGTACCCTTGTTTTCCCAATATAGCTACATTGAATAAATTTATTTCCTACTTCAACGTTGCTTCTTTTTCTACATTTGCTATTTGGAGTGAGTGGATCTAGTACAATGGGACTCCCCCAAATCAGGCTTTCTCCTAAGACCCTGGCAACAAAACCAGAACTCAGAAAGAAAATACATCCAGCAGTGGTAATTCAACAAAAAAAGCTATACAAAAGAAAAGACAGCATGATTCTTTATTCTGAAGATAATACAGGAGTTATAGTAAATAATAAAGATCAAATGAAAGGTTCTGCCATTTCAAGGCAAGATGCAAAGGAATGTGCAGACTCCTGGCCCAGGAGGGCATCCAATGCAAGCAGTATTGGATGATTCTCCAGTATTTGTTTAAATCAATCAAACAAACATTTAAAAAAATATTATGCTCCCAACAAAATAAATAAAACCTAAAATATTTTAAGTAAAATTTTTCTCTGTCACTTTTAAAAAGTGATTTGTTCATTGTGTGTCTTCAACAATTTTCACTTTGAGATTGTTGAGCTTCTTATCCTTGTGGATTTAAAGTATTCATCAAATTTTGAAACTTTTTGGCCATTATTTGTTGAAACAATTTTTCCATTATCTGCTTCTCTCTTCCAGAGATTGCAATGTGCCATTAACTCCATCCAAAAGTCATCTCAGACTTTTTAGGAATTCTATCTGTGGATTTTTGCCTTCTACATCTCTACTTAACATGGTCAGTCTTTCCTTTGGCATTCTTCTGGGTCCTACCTCACTGGACTCTTGTCATTCAGTAATCACCATCCTTCATCTTCCATTCCTTGATGTTCAGTGTCTTGAAACCATTACTTCATCTCTTAGGTTTTCAGCTTTTTTTTTTTTTTTTTTCAGATGGGAAAGCAAATCTGGTCCCTGATACTCATCCTGGCATCAAGTTGAAATTCCATCTAGGTTCATTTAAAAACACCAACCTTCTTTTAAATGTAAATTTTGTGATAAAGACTGACCTATTAAATTCATGGCACCTTATGACAGATACTGTGGTTGCCCACCACAAACCATGCTCTTTTTCCTTACTAAGGAAGTCTCATCTTTCTTTGGATATGAATATTCCAAGCCTAAGGGCATGTGAGAGTCTTTCTATGCTCCATAGGGGGAAAAGACAATTCTTTGTCAATGATCTGGTTAATATACAGCTGTGTGACCCAGGGTGCCATTTTCTCCCAGATGAAACCTGGAGCTGCAGACAGAGTGTTTTAGTCACTTTTGTTTGTTTTTTTTTGTTTTTTGCTGCTGTGACCAAAAGACCCGACAAGAACAACTTTAGAGGAGGAAGAGTTTATTTTAGGGGCTCATGATTTCAAGGTCTTAGTCCTTACGTGGTTGTCTCTATGGCTCTGAGCCCAAGGTGAGGCAGAACATCATGGTGGAAGACTGTGATGGAGGAAAGTGGTTCAGGACAGAGCCATCAGGAAGGGGGTGAGGAGAGAAAGAGAGGGAGAGAGAGGAAAAGAAAGTCATCTGCTCAACAAGGACAAAATGTATGCCCCACAGGATGTATCTCCTGGATCCACATCCTACCTACCCACAATTACCACACAATTAATCACTATCAGGGGATTAATGCATTGATCAGATTAAAACCCCCACAACTCAACCGCTTCACCTCGAAACCCTCCAGCATTGTCTCACACATGAGCTTGTGAGGGACATCTCACATCTAAACCATAATATAGAGCAAAGATGCAAAGATTTTTTTTCCTGCCTCCCTTTATTCTACTTTTAGAATATTTTGAGAGAAGATTTGATGGTTGGATCTTGGTCATCTGTGTGGGAGGAACCTAGAGTAATATTGTTGAACACATCACATAAGGTCAGCATATCATAGGTGGGCCCCCATGGTGAACCACAGAATAACTGGCTCACCTGCCTATGGGTACCAATAACATCAGCTAATATATATTGCCAAGATTTAAGCCACTATTTTTCAGGTTTTCTGTGACTTGTAGCCAAATACAGTCTACTTCTACCATGGCTTGGTTTCTTAGGTTCTTCTGAGTGCTTTTTTTCAGAGCAGGAAAGATGATGTTCTGGGAATGAAGACTGCCATCAGAGGAGGGGCAATCCCAATGGCAAACTCCTGACTTCACATTTTTTTTTCAAATGAGTGGCACTCTCCAGTCATGATCATAGGTGGTCAGGGAGCCTCAGGCTTTGCCCCTTAATGTTAGAGCCATTTAACAGACCCTGGTTGTAAAGAAGTGCAGATGGGGAACCTGATGGCAACATCCCCACAAAAAGTGCTGCATCAATTCTTGAGGGGAATACTAACTTCCAATGACTATGGTCCACAGGGGGGAAAAAAGCTCCAGCCAAAGCTACTTGAAAAAATATATATGAATACAGTTCCATCATAAATAATATATACTATTAATATGGCTTTAAATAATTTATAATGCTAGATTTGCATAATAAATAATACATAAATATGTAATCATCCCATGAAGTTATGTGAAATTAGTAATCATGAAGGAAACTTAACCTATTCACAGGCTATGAGAAGAAAGGCTTGCAAGGGGCTCAGGGCCTTAATCAGTGCTGCTGTGGAATAGCTCAGCTGAGCAAAATACCAGCCTTGCATAAAAGTACTTTATCTGTGTATTTTATGACAGCAAAACGGTGACTAGTAACAGACCTTTCAGTGTATAGTCAGTAAAAAGGTTTCCATTAGTTTGTAAAAATAGCATTACTTATTAAAAAAATCTGTAATCCATCAATGATTGAAAAACTATCAAAGAGCTTTTTTTCCCTAAAAGTGAAGCAATGCTACCTATTGTCATTGACCCTTCCAACCCTTCTTTTTTCTAGGGATTCTTTTGTGTTATTTTATTTAATCATCTTAGTAGTCCCATGTGGTGGACACAATTATCCCCATTTTCTAGCTCAGAGAACGGAGTAGGAGAGGATAGGACCTCACCCCAGGTCACACGGCTAGTGACAGGGACTGGTATACAGCTCTTGTGAAACAAAAGCCTGACGCTTTTCCTTGGCAATCACCACACTGTCTCTCATTTTTTAATGTAATTCTTCCCTCTGGATTAAGATTCTGGGTGTTTTCATAATTCAAATTGAGCTAAACTCTGAAGAATCTCCTGTGTGCTGGACAGACATCTCATCTAAAGGCATCTGTTCAACAAAATAAACCTATGAGTATTTGTATCTTCATTGACAGGAACAGAGGCTCAGAAAAGTGAAGAGACTTACCCACAGCCTCAGAGCGTGAGACAAAAACTGAGTCCTATGACTTCAACCCACACCACATCGCATCTCTGTTCAAGAGTGGATGTATTCACACCAGCCTCTCCAAAGAGCAGACCCAAGACCCAGGCTCCTTCAGTGTTGACCCCCGCCCAGTAATTTCAATGGCTTTTTTTCTCAATAGGAAAGATAATCTTTTTGGAGTGGAGGTTGTTGTTAAAAGATTTGGGGACACTAAGGCAAATTTCCAATTTTCAAAGATCTGGCACTAGGGGTAGGCTTGGGTGCATTCACAGCAAAGGCCCTTCCTTCCAAGGTTCTTTAACCAGCACATTAATATCCGGAGTCCCTCCTGGGCACTGTCCATGGTACACAGTCGGTTTAAAGTCCCTTCTCCTCAGAGATTAGCCTTCTTAGAAGCTATACCTTGAGATCAGTCCTTCTAGGAAAGACACAGCCTGCTAAAGAGGGACTGAGAAAGGTTGAAACCATGTCTGCTGAGCCTACCCAGGAGAGTCAATATAAACCGCCTGCATCTTTCAGGCTGAATTATGGCTCATCAAGCACACATTAAACCTTTAAGCCTTTTTTTTTTAAGTAAGAATAAATCTACGTTGACGGTTCCAGCATATGTATTTGTTTTCCCTACACTGTCTATAAACCATGTCCAAGGTGAGTATTTATAAGCCTGAACGAAAACTAGACAAACAATTCTGAGAATAAGTGACAACTATAACCGTTCGTGATAAGACAGTCACAACAAAGGCAACACTGTGCATTAAGTGATTTTTCCTGCAAATCCTTTATACATATGTCAAGCTGTGTGCTGGCAGAGTGAAAGAGAATAAATCAAAGAGAATACCGGTGTAAGAAGGGGTTTTTAGGCAAATGCTGCCTTCTATGCATAAATCAAATAAATAGTGATTAAAAAAACCCAAAGGAACAGCATAGATTTCAATGGAATTTTACACAATGAAGTTATTTAGCAATTACAACAACAATTTATATTGATGGAGCACTTTACAATTATTTTCTCATTAACTCTTATGACATTTCTGGCAAGTGGGTCCGTACCATTAGTTAATTTTATAGCCAACATAACTGAAGTAGAGAATTGTTAGGTAATTTTCCCAAGGTCACACAGCCAGATGTGAGCTGGGCAAAGCCTTCACTTTCAGATCTTATGTTCCCATGGTCCTGAGCTGCAGTTCCAGGATAGTGGGGCAACTTACCTCCTTCCTCAGTGAAGGACTAGTCAAGGGGTATCTGGGGGTAAATGATAAAGGCAAAGCCTCCTGGAATAACTCTAGAAGGTGGCATTGGTGTCAGCACTTTAGCTGGAATGTGATCCTGTCAATGCATGCCTACGTGATGCAAACTCATCTCTCCAATAGAGCCTAGTTTGAGGTGGCCATGACAGTAAATCCAAAACTGTAGTCTCAATCCAGGTTGCAATTCTTGGAACTGTAAAGTAAACCAATGCCTGGGGACCAATTAAGCCTAAATGTCTTGATATTGGAGATTAGACAGGGATATTTTCCAAAAACTATCCAGGTTTTCCTAACATATTGCCAGAGATGAGAACCACTGGTGTAAAGATCCTTTCAGACCTGCTACACATGGTTGAGCAGGTTGTTCACTGCACAAGGACACCTAACCAGAGGGTGTAGTGAGGACTGAAATTCAGCCTATGAATTGTGTGCCCTGATTTGAGGTAGCATTTGTTCTCAAAAAGAGTTATCTTTTGTCTGATTTCTACAAAACAGGTATTCTCCTTCTTCTTGGATATGCATAGCAACAAATTCTGTTTTCAGATTATTTTTATGCCTTCATTAAAAATTACATTTAGCATCTACTACATGCTAGGCACTTGGTATGCATTGAGCATGCAACTATAGAATAATTGCTACTCTTGTCTTGTTGGATCCTCTGTCTCTTGGGGAAGATAAATGATTGCACAGGAGCCATACAACAATCTGTGAAGTGCTCCAAGTCGGGAGGAGTGCAGGAAGTTTGGTGGGGATGCCTGGAAGGATTACCCAGACTCAGCGTTCAAAGGATCTCATGGTAGAAGTGGTATAAGAGCTGAGACTGGAGCACATACTGGCAAGGTGCAAGGAGGAGGTGGCCTTCAAGGCTGAATGACAGCATTAAAGAAATCTGGAATCAAGACAGATCATGGGTTATTGAGGAAATGACATGGCTCCTCCTATCTGTCTTGAGCATGAGAGAATGAAGGCAGAGGGGGACAGAGAATGTGACAGGTTCTGTCTGTCTCTCAAAGTGCGGGGTGGCCCCTGGCAAGCTCCACTCCCCAGTCCCACCTCTGCTTCTGTATGACCATCCTCTCTCCCTCCTTCCCCTCTTCTGTCCAGAAACTCTCCTTTACTAGAGCAGAAAACACCCAAACCACTTGCACCTGACTTCCAGGAAGATAGAACTCTGAGCTCTGGAAAGAGACAGAAAACTTGGAAGCAGGCAAAGGGACCAACAAGAATGGGGACACAGATGCCACCACATCTCTTGATGCCACCCTGCCCAGCCTCATGACTGGCATGAACTCCTCCCAGCTCACCGCCCTCCTTCCTTGATGTGCCCGGATGTGATTCCACATTCAAAATTACCTGCCCTGTTATAGTTTGGATAGGAGGCCCCCCAAAAGCTCACGTGTGAGACAGTACAAGAGGGTTAGGGGGGGAAATGATTGGTTTGTAAGAGTCTCAACCCAATCAGTGAATTAATCCCCTGCTAGGGATTAACGGTAAAGAAGTAGTAGGTGTGGCGGGAGGAGGTGGGAACTGGGGCGTGGCTTTGGGTATATATTTTTATGTGGCCAGTGGAGTCTCTCTCTGCTTTCTGGTCAGCATGTGAGGCTCTTCCCTCTGTCATACTCTTCTGCCATGTTGTCCTGCCTCACCTCGAGTCCTGAGGAATAGAGCCAGCTGTCCACAAGATCTCTGAAACCGCGAGCCCTCCAATACACTCTTCTTCCTCTACAGTTGTGCAGGTCGGGTCATTTAGTCACAGCAGCAAAACAACTCAAACTTGCTCTGTCCCCAGGCTGGTGAGGGGTATAAATGAAGCAAGGGCAGCCATGAGCCAATGGTATCACTGAGCCTGGGAGATGAGAACACAGGTAAGCATTGTACTAGTCCCTCTAATTCTCATGCTGGGAGAACAAGCTTAAGACCCTCTGCTACTTCTCATCTTTCATTTTGCTTATCATCGCTTCTACGATGTTCTGTTATTTTTTGTAAAAAAAAAAAAATCTGGTTGCATTTGATTCTGGTTCTATTTTTTACTTCAAAATAGTATGTGCTTTGGATACATTGAGCATTTTAGTCAACTAAATTATCTGATCCATTAGAATTAGGATGGTACTGATCAAAATTTGTTTTATCCTCCTAAAGCATAGGAATGTGCTGTACAATGTGCCCATCCATCCCTTTCCAATCTGCTCCCTCACAGTTCTGATGGCTGGCTTTCCTCCCTCCTGCTGGGGGCGTGGCAACTCCCAGCATCCAGTCAGGCCAATGATCTGTTTGTGCATCTCCTGTAAAACCCCGGGAATGTTTCTCCAGTTAGTGTCGGGAGACTTGCTGCGAGTCAGGGGGAAATGGATATCCAGCTTTTGAGCAACTTTGGCTCCTGAACCTCAAAGCCTCCACCATTCCATTTCTACACATCAGCCTGAAGAACTACAGAGCCCCTAAGTCTCTACCTACCCCAGCCTGAGACCTCACACTTGTGAACTGGAATGGAATTGAACACAGCCTCCAAGCCAAGAAGCCATTCAGTGTTTCATAACCTCTACTTGAAGACATTTCCTAGAGGCAGAGTTTGTATGTTGGCCAACAACCATGACCTCATTAGGGCAGCCACGGTGCCTCATGTATCTGTCATCTTTGGGCATCACATTGTGTTCTATGGGCTTCTTTATTCATGTTCCTTCCCATAAATGGAGCTCCCTGAGAACAGGGCAAGAAAATCTTTCCCCACCCAAGTACCTGGTATATTTGACCCAAGGTAGGTGATCCGCATGTGTTTCTTAAGTGAATGAATGGCCTGATTATGTTGAAATTTGCGCCTATTCCCTCTAAGGTGGAAGAAATTGAATTGGAAATGTTGTATTGAGAAATAAAGAATAAGTGCATCCTACATCCAGATCCTCCAGCCAGCAACAAAGCTACATTATGGTCCTCTTTTGCTGGCCTCTGCTGCCCACACATGTGAGTCAGGACCTGGCTCCCTGTGGCTGAGTCTGTCTGAGGACAGCAGCCATTCTTCCCCAACTCCCACCACCTCCAGATCAGTCCTTTAAGGAAAAGGAGAGAAAGAAAAAAATCAAACTGTTCGTTTGTGCTTTTGATAAGATTGAACAAGCAGCTCACTGGTACTGTATTTCTAATATTTCAACAGTTTTGTATGGCCATAATGAACGTTTTAATGACTTTTATCTTCTTGCAAAAGCTAGCTAATATTCCTTCTTTGATGCAGTCTCCAAAGGGCACAAGGGTAGGAAGAGGCTTCTCTTCAACAAGACAACGGGTATGGGCTTTCTCCACCCTGTGAGGGTTCTGTCCCCGGGACACACTGAAAATGAATACTTCGCAGTCCAATAAAGAGAAGCACTCCTAAACAGCATGACTGTGTCCATCAGGGGAACACCAACCAGAGTCATCAGGCTGTGCCCTCAGTGCTCATGAGAAGTTACTAGATTACACAGGCATCCAGCTATGAATTTGCTTCTACTGTATAAATCTCAAATGTGACAGAACTGAACATGTGCTAACACCAAATGTGCACATTGTGATTCTTATGTGATCTCTTTAAGCCAAATCCTGAAACAAGAATTTCATAGCTTTTCCCTTTATTTGAAACCTTGCATTTGCTCAATGGGCCTGGAACAGGGAGGGGTCTCCAAGAGCTGGAGTTGAGGTCCCTTCTCCTGGCTGTCTGCCTCTGCGGGGTTTTTTGGTGCTCACTGACCTCCAGAATGGTAGAATGAGCCATGCAGACACCAGCTTTGCCACTTCCTGGCTGCTCATTGGAGTTCATTTCACAGCTAAGGAAACAAACTGGGAGAGGCTAGGGCTACTGCCCTCACAGGGTTGCTGGAGTCCCCAAGGAGCTCACTGATAAAAGGCTCTTTTCCTGGGCTGCATGCAGGAGGTGCCAGGCAAACATGAGGTACCCAGTCTTCCACTGCCCTTCCTGAGGAGCTGATCTTCTGGAATCCATAGACATGTCTTTCCTAGGCCTCTGTCATTGTCCTGGCTGCCCCTCAAGGCCTCTGTTCTCATGGTACCTTCTCTCAGTAGGCACTCAGTAAATGTTGTTGATAGACAGGCTGGCTGACGGACTGATGGCATCATTTCACCTAGGACAAGTGTCCTTTACTGCCTTTATTTATCACTTAATGTCAAGTGGTGTCATCAGCATGATATCAGTTTCCTGAAATGCACCCCAGAACTAATGAGAAGGTTAAAGAATTAAAAAAATCACTGGAGAGTATTAGCAATCATCAGAATCCTATCACCAGTAACAGTGTTTGAATAATACCTAACAGATGTAGAAAGTTTGGGAGCTAAATGTGTCAATCCTACACTGATTTTATCTAAATGTCCCCAATTTTTATGACATCATTTGTATGCATATTAAAGAATTTTCAACTGTGGTATCTTCCAGTACTTTAACTGTGGGAGGCAAAAGTTAAGTGTAAATGCCACATTTTATGCTGTTTCACAAATGGAAAGAATAAACCAACAAAACACTCTCTTTTTCATGTAAAGATCTCCCTTCTTTTCAGCAAATTGTCAACAGTCCTTGGGATCAAAATGAATGCATTCCCCTCCCAAGCTACATCCCTCATGATTCTTGCCTATGTGATTTGCAAGAAGACAGGGGAAAGCATATTTAAGTTCTATCATGTCCTGGGACAATTTCTTCTTTGGTAAAACATTAAATAAACACACACGCACACACACACGCACACACACACACACAGAGCATGAATACAGCAAATCCAGTGTTATGGGCCTATGAAATGGATCTGAATTGTAAAACAGTCCCTCTATTTGTCACTTGCCATTGTCTGCCATTCTTTTAAAATGTCTACCATGTCTTTCACAAACACTCCCCCCACTGCTGTCAGATCCGTTATCATTGCCTTGCACTTTTGTTCTTCTGTTAATTTTGGATAAAGTCCTAGAGTGTAGAGCAATATTATAGAACTCATTTCTGCTTAGGTCTCAAGTTTCCTTGGCTCCTCTATTACCAAGTGGCAGTGCACCCTATAGGCACAATAAATAAATAATACAACACTGAAGCTATAACAAATCACGAAATACATTATTAAAAAATTAAGAAATAAATATCCCCCCTTACTTAAATAGAGATTGATTTTATAATGTGGAATGCTGAGGAGAGCTGCTCTGAGATATATTAAGGCCTGGGGACACGCAGAATACACTGGAATGGGCATTTTGCTCCCTTGGCTGGAGGGGAAAAAGTCCTCAGAGTGAATGGATGCGTTTGTGAAGTGGAGACTGCTATTCTCTGTTTGTTCACAAGCCAGGTATGATGCACTGCCTGCTTCGCCATGTGAGGGGAGAAAGACCTCCAGGACACATCTGTCTTTCCTAAGCACAAACTGTTAGTCTGGATGAAGGTGATGAAGACAGATGCTTTCCTGGAACTAAAGTTGGAGGAGGACTGTTTCTTTCCTTTAACTTTAAATCACAATTCTGGCTTCCAAAAAACTGTTCTCAGGCCAGGATTTTGCCAAGCATCCTCCAGGGTGTTTCATTTAATGAGAGGATACGGCATAGATTGTTGGACCAGGTGTATATGTCCAGAGGCAAAATTAAATAGAATCCCTTCTCCAGAGGTTAGAAGATTTTCTATGGAAAAGATAAAGCCCATAGAGTCCCTGGGCTCTCAGGAAGTCAGTGTTTGTTGTGTACCTTGAGGTTTGTAGGGCCCATTGGCTCACAAGGACCAGCACTGACACAGCTACCATGGCTCTAACTCCATTCTGGAAGAGTGTGGCACTTGTCTATCCCATCCCTAAATGTTTTGGGACTAAGTAAATCTTACTGATTTCCCTGTCCTCTGCAAAGACTTCCAATATCTCAGTATAAGGGGAAAAGACAGTGACCTAACAAGTGACCACACCTATTCTCCATTCCAAAGTGATGCAAGAAGTCTCTTCTGGTGGCACATTAAAAAAAAACAAAAACAAAAACAAAAACAAAAAAAAACCACCTCTTCATTTCCTTATTGCATTGCTATCTGTGAAGGATGCTATAGTACCCTCCCAGAGCCAACTGAACCGTCACAGAGTTCCCACCAGCTGAGTGGTCCTAGAAAGATCACTGGAAATGGTTTGTTTAACAATGAGTTGATCCATTGGGAATATACAGTAAATCAGCCCACCCTTAATTCCAAAGGCTCTTGAGGCAGCATTTGCCAAGTGCTTGACATGTCTATGTTTTTTATAGACAGTGTACCTTGTCCATCTTCCCCAAGCACAGAAGGAAATACAAAGAACACAGTTATGATTGAGCATTTGCTTTTCTTATCTTTTATGAAGACATTTTCTGACCTTCACCTGAAATCCTCTGTCACTCAGACACCCAGGAGCCTCATATCCCAGAGACATGGCCATCTTCACTCTATAGATTCTGAGGTCACCCTGGACATGAACTTCTAGCTGGTAAATGGAGAAGAGAATAGTAGGAGAATGCAGGGGAGAGCTTTTAACGTGCCATGCCCAGTACAGAGTGGGCTGTGGGATATGCCATGTTCCACTGGCCTGAACCCTTTACCTGATCTTACCCATATGGGAACACAGCTGGGATTGTCTTCCCCTGTTGAGTATCAGCCACAGCCCTGCACCTTCTTTTTCTCAGTTTTATGAAGGGGACAAGCTCCATCCTTCTCTGAGGGTCTCCGTTATTCCTTGTGCATGAAAAGCTTGCCCCAGATGGTTAGCTCCCTCACGTCTGACAAGAAAGTCAGAAGGTTGATAGGAGACATGTTGGTTGGCATTCACACTTAATGCTCAATATGGAAAAACTTAAACTCTTCCACGTCCCATGGGAAGGATGAAATTCTTAACAAAGCTTCCAGTGAATTCCTAGGGATTTAAATTCTCAAGATGATCTGGCCTTTGGACTCCCACTTCTGTACCTGTTCTGTCTAGTCTGAAATGAGTCAGTGCAAATGCAAAAGGCAGCTCCTTCCCACTTTTGAATGACTTTATACCCACACCCACACCCACTCCCACATCTATGCCACTCCACTCTCATAGAGTGCATGTGTTTCGGATGGATCCTACTGAAGCTTTATAGGTCCTGGGGACTTCTGGGTCACATTGCAATGCAATAGCAAACAACTTCCCATCTGTTATTAGTCCTCCCCTGCCACGTCCGGCCAAGGGAGCCGAGTCTGGCGAGGGACGGCGAGGTTAAAAGACACACAGGACACCAAGGTTCTTCATCCAGGAGTCAATACCCTTTATTGCTAACACACTTTTTTTATACCCCAAGCAGCAGAAGTGGAAAACTACCCAAAAGCAGGAGGGACGGGGGAGAAATTTAGTTTCAACATCTATTATTGTCAGGTACCGAAACCTCCCTTAACAATAAGTCCATCAGACCAGAAAAGGTCAAGGCATTCCCGTGGGATGCATATGTCTCAGACGGACAAGCAGGAACAGAAAAACCGCAAGTTCGCCATGGCCTTGTGAGCTGGCCACACTGGCATGCAGAACAAACTAGTGGAGGTAGGGCTCCAGGGGCCAGGGTGGACCTGCTGCCAACACTCCCCCTGAGAATTTCTCATAGTTTTTGACGCTTCCAAGAAATGACCTCCAACCCCTACCAGTTTGTCAAGGGGTTTCTCTGAGAGGAACTGAGAAGAGAACACTTTTACGTGATTATATCAGATGATCATCTAGGAATGTGGCACCTCATTCATTTCCTCAACAACAACAATGTCAGGTGCTGTACTATCCAGGGGTGAACCACAGCAACAGGATCTCTGCCTTCATGGCGCTAACACCTGAGCACAGAAGATGGCTAAAAACAAGTGAACTGTCTTATATGATAATCACAACGTGGGATAAGTTCTACAATGGAGACAAAGGGCTGAGAGAATATACTAGAGTGTGGTGCTTATTCTAAGTAGAGTACTCAGGAAATCTTGCCCAAAGGAGAGAAATGACATTTAAACTAAGATTTGTAAGATGTGAGGGAGCTAACCATCTGGGGCAAGCATTTCATGCACAAGGAAGAATAGAGACCCTCAGAGAAGGATGGAGCTTGTCCTCTTCATAAAACTGAGAAAAAGAAGGTGCAGGGCTGTGGCTGAGATCCACTCTCTCTTTACCAAAGTCTTCCTCCTACATTATTGACTTGTGGCTGGGAAGTGGATGCCCAGCCAGCGGCTGGCTACATTTCACCTAGGTAAGAGAGAGCGTGCGACTTAGTGTGACTAAAGGTAACCTGCGTCTCTCAGGCCAGCCTCCTCATCACACTTAGTCCTCCACTGTTTCTCATCCCCCAACTGCTGCCTGGATGCTGACACCAAAGGACCTTGAAGTCATTCGATGAAAACAATAGAATCTCCATCAGTCTGGGTTCCTAAATGTCGGCATGAAGCAGAGTTCCTCCATCAGTTATCTGCCAGTCTACCACTGTGTCACAGGTTACTCTCAAACTTAGGGCTAAAAACAACACACATTTATTATCTCACAGTTATGAGAGTCAGGAATTGGGCACATCATAGTCCAATCCCTGCTTAAAGGTCTCTCAATAGGCTTGAATCAAGGATCAGCCTGAGGCTGTGGCCTCATCTGAAGTCTTGACTGGGTAAGGGTCTGCTTCCAAGCCCATTCCTGTGGTTGCTGGCAAGACTCAGTTTCTCCAGGGCTGTTAGATGTCAGGCCTCTGTGTTTTCCTCGGGTGACCAGAAGCTGCTTTGTCCCTTGTCAAAGAGCAAGCCTGCATGAGGAACCACAGAGAGAGTTCTATCAAGATGGAAGTCACCATCTTTTGTAATGTAATCCTGGAAATGACATCCCATCACTCCTACCATATTGTGCTCGCTTGAAGCAAGTCACTTGATCTAGTCCACTTTCAAGGGAAAGGGTTGATACTAGAAGGCAGGGACTTTGGAGAGCTATGTCAGTCAGAGGCTGCCTACCAGTGTGCGTAGGATATACACCCCTCCTTGTATGAAACACTGGCACTTCAGGCTTGGTCGACCACAGCATCTAGCATCACAGCAGGAGGTTCTGGTAAAGTGAGGTCAGAGAAGGCCAGGCAAAGCACTGCCTTATTAGCTCTGATAAGGAGCTGGCACTTATTCTAAGTGCAGTAGGAGGTCATTAAGGGATTTAAGCACGAGAGAGAAGGGATCTAGATTTTATCTTATAAACATTCTTGCTACTGCCCATAAATTCTTCAGGAGGAAACAAAAGTAGAAAAAGAGAGAACTGTCAAAGGCTATTGTCCTCTGATATAGTATTGGAGAATAAAGAAAACAGGACTGGGATGGTTAATTTTATATATTGATGTGGCTGGGCCACGGTGCCCTGTTACATGATCAAACATTATTACAGACGTTTCTGTGAGGGTGCTCTTGGATGAGATCAACATTCATATTAATGGATTTTGAGTAAAACAGATTGGCTTTCATAATGTGGGTGGGCCTCATCCAATCAGTTGAAAGCCTGAATAGAACAAAGGACTGAATTGTGCAGCAGATGGGCTTAAACTTGAATTGTAACATAGGCTTCTCCTGGGTCTTGAGCCTGCTGACCCACCCTGCAAATGACGAACTTGCTTTCCTCTATAATCAGGAGCAATTCTATAATATCTCTCTCTCTCTCTCTCTCTCTCTCTCTCTCTCTCTCTCTCTCTCTCTCTGTGTGTGTGTGTGTGTGTGTGTGTAGGGGGGGGAGACACACACACACACACACACACACACATCCTATTGGTTCTGTGTCTCCAGGGAACCCTGATCAACTACCAAGCAGTTGCAGCAGCAGCAGCTGTGGCAGAAAGTCCTGCTGTTAATACCTGTTCTGTGTTCCTGGCGCTACAGAGGATATTCTGAACACATTATCCCATCCAGTCATCCAACTAATCTAGATTTTTTTATGTGCATTTTACAAATGAGGAACTCAAGACATAGAGAGTTAAGTAAATGACCCAAGGTCCCATAATGAGTGAGAGGTGTAAATACATGATCAATTTGTCAGGACCCCATGATTAAAATTAAAAAAAAAAAAGGAGGAGAAGATGAGATGAAAAAGAATAGCAGCAATGACCAAAAAAAAAAAAAATAGGTTTAGTGATTCAAATCTGAAATTCCGTTTTGCTGATGGTCACAGCACATTCATTAAACCCAGTGCATTTTCCTTATGTATTAAAATAACATTTGCAATCTGTGAGAGGCCTTTCTTTTTGCTAACGCATAACAATTATATCTTTACACTGCAACTGCAAATCTGGTTTTTAGTTTTCCTGTTTGTTTCCATACGCATACTTTTACAGCCAATTGTTAACAGATTAACAACTTTGGGTGAAATCCATCAGCCTTCTCTGGTTTGCCTCAGTGGTTGGGAAAGTCTGTTGACAAGGACAGAGCACAGAGGAGCTGGCTCTAGCTTGAGCAGGCCAAATGGAGCAGTAGTCCCCTGGATAAGCATTTATTATGCTCTTGCTACACTCCAGACTCCATGCTGTGCACTCCGGACTCTGCCTCATCAGCAGCCAGGAGACTTACAGAATGCAAAGAAGGGCTTATCAGGAAATAAACACATTTAAATAGAAAAATAGTCTTGGAAATATATTCCAAGTCTTGTAAATGTGTTCTATGTTTTCTCTTTCCATCTACCTTTCTATCTATCCTTTCTTCTATTTATCCATTTCTTTCCACAGTTTCTAAGCAATGATCTCTCAGTGGCAGAATTTTGAAATAATCATCAAAATAGTAACATCTCAACCCCATTCTCTATAGAACTGCTGTAATCTACAGCTACTGAACAAGCCACTCCAGAGCTGCAATCGTTGCAAAAGTGAAAGTTATTAATTGCCAGGATTTAACCCTCTGCTCCAATCTGCACTCCAGCTTCTAGGGAATGGGAGCTCGGCGAAAAATTCACACTTAGTTTTGTCCCAAGTGGGAGGGATGGATGGAGAAACTCCAAGTGTATAAACACATCAGACTTTTATTCTTCTATTTAAATAGATGTAAAAAATCAGGCTATATGGAAAGAAGGAAAACACAAAGACATTACACGAAATACAAAGTTAGAGTCTTTCTTGACCTTGTTAGACCTCTCTTATAACAACGAATCATGGTCATCACATGCAAGATGGCAGGAAAGAGTTAAGCAACAAAACCTAAGAATACAGCAAGCAGACCCAGCTGCAGAAACAAAGTGATCATGGAATGTACAGAAAAGACTCAGCCTGGGTTACAGATATGACCACAGAGGAGCAAATTGCTGCGGAATCTAGAAGGGAGAAGCACAACTTGGCTTTCCGTCCATACAATTCCTTATCCAGCTCCATGGCTGGAGTTCTGTAGGAGGAGGTGAAATTTTGGAGGAAGCATTTGCCCAAGGCATGGGCAGAACACATTTGTCACTGGAAGGCAGCAACAGAGAGCTGCACCTCCAGCTTTTCAGTGTTGCAAAGAATTACTCCGTCACCCAAGGAACACCAAAAGCTCAAAGAGAAATGCAGACGATGCAGTCTCTCAGCATGGTTCAGAAGAGAACTACTTATTCCAAGACTGAATTCATAGAATTACAGACAGAAAGACTTAAACTATCTAAGATGGTACATCTTCTTCAGTACAGGAACTGGCCTTTCTGGTGGGAAACAGCACAGATCCATGTCAGAGATAAGCGGTGCAGGTGAGCAGGCAGCAGTGGATTCAGGGCAATGGAGAACCAGGGTGGCAAAGCCTGACTTCATCTTTGGCAAGAGCTCTAAAGGGCAGGAGGAAGTGACCAGCAACAGGACAGTTGCTTTTGTTTAGATGTTACAGGAGAGATCACCAGGCTGATGGTATGGGGAGGAAACATTCCAAGAGAAATATGAAAGCAGAGAAATAAGAAACAGTGTGGTTTGTTCACCAGTCACTAGGGAAGAAGGAGAGCAATAATACATTCACTGGGCTGGGGCTATAGCTCAGCAGTAGAGCGCTTGCCTAGCACATGAGAGGCCCTAGGTTTGATCCTCAGTACCACATAAAAATAAATAAATAGAACAAAGGTATTGTGAAAAAAATTTAAAAGCACAACTTGGCTGAATACTTTTATATTTGTTCATTATCTCATATAGCTGGTAATCCTGTTAAATCACCACAATTACTTCCAATTTACAAATGAGAAAACCAAGGCAGAGAAGCCAAGTAGCTTGCTAAAGGTAGTATAGTTAGTCACTGAGGAATTCCAACCCAGCTTTGCACTCAACTGCATATTTTTTGAGTTTACTATCACAATGTTTATGCTTGAATAATAAGGTATTTAATAAACTCTTCCTTAACACAATGACCCCCTCAGGCTACCGTCCTAGATTTTTCTCTCTTTCTCTTTTTTCCTCACTCCAACCTCTTGGAAGAGTTTTCTCAACCTGATTTTGCTTCCTTACCTCCTCCTGGACCTAACTCTCAACCTATCGAATCCCTCCACCAAATCTGTGCTTGCCTGGGTCAGTAACGGCTCATGCTTCATTCAGTCTTTTGAGCACTTCTTGGTACTTAGCATGGCTCTTAGCAACTTTAAATGCCACTGACTTCTGAACCCTTTCTGACTTGGACTTCTGCAGGTTAACGTCCTCCCTGTCTCCCTTTCATTGGTTTCATGGCCCTTCCTCTTTCCCCTGCACACGCTCCTCTTCCTCTGCCCACCTCTTGGATTTGGAAGTGCTGAAGGACCTTATACGACGCCTGGGCTTTAGTAACCATCCATGCTCTGCTGATTCCTAGAGAAGACCTCCAATTTTTGGCTTTGTTTCTGCTTCAGTATTTTCTCCCAGCACCAGCACCATTCTTCTGGTAATAGCACCTGATTCTTCTCTGACGAACTTCCCCTGTCCTTATTTTCAGCATAAGCAGTTGAAGAGGACTGATTTCTGGGGGCTGGTGGGGGTGGTCTTGTGATCTGGGCCTTCATTCCACTCTCCTTACTCCAGGAATTGCTTTTGGAATGGACGGAAAACCAACTTTTTCTCCCATTGTTAAAGAGACAGAAGCACCCTTTGATACAGAACCCGAACCTGAAAAAATATTGCTTGGAGCTGTACAGCCACTTCACTACTAAGGGGACGGGACATATTTGAGAGTGGAGCAAAGAGGGAAGAACAGAGAAATCAGAGGAAAGAAATGGACCCCCATGCCTCATTTGAGTCTCTGTGTCTAGTCCTGCAGCTATCCCTGTACACCTCAGTCTGATGGCCACTAGCCACATGTGGTTATTGAGCACTACAAATATTTTAAAATACTTTATATAGGATATGAATATATTAAACGAGTTTCAATATATCTTAGACATATTGGGTTAAGTAAACTGTACTACTGAAAGTAACTTTATTCATTTATTTTTTTACTTATTTAATGTGGCTACCAAAAAATTTTAAGTTACATAATTTTAAGTTCATGTTGTATTTCTATTGGACTATGTTGCTGGGGATCTTCCTATTACATAACTGAAAATTGTCTTCTTTTTCTCAAGCCTGCAACTGTAAGCATAAACAACTGTTTGCAATCACAAATGTCTTCATAATATAATAATATCTCTCATTCTAGTTCTTTCTCTTAGACACCAATACCAAATACAACAAGATAGCTATAGGAAAGACATTTGTTTAAAATGAGTGAGATGTCCTTTAAAAGTTGTGAACAATTTTCTATTTTTACTGGTGTAGACATCATTCATCTTTGGAAAAGACTTCCTTTGTTTCTGGAAAATAATTGGAAAGGATTCTTTTTTGACCCAAACGTAAAGCAAATGTTCGGGCATCATTTCTAAAGGAGACTGCCACCCAATAACCTAGATGTAAATGACTCAAACTGACATGCTACATATTTGTTGATCAATGCAAATCCTATCTTTTTCAGTAGGGGTGTGCCCTTGAAAAGATTTTTTAGCTAAATTAGATTTTTTTTAAGTGTAACTGATTCTGTATATTATTCTTTGCTCTTGGGATGTACATGCACATAGGTTTCATCTTAAAACTAGTCATGAGAGATCAGGAGTGCAAACCAGATGCTGAGGGGATGCATGTGGAGGTGTGTCCGTACCTTAATCTGGGGGTTTGGCTTTAAAGGGAACCATATGGGAAATGCCAAAGTATACCCTGGGCCGAAAACCCACAGTGGTGTTATTTCAGGTGGTATCATCTAGACTTCAGAAAATCTGCTGTCAAATTTTGTGATTGCCCTGTCTGAGCCCTCAGGGTCAGACCACACACTATCGGTAAGAGAAGTTTGCCCCTGGAGAAAACAGCTATGAAAATGAGGGAGAGAAGCTTTTCTCATCTGTTGAATGGCAGCATCTAATTGGTCCTCTCAAGTAGAAGGGACTGGGAAGCACTACTGGTAAGCACTGACCATCATGAGTGGCAAGGGTCATAGCCAAAAGGAAGCCATTATTAGAGGCAAAATGGAGAAGCGGGAGTATAGCGACATCTAAGTTCTCCTCTTCTGCACTATAATTCCCTTCCAGAATCCCCAAATAGTCCAGAAAATTTTCTTAGATACCACTGTGTGGTTTTATGTGTGCCCTGTAAGATTAAGGGAAATCTATGTGCCCATACTGGAACGAAGCAGAATAAAATGGAGAAAGTAGTTGAGAGAAGTGAAAGACGAGCTGGCAAGAGTTGACTTACCTGCTGGGTCTGAGAAAGTCACCTGGAGGACGGATGGCTTGTGGGGGTGACAAGTGGCCTCCAGGAAAGATTAGTGTAACACATGAGCCTGACTGAAGGATTCCCAGAAATTACTTGGCAGGGAGAACATAGTAGAGAAATTAAACTCTAGTGGCTTGTTAAGTGAGGAAGAGTCCTTAGCTACTTATTTATCTATTACTACTTATTAAGTAGTCCTTAGCTACTTATTTATCTATTTTTTTCAGTGCTAGGGATTGAACCCAGGGCCATGCACATGATAGGCAAGCATTCTACCACTAAGCTAGACCCTCAGCCCCATTAGCTATATTCATTAAGTAAGGTAATCCATGAGAAATGGAGATAGTACTCACCAGATTGTCCATGCACTCCTCAGTATTTCCTAGAACCCACCTGTGCAGAAATAGGGCCATGTGCTTAGGACTATTTAAGTGGTTTATGAAAGGAAGTGAAGAACCCAGGCATAATTTTTCAGACTCTCCTTCCCTATTGTGGCCATCTAAAAAGTGACATATTCCAGAAAATGTAGCTACAAGATTCAAGATCTGCAAACCATTAAGCACATAACTGAGTTCAAAGTAAATTCTGTGTCCATTATGCCATTGATATTTTTTTAAATGCATCATTAACCTAGTCTATCTTGTGAATATACTTTGTAATATGATTACCATGGAGTCAGGTGTAACTGAGAAATGTTAGTGACAGTGAAGGCTTCAGATCCATTCCTTGCCTTACCTGTGTTCTGAGGTGCATCACAAGAGGACCGGATCCAGGGGGCTGTTTGGGGGGGTTCCTATGCCTGCTGACTTTTGGCTGGGTAGGCAATGGAGGGCACTGCAAGGAGACATGGAAGAAGTGGGAAGCCAGGGTGTTTCTCCCCCTCTTAGCACCTTGGAAGGAATCTTCAGCAGAAAGTAAATCTTTAAAGTATTAAAAGAAAATAACAAACAATCTAGAATTCTAAACTCAGTAAAAATATCCTTGAAAAAGGGAGGTCAAATAAATGCATATTCAGACCAACAAAAAACATACAGAATTTATCTTCAGACTCAGGCTAAAAGAAAAACCAATGGGATTTCTTCATGATCCAGATGGATCACAGAAATGGAGGCAAGAATAAAGAAGACAAAGGTTAAAATCCAGTTGAGCCAGATGAACACCAACTGAACAATAATGAAACTCTAAAACGTGTATAAGTTAAAACTAAAAATGTGTGTAAGTTAACATCTTGTAAAGTCCTTGCATCATCTGATTTGTTGAAAAAGTAGTAATTTAAATGAGACTCTAGGAAGTCAAAGATGTATGTTGTGATCTCCAGGTAACCATAAAAGAATAGCAAAATATATATAATTAACACACTATTAGAGAAGGAGCTGGAATAAAAGCTACTTGATTAAACCAAAATGTGGCATGAAAGGAGAATAAAAGAGCAAAGAACATATAGGGGGAAAAAAAGTAAGATGTTAAATTAAAGCCTGATATATCATTAAGTTAAATGAAATGTGAGTGGATTAAATACTCCTATTAAAAAATAAATGTTACCAGACTTGAGAGAAAACTAAATCCAATTATATTCTGTTTATCTGAGACCCACAAAAAATATAAAAATATAGATAGGTTGAAAGAAAAAGAATTGGAAAAGATAGATTATGAAAACAATAATCAAAAAGGGAAAAGGAGGTTGGAATAGCTAAAATAATATCTAAGAAAAATAGACATAAGACAGTGAGTGACACCCACTCCCTTCACGCTGGACCCCAACTCTTCTTCAGTCAGTCTTACTCCTTACTTGTCCTTCCAGTTTCAGCAGGACCTGGACAGATCTCCCCAGCTCTCCAGCAAGCCCAATAGAAGCTGAGGTTTTTCCAAGCCCTTGCATATTAGGATCTTCTTTTCCTTTGGAATTTAGAGACCAACATGAGAAGACATCTATGCTGGCCTGGTAAAGGATGAGAGACCATGTGGAGCCAAGACAAACTATCCAGCTGAGTCCTCCAAAGACCAACCTGCCAATCATGAGAAACACAAGTAAGGTCACGCCAGCCCATCCAGCCCCAGCCAAGCTGGCCCCAACTAAAACAGCCATTCCAAATATCCTACTTGTCCCAGATGTTTTAGCCGGCTTTTTCACTACTATGACCAAAAGACCTGACAAGAACAGTTTTAAGGAGGAAAAGTATATTTGGGGGCTCATGGTTTCAGAGGGCTCCGCCCATAAATGGCTGAGTCTATTGTTCTAGGCCCAAGATGATGCAGAATATCATGGCAGAAGAGTGTGGCGGAGGAAGGCACCTCAGGATATAGAACCAGGAAGTAGAAAGAGAACTCATCTCACCACAACAATATATAAACCCCACAGATATACCCCTAATGACCCACCTCCTCTAGCCACGCCCTACCTACCTGTCATCACCACCCAGTAAATCTCTTAGTGGATTAATGCACTGATTAGGTCAAGGCTCTCATAACCCAATCATTTCACCCCTAAACTCTTGCATTGTCTCACACATGAGTTTTTTTGGGGGGTACCTCATATCTAAACCATAACACCAGCTAACACACAAAATTGTGTGGAAAATTAAATGGATGTTATTATAAGCTCCTAAATTTTGGATGGTAGTTTACACCACTAAAGAGAACTGATAAAATGGTCAATCTTTATGTGAAATCTTATGGTAGGCATCATGACAATTTTCTGAAAGAACTTGTCATTGTAACTGAAGTTTGAACTAAAAGGCCTTATATTGGAGCAAGTATACAGAAAAGAAACTGAAATCTGTATTTGGGGACTGCTCTTACATTGACTATCTTTTCATTAATCATTTTATACTTTATAACATTGTGATGGTGTTCTAGGGAGTATTGACTTGTCATCTTTGTTATGTGCAACTCTTTCAGGTCTGGGCTTTCACTGCTTTATCAAGTATGCAAGCTGACTACCTCAACTATGCAGGTATTCTCTTTCTAATGTTGCTACTTCATCTTTCTTAAATTATTCCCTTGCTTATTTGAACCAAGAATGTCTGCCATAAAGATAACCATAGAAAGAAGAAGATGTCCACTCTTGACTTTTTTACATGTCTTTATTTGAATCAAACTGGAAGTGGGATCATGTTTTAACTATGGCTACAAGTGGAGGATAGGCATAGAAGCTGGAATCAGTAAGCCTGAGTTGGCAATGGGAAGAACTGAGACTCCCTCTTTGGTACCGTGAGCATGTACCAAATGTTTCTGAGCCTCAATCTCTTTTTGGAAAGGGGTGTGATAACACATGGTTCACAGAGCTGTTCTGAGCATGCCACGTGAATGCATTTCACATAGGCAAGTTATTATTACAAATGAGCAACCCTTAAAATCCTCAGATGGTTTTCCGTTCTGATCAGAATGAAGTTGGCTTGAAGCACAAAGAGAATGTGGCATCCTCCCCACCTCCAGTACTTGTAACTCTATGCCATTCCTCTTGGCTTCCTGAAGAGGCTCATTTAGATGCATTTACACCAGCTCAACAAGAGACTTGCTTTGTAGAGGCCCAAATGTAGCTAGGAAACCCACAGCCATCAATCAACTTAGCTGGTAATAGGTCACTTGCTTCTTTTCCATCAACACATAGGCAAACAAACAACATATTTAAAATAGAGAACCAACTTTTGAAATCAATATAACCATCTTGTTTCCCTATAACAGACTAGAACAGACTGGGCTTATGAGATATAAGTGACCACAGGAATTCTGTTTTAGCATTTGATAGTACCAATGATGGAAACGGATCTATTTTTATGGATATCTCTTTTCCCTTTTCCAAGATGACAGTGACAATAAATACATTCAACACGCTGGTGGAGAAAACTGATGTGGGGCTGCCAGCTTTTCAACTGTGTCTGTATATATATCTTCTGTTTTCAGGATAGCAAGTTCAGCTCCTATTTCAAGGACCTTTCTGTGTTGACAGTACTTCGTTACCTGAACTACAAGGCACCTTTGCCCTGAATGAGTGGATCTGTTCATTTGTCTATTACTGTAATTTCCCAGCAATCAGCAAGTTCCAGCTCTTTCTCTAATGATGACTGTTTTTTATTTGCCAGGCAGGCAGGCAGGCAGTATTTATCAATTTCTTTGCTGCTTGCTTTTAAGTGATCACTGATCTATAATTCCTCTTCAGTTTATCACTCAGGTCTACTTTATAAGATGACTATTTATGAGGCAATATGCATGTTGGCTGGCCTTGGACAGTTATAGCAACAGCTCATTTCAAGTGCCCCATTGTTATAACTCATCTCAACTCATCACAAAGTGGAAATAAATAGAACAATGAATTTTATATATAGCTTTTCAGTTCTGTGAGCTTGCTTTATCTGGGCCTTCACCTCCCCTTCAGCCTACAAGTAAACTCTCAACTCATAAGACATCAATGAAACAGTTACTAACTCTTTCTGAGATTCTAGACTTTTTAGGGTGAAAAGCATTCAGAGAGTATGACTCAAAAATGGATGAAATGCCTACTGGGTATATACTCAAATACAGGGATTAAATTTCAGTGCTGCAAAAATAAACATTTATAAGATTTTTCAAATATTCTTTTTTCCCCCAAATATAATTTGCATTTGCTAAGTTTCTTTTGTGTATGTGTGCATGGTTTTTTTGTGTTTTTTTTTAACATCTTGACATTTGAATCTCATGAGTGGCTATTAGATGCTTCTTAACAAATTATTCTAAATCTCATTAATTTCTTGTCTTCAAGGTGCTTCTTTTAATGAAACAGCATTGAATTGTAAATCCTTTTCAAGGTATTTGTTAGGAGATACTGCTTCGTGACCTTTATGGCCATTATTTTAGCAGAACCATTATAAAAATAAACTTAGTTCTTAGAGTGTTTAAACAAAAAGAATGTACTCAGGATAACTTTCCATCTAAAATGATGCAAAAAATACTCTAAGGATAGAGAAGAGCCATTTTGTTTAGAAAGTCAATCTTTTTAATTCTGCTTTATTTTTTTTCTTTTTTCCCAGAGTAGACTAAACAAATAAGTCACCACAGGCACTGGGCATTTTTTCTATTCCTTTCTCTTGGGATGAAATATGAAATAATCTACAAAGTAATTTGATCCAGCAATTAAAAACAAGGACATGAATTACACTAACAACTGTCACATAGAAAGAATTAATTCCCTCATAACGCTGCTTGATGTTACAGACCCTGGGTGATTACGAACAGATTGTAATTGGAAAAGAGCCAAACCAATTCAGGTATCTCCAAAACACAGGGGTAAGCCTCGACTTGCAAACGGAGAACAGTTTTTACTACCCACAGGAGTATCTTTTTGCAATTGGCGCTCGGATGTTTACCTAGCGATTTCTCAAGGCACCCAGTGATGCAGCCGTCCAAGGTACTGCACGTGGCAAAAATGCTGATCCCTGCTGCTGAAAGTCAGCACACCATTTATGGAAAGCAGACCTTCTGGAGGCTGCTTCTAGAAATGCTGTCCCCCGGAGTAGGGATCATTGGCTGCTTCTGTTTAGCTGTATATTTGTCATTCTAAAGTAACGGACAATCCCTACCTGGAATGTCATTGGGCAAAGTGGTAAAGGACACCAAACGCCTGCTGTTTATTGGCAGAAATTTATTTTTCCCAATAGCATCCAGATTTTAGGCCCCTTTTCTGATGTTTCATTATTTCTGGTTTAAGGCAAGGTAGTGAAGCTCTTTATTGAAGAAAACTGTGGTGCTCTGGTACAGTGGAAAGGGCTCAATTTGAGGGATGAAAGGATCTAAAATGTCCCCCACACCCACTTATAAAAGTAGTGCACAGTAATTGTTTTAGAAAACAAAACCCATAACTCAAAACAAAGAAGAAAACAAAAATCCTCCATGAGTAATCTACCCTACCCGGGCACAACCATTAACATTTTGGTGTATTTTTTTCCCCTAGCCTTTTTTGCATTTTTTGAGGTTAGGATCATTCTTCTTATACCATTTTGTATCCTGTTTTGTTTTATTCTGTTTGCTTAAAATTTGTCAGATGCATTTTACCATGTCATTGAAAAATCCTCTGACATATAATTTATAACAGCTGCATAATAGTCTATCTTTTGAATGTTCCAGAATTTATTTAAACAATCTCCTGATGATGTTTTCATTTTTAACCACACTATTTGTACATAAATCTTTGTCTACATTTTTGCCTTTTCCTTTGGGTAATTTTCTAAATGGGGAACCAGTGGGTGTAAGGATAAGAGCATTTTTTCATGTTTCTTCCTCTTTTTAAATATTATTACCTTCTCTGATTGTAATAAAGACATATTGCAAAAACAAATGAACCTTTCTGACTTTTAAAGAAGAAAACAAAATCACTACTTGTTCCTGAACACACATACAATTCCCTCTGTCTTTCCTTCTTTTCCTCTATTATTCCTTCTTTTCCTTCTATGAAAAACAATGGGAATCATATTTTTAAAAAGCTGTTTTGTGATTTTCTTTTTTGACCTACTACAGAATATAACATTTTTAAGGCTTTTGATGTATGTTAAATTGGTATGCAGAAAGCCACACCAACACCCATCATCATTAGCATGGGCCAAGTGACATTTTTTTCTCTAATACCATCTTCAAATATTGCCTCTATTATAATCTTTGCTATTTAATGGTAGCGTGAGCTTTAATTTACATTTACTTGCACCTTTGTGAAGCTAAATTCTTTTTGCTTTTTTAGCTTTGGACACTTAGGTCCACCTTTTGTAATTTGCCTGTTAACTTGTTACCATCCTGTTTGCACATTGGTTTGTATGAGCTCTTTATATAATAAGTAATTAGGGCTTTTCTCATTATTGTGACAAATGTTTTTCTTATTTCTTGTCTCTTAGTTTCATTTATTTTTTAAATTCAATTAAAAATATCATGCAACTTTTTGTTCCCCTATTTCTTTCTCTTATTTTCAAATATAAGTCATCCTTCCCCATAGAGAGAACAGATAAATTATTCATGTTTTGTTTTTTCTTTATGATTTTAATTTTAATTATTTTTATTTTAATCTACCTGGAATTAATTGTGGAACATAGCAGAAGATTAACTTCCTGTTTCCAACGGTTCAAACTTGCCTGTTAAATTAGTGTAACTCTTTTATCACATATCAAGTTTTTGTACAAACACAGGTCTGTTTCTGAATTGTGCCTTTCCTTCTAAACTGTAAACTTCATGCAGGCAGCTAAATTATTATCACCACCTAATTCCTATCATATGCCATTCTCTGCTCAGACTATAGAAACCCAGAGGAGCAAAGGAGAACTGGACTTCCTATAGGGAACTGAAAACCCAATCCACACTAAACTTATAAAATTTGTTCTCCTACCATACACTGCTACAGATATAAATATAATATTGTAAACCATGCCTGAAAGTCAAGAAGGATAGACAGAAATATCAAGTCCGTGGTGTACAATTGTGAAAGAAAGAAAGAAAAAAGAAAGAAGTCTATCTGAAATGTGATTAAATTCTAGGTACATAGTATTTTTCTAATAAATAACCATGACCCTTTAATTTTGGGTAAGTGCTTCATCATAGGGTTTTAATTCTCTTTTTTTATGATTTTAAAAGAAATTGCAAGCGTTGCAGGAACTGACCATGCAAACAGTGGGAGAATAGATTTCAGGTAAATTTCTCCGGAAAGAGAGGCGGCTTGATTCACTGTAATTTCTCAAGCTCAAAAGCACTATTTACTTACAAGTTTTGATTTCTTAAATCATGAAGCAGTAAAGCAATCTTGGATTTTAATTCTCTGAGTCTCTCTTCCTTTTAATAAAATATTAAAGAGTCTACAATACCTTTGGTTGAATCTTTAGAGACAAGTCAGAGGGCTGGGAAGAAATAAACAGCTTCATTTCCAAAGTACTTCAAGGATAAAGGCGCCTCCTCTGTATGGAGGATTTATCCCAGGACAAATACAATCACAAGTCACTAGGTTTGCTGTTGGAGGTAATGTCATGGAACTGTCTTGCCAGAGAATATGTGAAAAGAGAAAATACACAGTGTTCAAGCCTGGATTACAATATCGTCTGGGGTTAGCACATTTTAACTCACAGTTCACTCTTGCTTGTTATCATAGAGTTAGATTTCATCTGAAATCACAACCAGCCACAATAAGACAGCACTGCTAATACCTTATTCTGATGTTATTAAAAACTTTAATTCATAGTTTGGATAACCTAGCCATGCCCTGTGCACCAGTGTCAATGCAGAGAGGAAAAAACTTGGACCCAAATTTCCTGCATCATGAAAATTCAAAACAAGAGCAATATTGCTGCCAATCTAATTGGCAAAGCCACTCTGATTCAAAGACCAGATTTCCTGATTAAAAATTTGCAATCAGATCAGGTTTCAGAGGATGCAAAGCTATGGGGAACAAGCATTATTAAGCATTTCAAAGTTCCAGTATAGCCACTCAAGGTTTTCTACTGTGGCTGCTGCAGTCATGTTAGCCTTTGAAGGATTTGAAGCAATGAGTCTCAGTTGTTTATTATTGGGCTATATTGGCTCTTGTTGAATAGTACAAAGCTCCTAAAAATAGGTATCTGAATGACACTACAGGTACATTACTGCATTGACTAACTTTCTCCCCAAATTCACCCTAGGTCTATTAATAAGTATATTTATAATATGGATTAAAAGATAATCTAACTTCAGACACATAGGGCAGTACCTATTTGAAAATCACTCCAGATAAAACGGTAGTCATCCCAGTTTAAAACCGGCACTCTTAAGCAGCAATGACAAAAAATATCAAACAATGCTTTCCATGTTGCAAAATGTAAAGTCTTTTTTGCAAAGAGCAAATTCTTCTTTTGTAACCACGACTACTTCAACTAAGTTTTCCTTGAAGTTCCAGACTTAAAGGAGACCTGCTAGTGAAGGAGGCATGTCAGTAGACATCTGCAGAAATGAAAAATCTTCCTGCTATCTAACTTAAATCTCCTCTGTTCCTTTCAGGTAAGCCCATTCATCACTTCCCTGGGGCTATTCTGTGTCCAGAGTGCTGCCGCAGTGCTCCTGGAGATGAGAATATGGTCTGGCTTTATCTTTAGAGCATCTTTAAAATATAGATTACAGAAGAGAGCTGACTACAAAGTGCTGCGATGTGGTATTTAGAGAGCACCATGCTCTGCAGACAGAAGCCTGCCACTACATTAATTCATCTCGCACCATTTTCTGTTCTCATTATAATTTTATCTCAGGAATTAATATATTCTGCCATCTTCTATTCTGGTTACAATCTAGAGAAATCCGTGAGGCTGAATACATTTTGTACCACTTTGTTCTGCTTATAATGTTAAGATGTTTTCAAGAATGGATTAGTTCAATGCCACTTTCCCTACTTTATCTTGAGAACCGGAGCTTAAACAGAAAACTTCATTTGGCATCGGTGTGAATGCGTTTCTAGTACAAAGATTGTATAAAGAAGAGAGACTAGGAAAATAGTTTTATTTGTCTTTGTTTTTAAAGATTCTTTGACCTCCCATAAATTTTAAAGAGATCATGCAAAGGGCATACGTGAAAAGCGTTAGCTGGGTGACAAAGGCCTTTAGAAAGAAAGAGTTCCCATCGTGAGTCATTCCTTCTCCCAAGTGAAACAAATAGAAATTCCTCCATCACAATTACATTTTAAAAAAGGAGCTAACCGTTGAAAATACACATAAATCCTAACAAAGATTTAAATTTAACTAAAGGATGTAAAAATACCCTCTCACTACTACAATTACCAAAGTGGCTAAGCCGTTTTGAAGAATCATGGAATAACCACATTCCTTTGGTCACCAAAATAAAACTGGTAAAAGTGATTTTTTTTTTACATGGCATTGGGGGAGGGTGGCACTCAAAATAATAACAAACTGTACAATCTGAGGTAATATATTCTTGCTTTGTTAAATTATGGGACCAGTTTCTTATTTAGACAGAAAGTCAAAGTAGTGATTACCATAAACTGAAAATGATGCTGTGTTTCAGATACAAGATGAAAGTAATGTTTTGCTAAAAGATATGCATACTGGATACCATCTTTTTAAAAATATTTTTTTGTAGTTGTCGATGGACAGAATGCCTTTGTTTTATTTACTTTTATGTTGTGCTAAGGATCAAACTCAGTGCCTCACACATGCTAGGCAAGGCCTCTGCCACTGCAGCACCTGAAAAACATCTTAACCTATTTTATATCTTTTATTGTTGTTCATCTCCCTCTCAAATGCTCTAGACCCTTCCACACTTTCTCAATCTCTAACCCTCTATTGTTCAACAACATATATTTGTGACATGAGTTGGGGACACATTCTAGGTCTGAGAAACAAACTAAAAGTCATTGGGGTCAATATTTCTAATCAAACTAGAGGTTTCAGCCACAGACACATTGCTGCTTAGCTCCTTCTATCTAGTCAGTTCCTTCTCCCCTTCCCCCAGTGCCTATTACAGACTTTGATTTCTTTTAAAACCTCTCTTCTTTCCAGTTTGTAATTCTCTGCAGAAGACCATAACTTCTCTTTGCAGAAAAAAAAAATATATATATATATATTATTGTAAATCTTTTCCTTTTCTACCCTCCCCACAAATGCATCTAGACCTAGGCGTATCTTCTCTTCCCTCCCACCAACGAGGCTTTGGGGAGAGAGTTCCTTCTTGCTTTGGGGTTCTCAGTCCATCTGGCCCCTTGGTCTCCACTTATAGGACCTCATTCCTTCAGTTCCTGACTCTCCTTCCTGTATATCAAGCCCCTCTTCCTTCTAACAGAGAGGAGTATTAACAGTCTCAGGCCTCTCTATTATTATTTTCTTTTACTTTTTTTTAATTGTAGATGGACACAGTACCTTTATTTTATTTATTTATTTTATGTGGTGCTGAGGATTGAACCCATTGCCTCACACGTGCAAGACAAGCACTCTGCCACTGAGCCACAATCCCAGTCCCAGGCCTGTTTTTTAAAAACAGAAGTTAAAATGGGACTTTTAACCCCAAGTATCACTCCAGTGACCTCCCTATTTCTTATTTCCCTTCACAGCCCAACTTTCTCATCTCCCTCTGTTCTCTACTTTGCAGTGTGGCTCCTGCCCCACTATGCCATGGGAACTGCCTCATGACCCCAGAGTCACTAATGGCTTCCGTATTGACATATTTAATGGATGTTTCCATCCTTATCTTACTTCTCTGCCATATTGACACTGTAGGCCACTGCTTCCTGCTTGAAACTATTTTGCTTTGGGGACATTGTAAAATTCTTTGCTTTCCTTATGAGTGCTCCTTCTTCATTTCCTTCATTCGTCCTTTTGCTCTCTTCTAAAAAAGCCACTGTGCCCAGGACTCCAATGCTGGCCCTCTGGTCTTTGATTCTATGTTCTTTATGGATGAACATGCCCCAAACTGTGGTTTTGTAACTTTCAGATTCAATTCTGCCCCTGAGCCTTTCCTGTTGAGCCCCTGACTCACTCCTTCCCATGTACCTGTTTGTGTCAACTTGATTGGGTGAAGGAATGCCCAGATGGCAGATAAAGCATTATTTCTGAGTTTGTCTGTGAAGGTGTTTCTGGAAGACATTAACATTTGAATCCTAGACTACCTAAGCAGACCTATCCTCACCAAGTCACCAAGTGGGCAGGCATTGTCCAATCCATTGAGGGCCTGATTATAACAGAAAGATGGAGGAAAGGAAGCTACTTTCACTCTCTTCTTGACCTGGGACATTCATCTTCTCCTATTCTTAGACATCAAAGCTCCTGGTCCTTTGCCTTTACAACTCTAGGACTTATACAAGGGGCCTTTACCCCAATTTCTAGGGTCTCAGATTCAGACTGAATTGCACCACCAGTTTTCCTGGTTCTCCAGTTTGCAGATGGCCATTCATGGGAATTCTCAGCCTCCATAATCATGAGAGCCAATTCTTCTAAGAAATTTCTTATCTATATATACACACATAATACATATATAAACACATAGAGAGAAATAATATCTCCTATTGATATTTAGATATTTCTAATCTCTATATATTTTTATAGAAATATAGAAAGTCAAATATATATTATATATACACACATAGGTACGTATATATATATATATATATATATATATATGTATAAATATATACATATTTATTTATACACATACATATGTATACGTACCTATGTATGTTTATATATTTGATTTGCTTTCTCTGACCAATACATTTGGGATCAGTGTGACTTCTCTCATTAACATTGCTCATCTTCCATAAGTTTTAGCAGATTTAACCATGGCTAGATATATTGAGGGGAAGACGTAGACGTAAGAGTGTATGACGCTTTAGACAGCTCTCTAAGTAATGATTCCCTTTATATACCTGGCCAATTTTAAAACAAATAAAAATACCCAAATGACCCATACAGTTGCTACTTCTTCTCAAGTCCTTGAATCAGAACTTTTTGGAACTTACCCAACTGTGTCAGACTGTCCTACACATAACCTAACAATGAAGGAGATCACTGAGCATGTTACCACATCATAAAAGTCCATCTGTCCCATCCTGCCTACCTGGCTACTTTCAGTTTCCAAGTTTCTGGTTCTTAAATTGTGAACATGGCCATAATTTTCCATTGGTTGGGGTTCACCTGGTAACTTTGGAACATGAATGTGAGACATAATCAGGTAGTAGTTCCAAAGATCAGGAAATGGTTAGCATAGCAACAACCTTTCTTAAGAAATTTCCAATAAGACTAGTTTGCTCAGGAGAGCAAAGAATTAAACATCTTAAAATCAACACTCAAGACACTTAACATGCATTTAATACTTAGGGAAGATTTCAACCAGTTACAAGTATATGATTTAAAAATTCAGCTTACTCTGCAGTACGAGTATGGAAAAGGTAATTGCATGTCACCAATTTAGAAACATCAATAGGAAAAGAAGTTGTCCATGAGCCCTTATGGAGTTTCACAGGATAAGGTTAAAGAGTAGGAAACATCTTTTATAAATATGTGAAGAGACTAGGGTTATTTCAATCTCCTATTTACATTTAATTGCCTCTTTTATTCCAAAACTACATCATTGTTGCTATTTGCAGCATAAATACAACCTACAATAAACAAGGAAATGAACAAACTTTGTCTCTAAAATGTCTAGCTAAAGTCAATTTTAAAAGCTCTCCAATGGATACTCTCCCAAAAAACCAGCATTGACTTCTTATTGCTGATAAGCAATTGTTAAGATAAATCTACCAGCTGAAAAAACTCAAGATTTAACGGTACCCTCTCAAAGAGAAACTGGTTCTCCTTGGAAGCAGAGTAGCTGATTTGCACTTTTGTATGGCCTGAACACAGAAGGGAATCAAATACAGTTTGAATGACACCTGCTACTAAAATATGATTCTGTGTGAAAAGCAAGACTTTGTGACCGAACACATGAATAGACATTTTTCACGACTTCCTTTTGTTTTCCAAAACAGTTTTTCATCAGTCTGGGAGGAGAACAGTACTTAGCTGCTCAGGGACTACCTTTAGCAGTATAGGCGAAGCACTTCACTCTCCCATCGCGTTCAATCCTTGTCCCAGGCTGCACTAGTGACAATTAACTCTAATGGTAATGGCAGCCAGTTTGATGAAGACTCTGAGCTGTTAGGGATGGAACTGAAACCACTGAACAATCATTTCCCCAAAGACCATGAACCTTCAGGGGGTAATGACTTTGTGTCATTACATCCTGAGCCAAAATTCAACTGATAGACTACAGGTTAACAGTTCTATTTCCCCCACTCAGCATCCCAGGCTGGAATTCCTGTTTATGTTGTGATAGCTTCCAATAAGTTTCTTATCAAATTTCTTACTGCTTGGAACTCAGAAAACTTTCTCTTCAGGGGTAACCACATTTTTTTTAAGAAAGTAAGTTTTAGAAAGGGCAATTTTAAAAAATATAGGAAGGGCGCATTAGAGCAAGGCTATAGATATTATGACACTGTTTTATATTTAAATGAGAAGAAAAAATGTACATATATCTCAGATCCAGCAAACAACAACCTTTTTACTTTTTCCTACTATATTATGACTTATGTCAGTAGGTAGAAAGATTCTATTTTTTAAAAAAAGAGAGAGTATGAGAGAGAGAGAATTTTTAATAGTTATTTATTTATTTTTAGTTCTCTGCAGACACAACATCTTTGGGTTTTTTTGTATGTGGTGCTGAGGATCGAACCCGGGCCTTACGCATGCCAGGCGAGCGCGCTACCGCTTGAGCCACATCCCCAGCCCAAGATTCTAAAATTTAAATTTTCCATTTCAACCACTCTTTCCACAATATATGTAAAGCAGAAGCATAAACATATTGTTTATTTAAAACCAAGCATTCAGTTATATGTCAAAGATTACTATGAAGAACTGGTGAGTGGATCCATGGGACAATGAAAACCAGGTTTTTTTTTTCTTCCCATGAGACTCATTTCCAAGCCCTGTGGGGGCTTATCAAGCTGAGTTTCAGGTCTCCTGATCCTTTCGAGACTCCAATTAACTTGTGCGGTTCTATTGGTTTTGATTCAGGCCTGTGTGGCTCATCTCCAGTGAGAAGAAAAACCAACATAGGAAAGGTTGAGCAAAGTGGTGGCTTAGGAATTTGTTTTTTTTTTTTTCTTTGTAAAAGTCCCAAAGAGAGAGAACAAACATTCTAAGCTACTTTGACGTTTACAAACAGAATCTCTGATAACCTCCCAGTGCCTCAGCTAAGAGGTGACAACAAAGGTAGGCGCCCACTCAACAGCTTTGATGACCCAGCTTGGCCAGGCTGCTGGAGGCAAACAGATCTTTAGGGCACACAGTGGGACGGGGGAGGGCTGCGTTTCTTGATTGCTCCCCCTCCTTCTTTCTGACTTGCATTCACATCTCTCCCATTTCATTCCTATCCGGCCAACTCTGAAGCGTTGAAAGAGGATTGGCTGTAGCTCCTGTCAGCCACCTGGCAGCCCTCAACCACAACCAGCTTTACTTAAACTTCTGGCTGGCTTTAAAAAGAAAAGCCAGGGGGAAAAAACGAGAGAAAAAATTTAAACAGCATCCAGCCAGTGGGGAGGTGGCTCTGAAGTCTTTATACAGAAGATACCAATTGTGTATCAGCAGGCCACATAGGAGTTTGGAAGGGCATCTAGCCTCAAGTCAATTATGAGTTACAGAGTTTGAATAAGGTGACTACAGCTGGTTATGGACTTTAGCAAGGCTCAGACTAAACATTGTGGCCTGTGTGCCTTCTTTGGTGTTTATTACATTCCACTTGTGGAACTCTCCATAACATTTTAAAAATGTTTTCTATGCATGCAAGTTTATACTGTATTATTTCCACGTATTCAAATTCTCACATGATGGCAATGATTATATTAGTTAATTTTTATGTTTGGCATTTAATCATATTAGTTAACATTTATGTTTACATTAATATTAGTTAAGATTAGTGGTTAGCATAGCCATATTGTCAGCATTGTACTAAGCACTTTGCTTATCTTATCTGTTTATCTTTACAACAACCCCATAAGGAAAGGTCCCCTTAGGATGCTTGTTTATCAAATATCACACAATTCTCTCAATTGATGAGAACACTGAGGATGACTTCAGTTCTCAGAGGTGATAAATGGTGGTAGGGTTGGAATTCTAACCCAGGTGTTTTCTACACCTAAAGTCATTTTCTTAGTCTTTATCCACCACTGTTCTGAGACAAAATCTCAAGATGTAATTTTTCTGAGCCTCAGATACCTCAGTCAGTTTAATGAGGAAATTGGATGACACTATCTCCCGGTTCTGAAATGGTTTGCTAAATAAAGACCTGCTAACTTTGCAGGAAAAAGGAGTGCTCCTGGGCCCTTCTCCATCAGCTCACTGAAAACCCTGACAACTCTGCTTCGAGGCATGGGACAGGAAGATGACCTTGTTCTTAATTGAGTTCAAGATCTACAACCAGATTTCAATCTTTTGGTCAAAACTCCAGATATGTTTATGAATAGGTATATCCATGATTTCCTCCTGATGTGGTGAATCTTAGAAAGAAATCTTGTATCTCTTAAAAAATAAATCTTTCCCTGGATTTCAGGTACCAGCTACAAGACTTTTATTTGCCTCCTTTTAAAGCAGACTCCTCATAAAAGTGGTCACTACAGTCCTCCATCAACATCCAGGAGGGAATTTGTCCCAGGATCCTCATGGATGCCAAAATGCATGGATGCTCCAAGCCCTTAGATAAAAATGGCATAATATTTGCTAGTAACTTAAATTGTCCTCCTGTATCTTTAAAATTATCCCACATGGCTTATAATACCTAATATAATATAAATGTTATGTAAATGATATACAATTTGGTTTAGGAAATAATGTCAAGGAAAAAAGTCTGTACATGTTCGATACAGATGTATTTTTTTCTGAGTATTTTCAGTCTGCAGTTGGTTAAATCCACAGAGGCATAACCTGCAGTCACAAAGGGTCGACTGTACTTGCTGCTACTAGTGCTTCATCTCTCATTTTTGTTCTCAGCCTGCTGCAACTGGGTTCTTGCCCTATCAGTCCACAGAAACCTCTTATCAGGGTGACCTACAACTTCCATGATGTTCTTCATCTGGCCACATATGACAAAACCCTGAAGTACCATGACACAGAAGAATGGTTAAAAAACAAACAAACAGGTGTTTACAGATCAAAATTTATGAATAATCTGCACTGAAATAAAATCTAAGGGCAAAAAGTAAATATACATCATTAGACAGCTATACATTATTTAAAAAAAAAATCTTACTCCCAGAAGAGTTTCTTTTTCTTTTTACACTGGTATTTATTGTACTCAAGAAAATTGTTAAGTACATAGTTTAGATTTTATTTGAACAAATGTATCCTCCTATCATAATTTCTACATATTATCCTAATACACACTAAGAGTACATTAAGGGGCTAGAGTTGTAGTTCAGTGGTAGAGGGCTTGCCTAGCATGTGTGAGGCACTGGGTTCCATCCTCCGCACTACATAAAATAAATAAATAAAATAAATGTGTCCATCTACAATTAAAAAACATTTTTAAAAGAGCACATTAAATTTGTTAAAGATGCCTAAACTGAAGAAAATTCCCCTATTTTCTAGCCATGGGAGCTCATGCGAGTTGCCTTTCTTAGGCTTACGTAGGAAAACAAGGTAGGGGCTTAATCATCCCCTACTTTCACATAATTGGTATTGGTAGACCTGGGACCTGCAGCCAAGATTCAAAACTCAAAGCCAGAGTCATTCTGTAGTGCTATGCTTCCTTGATATATTTCAAAAGATGAGTAAATTTGCCACAGCAAGATGTCTCTTTTACTAGTCAGTACCTGATAAGGCAATACTCAAAAAGAGGAGTTCTGAATCTCTTCTCTCTAACTCACCTGCTCCCAGCATGTGGCTTGGCCACTTAGGAAGTGATCCCAAGTCATTTTGTAGATATATGAGCCACAGTGATTGGGTTTGCAAATGTTTCACCACTTTAAAAACTAGATCACATTTAAAGTTACATCAATGATAACACCATTTGTATTCATTTGTAACCCAATATGCTTTCTTGAGTAGCAAATAATGTAAGAGATGGAGTTAAATTTCATGTACCAGCTTGAACTTGGCCTGACATGCAGGCTGGTGTAAGGATGCTTCAGCCTGTCACTTGGATTCTTCCATGGAATGGGAAGATCCACTGTGAATGTCACTATCATGTACAGCAAAGCAGAGACTTCATTATGGCCAAGAGTTGCTTTCTGAGATGTTCTTATGTTGCCTGGCTTTCTTCTTTAACAAACACCAAGTATTGGGCAGAGAATTCTTTAGAACTGGAAAGCTTGGAGTCAGATTTTCCTAGTTGGTTGGAGGACCATTAGAAGACATTGTTCTTCAACCAAATCCCTTTCCATCTGGTCATGAGCCAGATGTGCCAGGTATTGGCAAAACAGACAACACTGGGGTGACAAAAAAATTCTCCCTTTAGCCTGGACAGATTGGTTTCTTAAGAAACATGAAACATTTTCCATTTCTTTAAAACATGGTACCACACTGAAAATGGATTGACTTATGTATCCTTGACCAAAATCTTGTTTTCAGTTCTAAAATTAGAAACAAGGAAGTTGGGGTGAATGCTACCCTCCCCCAACTCCCTGCAGGCCACAACAGCAGGTGTGCCTATTTTCAGAGGTAAGTGAAATATTTGCCAAATCATTTGGCACATTTCAACTCAAAATGTGCCAAATTACCTGCCAAAGCTAAACAGCCTTTTTAAAAGAAAGATAAATGTCCTTCTGAGCACATTTGCACAGACCCACAGTGCCATCCAGTGGCTCATTATGAGGGTCACAAGTGTGCCGGGCTCCATTTGTCTCCCAGGGTTTGGGTCACCTTTGGATCACCTTTTCCATGGCATTGGTTTCTTTGCTACCCAGAACCCTTGGGACTTGGTAAAGTGCAATGCATGGATTATAATGAGCTAGGTTGGAGGAGGGTTGGTGTCAAGGCTTGGATGTCCTGTCTATGATGTCCTGGTGGGAGTGCCAGTGTCTAGAGGGCTTTCCAACTAGCAAACATCTATGTACCTTCTTCCATTGAATCAAAGCCAAGAACAACCTACTAAAGATGCCCCGAACTTTGTGGTTAGTCTCAAGTTTCCCCACCTTCAGGAGGACAAGTCAAGCCCAAGTATGGCAGCCTACTTTACTTTCCTTCCATTTGATAAGTGGTCCTCATTTTTAAAAATCTCTAGTTAATTTCTATCTTAAAATGCCTTCTTAATGGATTGAATTCCTCTTTTAAAAAAATAGACAAGGAGTCCCAGGCCATATAAGCTGATGAAAAATGGTAAAGAGGAAGGAAGGTAGGAAATGAAGGAAGAGAAAAGAATAAGGACAGAGAAGACAGACTTGATTCTCTTCTCTTTGGACAACTGAAGGGTCAAACTGGCACTACCTCTTCTAAAGTCAGTTTCTATAAATTGTAGAGCAAAAGGGGCTTTTGAAAGGAAAATGGATCACACCACGACAACAGCAGCTGTGTATCACCACAAGGAGTTTCCTTCAGGTAGCAGTTGTTCAATGCTTGTGAGCTGCACCAAGCAAATCATCTGAGAACTGCTTTACACAGTCATCAGTTTGGTTCTGAAGGGGTTAGAGTTCCCACTGGGGATTGTTCCAAGAGGGAAACAAGTATCTGAACAGGAGTTGCAGATTGAAAATCAACAAAGGCATTGACTCTCTCCCTGTTGGCTTTCCCAGTGTAGCTTGACAGAGGCCTGTTACATGGTTCAGCTTCAAAATCTCTAAACCTACCGGACAAGATCTAGATATTTCAATTTGTCATGTCTTTATCTTTTTGAAAAGATCCCATAAGCAAACATCAATGACTCTAATTAGCAGTCTGTCTCTTCCCCAAATAAATTAAATTCATCTGGATCAAATCTTGACAGAGCTGGATGGACCACACTGGCTGGAACTATACCCTCCATTTTCCATTTGCTACTTAATCTTCTTTGACTTCAACATTGTATAAAATAATCAGAAGTTAAAGAAATTTATGGATTATGCACCAGGATGATATCCCCATTTTACAAATATGATAACTGTGGCCCACCAGTCCGCATTTTCTAAATGAGTACAACCTCTAGTGAGAAAACACACTAGGAAAAAGAACCACTTTGACACTGCACACAATAAAGAAATATCCCCAAACTTGGTATCACCAAATAACATGATCTAAGAGTTTGGTGAAAAGATTAGAAGAATAGCTAATTACCTTTGCTTCCCCTCTAGCTGTATTCCAGGAGGCGATGTGGAATGAGCAGTGGTATGTGGAATGACACACCCATTTTGTGTTCAGAAACCAGAAAATCTGAGTTGTCTGACTCTAGTGTCACTCACATAGAAAGGCTGACTCATTTGAACTTTGAAGCCTTGTTAGTGGAGAAATTGTGGTTTTCTGGATTTTCCATTTGAGATGGAGAAAGGCTTAAAAACAAGTTTAATAAACACAGTGTATGATCAAAGATGGAAGAATGATATTCCATGAATGCCTGTCTGAGGAATAGAACCATGATTAAGAAGAGGCATGAGAAAGAATTATTTAAAGAAGCCACAATTAGGCTACTGAATGCCAAGGACATCTTGTTAGGTATTCTACAATGATTCCTTATTGAAAGACAACTCTTGAAGCACCGGTCGCAGACCCAACGACAGAGAACTATAGACAAAGAATGTTTGCTCTGCAGAGATTCAAGGGAGGGAACTTAAAGTGAAAAATCTGTACTGTATGGATGGATATCTTTACAATCTCTGGCCACATCCAGTAAAGATTCAGGATGTTTTGGTAATAACTGACAAATACCTACTCCGACCAATTCAAATTTAAAAACAAAAATATTCCCTAAAAGATCGATCACTTATTGACAGGCCTCATCCAGCAATAATAAATATTCAAGGGCGTAAAGTAAAGCACCACTGGACCTCACAGGGCTGGAAATGTGGAACTTCAGAGTTGGTAACTGAGATCCTAATATCTGTCTCTGCCTCCTTCTCTATTAATTTAGACTATTTGACACTTACATAAATAAGAAAAATATATGAAGTTTTCATCTTTAGGGAGTCTTGTCTCTTAGCTTTTTCTCCCTCCTCACCCCCATTCCAATTATATGTCTCCATGTAATCTGCCATTGTTCCATTATTCTCTTTACACTTGAACTTCCCTGACTTTCTCTTTGTCTCAGCTCCCCTATAGCTTCATCAGGAATTAACTTTGGCTCACTGTATTACAGAAATCACCTCTGATTCTCTACAACCTTTCAGCTTTAAAGTGTACCAACTAGACACTCTGTTAGCCATCTAGCCACTGGCTGACCTTGGTTGGAGGTCATCCCTAATTCAGGTTGTGGGATGCAAACATGGTAGTCTAGGCTGATCTCTTGGTCTCATCATTGATTGGTATCCATCATTGAAGGACAAAATTCCTGGAAAAAAATGAACCATTGTTGAGGTAGACACCCCAAACTACATCTATTAGATTATATATTTTGTCTAAGTTAATATAAAATATTTTATAAATGTTATGTTTCTCACCAAGCTAAGCTAGTAAATCTCCCTTTATTATCATGGATTTCAAGATAATGGGGCCAATTTCTGCCAGAGATTTATCATTTTCATAACACTATCCAGTTCTTCCTTGTTGGTTAGAATTGAAAATCAAATAGAAATTTCTACATTGCTGTCTCCAACTTCTAACCTATGAAATTACCAAGAGAAGACAAATCAACATTACCAGATGTTCTACTTTGAGGAGAATGACACTTCCAACATATGCCTAACTAGAGAAATAGGGTATTTCAACAATCTTGTTTCTGGGCCAAAACTAGTCTATGCCTAGTTTTGAGTCTGTGGCAGTGGTATACAATAATTACAATAGTACTTTATTTTCTCTTTCCTTTTATATTGTGTCAAAAGTTATTTTCATTCTATAAAGATGCATAAATCTTTATACATAAATGTATAAATTTTGCATCTTTATGCATCTTTATACATTTCTTAACAGGGCTACTCAGTGGAACAACCCATATAAATGCCATTTGTTACATTTAATCATTTAAGAATAAGATAAGTAATAGATAACGATATGATAAGACCTCAGTGATGATTTTCTGTTTGCATTGAAACTGCCTATTTTAAGAGATCTTGCCTCTTGCTATTATGTGCCATGTAAAATCATTTCCCATGCTTTCCTGCTTCAGAAAGTTTACAGCAAACCTTGGGGGATGGTCAAAAACTGCCTCATGAAACTTGAGTGGTACTGATAAAAAAAATGGATCAAAAATGGTGATGTTCAATTTTGTGTTCAGATATATGCAGAAGACCAGACAACATGTTCGGCCTTTGGATGCTTTGGGGAATTCTATGAGCCTCGATATTTTGAGCCTCACAGCGGGCAAGTGAAGGATGGACTAGATCATTCTGAAGTCACACTAAAGCACATTGGGTGAGCAGGATCACAGACAGCTGACATTGAATTTTAAGTATCAAGCGTCTCTGATTTGAACCTCACACATGCAGGTCCTCAGATACCCACCATGGCAACTAACTTGTCACAAGATGGTACAGCTGTTATATATCTGTCTGGTTCTAGGCAGAATAATGTTCTTCATCGAATTTGTCAAAATGGGAAATTCGTCTGCTGCTGATGACAGCAGAACCTTCCTTTTTCAAAGGGGACAGCATCATAGAAGGCCACTTATACATAACCTGGGCAAGCTTTGGGTCTTGGGGTCAAATGCTTTCTCTTTTTGACACGATTTCTCTTGAACAGTGAGACTGTAGAATCCTGAGTTGAGAAGCTCCTCCTACGGGATATCTTCATCAAAAGATCTGCTTTAACTCCATAGATGAAGTTCATTTTGCCTATAATTGTATCAGCCATAACTTATTTCGGTTTTAAAATGACTCCTGATTCTCAAATAGCTTCTACCATCCCCATAATAGCCCTATGATACTGAGCTCTTCTTACTGTTTGGATTCAGTACATGAAGATACTAAAAACCTTGAGAAATGTGATTGGCTCAAAGACTTGAGGAATTACATGACTTTTTCAATCATATGCCTTGTTTGTGAACAAAGTGACTAGAACATTTAAGGTATTCTGATGCCTGCCAAGCATTCTCTACCACAGCCCTCCATTTTCTTTCCTCTGGCATTGGACAAATATCCTCTAGTGGTTATTCTCTTAAAGTGGCTGCCCTAGTTCCTGCCTTCCCATTTGCTTCTCAGTAATAAAAGTAAGATATGGAATCTCTGCTGACTTCCCATTGGTTAAAATTTAGCCACATATCTCACAAAAATGTAGGCTTTTTAAAAAAATGAACATCCATGTACCCTACTAAAATTCAGGAAGTGTCTTTTACTAAAAGAATTTGAGGAGATACCTAAGGGTCTACTATATAACCAAAGAGAATACCAGAGAGGACCCCATTGTGAATATTAGTTGGTGTGATATGATTTTAGCAGCAATATTTTTCCTGAAGTTGAAAGGGGGCCTTCTAAATGACTCCTGGAATGTCATCAAGCTATTGCTTTCCTGGACCACCCAGTATCCAAAGAATTTTAGAATGTGAGATTTGACCTCCATTGTATAACATTTTGTAACTTATGAAATTATGTCCAAAATATTTTATAAACTTTTGATCAAAGTGCAGCGCATGATCCAATTTTAATAGGAAATGATCTGGCTCACATTAAAATGGGCAGGATGGGGCATGGGAAGGAGGTGTCCTGCAGAAGCCCATTGTGGAACACAATGAAGAACCTTAGTTCTCTAATGCTTTTTCAGACCTCTGATCTGACAGTTCCCAAAGATTTGAATTCAGAGCCCTCAGTCTTCTCTCTGAGTGTGAAAAAAAGGATGTGTCCAGGGCCTTCAGCATTCTTCCACTGGGAGGGTGGTTTGAAAAGAGAAATCCAATAGGTTGAAAAAGAAAACCTAATAAGTAATGAAGGACAAAGAAAGGTAGGACTGAGAAAATGATTTCTTCACGGAAGAACTCAGCACTAGAAGGGGAAATGCGTAGCTCATGATGGCGGTGATGGAGGCAGTTCTTTTCCAGTGGCTCTCACCTCCCTTCGTGGTTTTGGTTTCTCTCAGTTGCACCTGCATTCACTCTCCCTCTCATTGTGATTTCTATCTTTTCAGTGGATTTAAAATCCTCTAAACTTGCCTGTCTTAACTATGGCTGTCAGAGGGCCTATACCACACGGCTGTGTGTGCCTATTAAATAAGAAGTCCCACAGCATCTCCAGAGGCAATGCTGGACCCCTTCAATTAGAGTTGACAATACCTTGTTTCTCTTTGGGGAGTTTCTCTGACAAAGCAAAGGGAGCAAATGGGTGGGATGAAATCCTTCCTTTTGCTTACCCGCAAGAGCCCTGGCTTCACATTTCACAAGGCATTGCCTTTTCTACTCAGCAGAATAAAGCGACAGCCCCCAGGGCAATTGTGTAATTACACACAGCTCTGCTCTTACAAGGCGCTATGCAGATTGAGCTCATTTATCAACTCTTCACTTATCTGGGATGATTATTTTAAATACAGTAGAATTTGCTATCTTAAAAAAAAAAAAAATAATGGGTTGTTCCTCCACTCTGGGTTTGGTCTGAATAAGCACAGCATCCAGGCAGAAATGAGTGCTGTTCACCAGCCCTGTCATTTCCATTCTGGAACAGAGAGATCATTGGTTTCCAGTGTGTTCTTATAGATGGACACCCCAGTTCATCCTTTCAGTGTTGGAGAACTTTAGTGTGTTCTCCTTTCTTTTGTTTCAATCACAGTGGAAAGCCACTGCTTCATCTCCCTCCAGGAATAATGGTGCCAGCAACAATAGGTCCCCATGGGGCTGTAGAAATGGTGTACTTCCAGATCACTCTGGACACCTGATCCCTCGTCCCTCCACAGCCACCCTGTTCTCTGGCCCAGTGCCCAGGCCCAACCATGGCTGCTTCCAGCATTGGTTCCAATAAGGCTTTCTCTTACAAAACTGAAGGTGGGGTGGAGTCTCCAATGGTCTCTGGGTGCCTGGTGTGCTCTGGACTCCTGTTGCCTCATCTTCTACTCCTACCTACCTCAGTGGTACTGCATCAGGAACAGGCCTCTCACTTGGGGCCCACTCCTTACATTTGACAGTCCCTCATCCTAGTCACTGGTCTCCCTATAGGATGATCATTGAATCCCCCTTTGGCAAGGAATCAGGGTGCTCTGTCTTTCTCCTATAAATCTTCCAAGACTACAGTCTCGTCACTCAAATACTTGTCCCCAGAATAACAGTCCACATTCTTGGCTACTGAAACTCAACTGCCACAAGAAGAGGAAAAACAGCTACTATTTGTTGAATATATACCCATGCCTCCTACTTGACTGGGATCAGCTCAATTAGTGGCAGGGAGTCCCACACACTCTGGCTTTAATTTTCACTCTAACTCCCTTAAAAATAAGTGATATTACAGTCAAGTGATATCATATATACATTTAATTTAGTCTAACTCAAGTATATATGCTTCCCCCCCAAATTAATATACATAAAATGATATTATTTATCTTATATATATAAATTTTATATACTCTACATATTTAATATAAATATTTTATTTATGCTCTATATTATATATTTATAAACATATATTGTGATACAATAAAATCACCACGTTAGTCATCTCTGAATAGTACCCAAGCTGCTGGGCAGCCTCTCTTGACTGACTCAGCCATGTCAGAACCCCATCCTAGTTTGCTGGGTCACCCAATGAATGGGTCTGCAAATTCTTTTTCAGACCCTTCCTTACCAAATCCATGCCACCATGAATGAGAGGTGCATGAATTGCCAGAGACTGTCAGCTGGGCGCGTACCATCAGGGTCATATTTGTCGTGCTGAGTGCAGTAACACATGCTTAGATGAGTTCTTTTGGACACCACTTATTTCTGCTGTCCCTGGGAAGAGTGAAATGTTCAGCCATTTGCAGCTCACCAAAAAGAGGCACTCACCTGAGTGCTTGACTAGGGAGATGGAGAATGTGGATCATTATTATTTTCTCACCTCTTTCTGGATTCTCTTGAACCTACAGCTAATTTCTAGGAGCTGGAACAAATCAGCTCACTATTCTGGGCCTCAGTTTCCTTATCTGCTTGACGAGGTGGTTGCTATCTTAAAAAAAATAATAATAATGGGTTGTTCCTCCACTCTGAGTTTAGTGCACAGCATCCAGGCAGAAATGAGTGCTGTTCACCAGCCCTGTCATTTCCATTCTGGAACAGAGAGATCATTGGTTTCCAGTGTGTTCTTATAGATGGACACCCCAGTTCATCCTTTCAGATGAAGATGTTCCTTCCAATTCTAACATTTTGTAGTTCCTTCCACACACACAAAAAAAACATTTCTTCCACCATGTGCCTAATTCCTGTTTCTGCCCTAAGACCAGGCCCAAAACTTTCTATGAGTCCCTGAGTACAGATGGATGGGAAGCCTTCTGGCTCAAACTTGGTGTTTCTTTCACACCACAGCCTGAGGCTTTATCTGATATGTTTCTATGATTCAGGGACTTCCTCATTCTAGGGGGACTGAAAGCTATGGAGGTGACAGTGGAGATTTCCTCTTTCCTGTCAAGGGCAATGTATGAGACTTCTTCCTCCCCACCTCACCCCACGCAGCCTCCTTTAAAAAAAATCATTTATTTTATATCTTTGGTAAAAAACTATAAGAGAAAGAAAGGGAGGGTGGAGAGGAAAAAGGAGAGGAAAGAAAGAGAGAAAGCAAGCTCCGGGGAGGGAGGGAGGGAAGGAAGGAGGGAAAGCAAGGCAAGAAGCAGCCCACTGAAAGATTAGATCTGATCCATTTGTTTTTGGGTTTGGGTGTTAGGCAGATTCCCAAATGATAAAATTATGATCAATGGGCACAACTTTTCATTTTTAAAAAATTCAGGTAATTTAAGGCCAGGTGACTGCAGAACAAAGAGTTCGGGCAGCCAGGCTTTCTCTCTCTATAGCTCCCATCTAGGTGACTTGGATGAATCTGAAGACAAAACTCGATTGAACCATTTACTTGCTCCTTTGCGTCCAAGCTGCTCTGGGGCCAGCCGTTTTCTGCCTCCTCTGAACTAATGCATCTCATCAAGACTCTGGATACGCTGCTCTGCGCAGCTTTCACAGACCATCTCCCGGGACTGCCTAAAAGCAGATTACCCTCCTGCTCCTTCTGAATTTGCATCCAGATGAAATCCAGTTCAAGGAAACAGCAAAGACAGCTGTAAAAGGGAAAAGCATAGAAGTTTTCACAAGAAGGCAACCAGCTCCCAGAAGATTAGAAAGGAAAAGAGGGAGTTGAGCTCTGCTTTGTTTGACATCAACTGATCTTTCAGGATCCAAGAGGGCCAAATGACACCTTCCCATAACACCCAGTCCAGGTGTCATCTCCCCAGGGCAGTCTATCTGGATTCCTACCTTTTCCTCCATCCTCAAGGTTGGAAATAGACTCTCTCCTCTTCTCTGCTCTAGTACAGCCCTTACTACTTCCTACTCTGGCTTACTCTATGGAAAAACTCTCTTGGAGACTATAAGTTCCTTTAGGGCAGGGATCACTGGGAAGTGTGACATAACTTCTCACTGAATGTAAGTTTATGGAGACACAAATAAACACATAGACACAGACATAATCTTGCACGGTGCCCGGAAAACAGTAGGAACTTGATAACTACTTGGCAAAATAAAGAATGAAAGAATAAATGATAAATTCACTGAATCTGTTTCTGAACCCCTTACTGTTCCCTTATCATATGAGCTTTTGTTTTGTTTAAAGAGAGAATTTACCAAAAAGAAAAAAAAAAAAGAAAGAAAATTAAAAAGAAGGCCTACAATATGGGATGTATGACTTCTCCACTGACTTCCAGACCAGACCCAGTGGTGGCCTCACGGCTCCTTCTCCCTTGCTCCCCTCTTGCATTTGAGGAATGCAAATTCAATAATCAGGGGAGAAGATGCACTCACCTCCCTCCCCTGCATGCCCTGCACAGCAATTACCCTCTTGCAAGTATCTCTCCACTGGCAGATTAGAAGTTCAAAAAGCTTCGCCTTGTTGCTGACCTGCATAGAATCATGGCAGCTGATAAGGCAAGGCAGCTACGGGGTCTGCAGCTGGAGGCTGGTAAGGGATGGGCTGAGAGCCGATCTTGCTTCCCCAGCATCCCCCGGCACACAATCTGGCCGATTATTGACAATGCTGAGTGATGTGGATGGCATTTATTAGTTTTCAATAGCTGCTATAAAATGAACATCACGCCATCTGCAAAATTAGGATTCCGAAGCAGCCCTGGATATTAAAATATTTGTGACTGCTTCTGCTATTATATAAGATTTTACATTTTATAGGCTCCCCGGGGGACTAGAGGCATAAATTAAGATACATATTTAGAAGCAGTAAATAAACTTAGGAAAGCAGCAGTACAATTAATGAATGGACAGAAAATTGCATTTGGGAGGAGAGAGTTTTTCTACAGAGAGAGTCATCAGCGAAATGGGGTTTAAACATTCTCCTGCCACTATCATTAAGACATTAATAGGAAAAATAATATACTGGAATTCATAAGAAGGAATTTTCAGAAAGTATATAAACAACTCTATGTATAAAAGAGAGATTCAGTGAGTAATAGACCTCCTCTCCCTTGCCATCCCACTGGACTGCATCCAGCAGTACCATCTCCAACAGAGTAAATGGCTGATCAAAGGAATTCCACAGAAAATGTTCCAAGGCCTGATTCTAATGTCACTCAATTTTCTAGCATAATTACCGTATTGTGTCACTTTCTCTTAACCCCACATTCCTAATGAAGACACAATCACAGCGTGATTCAAAGATGCAAGAGCAAATCAGGGTCAATCACTATTAGTTTGAATTCCCTGGGCAGGTTGGGTTTATTCATAGATCCCTCCTGGGCTGGACCACCACCCATTAGGATGGGTGTGCTCACTGTGACATTGGCTTGGCTCTGGCAGGATTTCGAGGAAAGGGTGCTTCTTGTATTTGTCTTATATTTGGCCTCTTGCATCCCTTCTTCCACCTGCCCTTAGAGATAACCTGGAGGAAAGCCTCTCTCTTTGTCTTCTCTAGCAATATCACATTGGGTTGGTCCATGTTTATTTCTGGTGCCTGTGAGCATGTCTGATGCCTCAGAACAAATGGGTGTTCAAGTGTCATCCTGCAACCATCTATCTGGGTGCCCTCACTACCAAGTCTGGGATACCCAATGGCAGGGCAAAAGACAGCTCTTGGTTACCCAGGACTAGTAGTTTCATCTGTGATCACACAGGATGAGGCCATTGCTCATTCCCTCATTTCCTCTCCTGGATCTGTTCTTTCTTTCCAATTGTACCTCCACATCAATCAAAACTCAGCATAGGGATGCTGGCCTCTCTCAATTCACCTTTGAAAGGCTGCTTGTACTAATGGTGGTCAGAGCCTTAGGAAACCATTCCCTGAAGTATCACTGATCTGAAACATAATCCAGAGATAGAAAGGGCTCTGGCTTGCTGCTTTATATTAGAGCAAAAATAATCATGGTAATAGCTTGCATTCTCCTTGATACTTTTCATTCAATAATGTCAAGTAATTTGTACGCAAGTAATTAAGAAAACACTCCTTTGTGGTAACTTACTAATTTAGCTCCCATTTTAAAGAGAGACACAAAGAGGCTTAATGATTCTCCCCAGGGGACAGCAGAATAGGTAGCAGAAGCATTGGGTATGCAGTGATTTGTGGCATAAGATCTCTCATGTTCAGCTCTAATCCCCAATATTGGGCTCACAAAATTGCTTCGGAGCGGGAGTTGGTGTCGAGTCTCTTGGGTGGTGTTGCTCTGTTCTATTGAAGAGCCGCCGGTTTTGCCGCAGAGGCAGCTGCATTTCTTAGCTGTGGGTGAATATTTTTGTACTTTCTTTTCATCACATGATGTATATCATTCCCCGCACTGGCATTTCCAATCACAGAGAGCAGCAGAACCACAGAACGAATTGGAGAACTGTAATTTTTCCCCCTCATTGATTTGGGGGGAGGGAGAGAGGGGATGGGGAGGGGAATGGGTAAGGTGGAATGTTCTTTCAAATCTCCCAACAACACCACTACTGGATGTTTCTTTCACCTCACAACTGCTCATTCAAACTCCCCTCTTTCCATTCTGCCTGCCTCTGCCAGCCTCTTCAACAGGCCCAGACTGCTTCCATCCTCAGAGCATCAGGTGCATAGTCCAAGCAGGATACATGACCTCGGTGACCAGAGCACAAGGTCCCCATCTCCACCTACTTCCACTCTCATCCCCCTCCTGCTCACGGACTCTTTGGATGAGTAGGAAATGACATTCGGTATTAGAGATAGCATTATTTGATGGTGGTGGTCATTATTTGTAATAATCCTTCTCAAGTTGGAATGCTGTGTATTTTGATGCTTTGGTTGCTGGAAGATGTGCCATTAAATTTCTATCTCATTCCTATGAAATTTAAGCTGACAAAGGGGAAAAGACAATTACTAGATTGCTTTTAAATGCGTTTTTCACTCTGAGGCATAGCAAGAACTTGGAGAATATTGGGTGGAGGTATAAAATCTCTTAGTGAAGTAGACAGAACTTGGAGAGGGAAGATGGAATTTATTGTTGCTATTAAAATAGTTGTTGGTTCTATTGAAGGTAACTATGAGTTGTGTTCTTAAACAACTTCAATAATTATAGTGGTAATTAGCACAGGTAGGCACACATGGAAATATAAACATGCAAGTAGATAAATATACTGGCAACTACATCAATAAAGCACTCTGCAAACATAAACTTCTATATAAATGTTAATTAATTACATAAGTAGGCATATAGGATGGGATGGTTATTCATATTACTGCAAAGATAAACCATACTTACAAAAAGGCAGTGCACACATTTGAGAGCCAGTTTTCTCCCCGTGTCTCATCTCAGCCTCCTGGGTCCTAAGCAAAGGGTCAGGAAAGTCAAAGGCTCCAGCCCTTTGCTATTCAATCCAACAACCCAAAGGCTACATGTGCCTGTTGAGCACTTCAGATGTTTCTAGTCCCAAATGAAATGTACAAAGAGTGTAAAAAAAAAAAAGTACCAAATTTTGAAGGCTTAGCTTGAATATCTCATTAATAATTTTATATAGATTATACATGGGAATGATAATATTTCGGATATATTATGTTAAACAAAGTATTTTATTAAAATAAATTTAAAATATTTCTTTATATGTTTTTACTATGGGTAGTAGGAAATTTTAAATTCTCTTGTGGCTTAGAGTACATTTTTATTGGACAATGTTGCTGTGGACTATTGAACCTGAGTTTGTGGAGCAATAGAAGTCAGGGACAAGGAATGGTTCTGGGGCTTCCAGGGCACATTCTGCTACTGTGACATTTCTGCCTGTGAGCTATCAGAGAATAAACCAAGGCTGTCTCTCCATGCTGTGAAGGACAGGGGTGAGCAAGCCGGTCCAGTAGTCCTGCTCAGCCTGGGAGGGACAACATTTGGCATCAGACACAGTAAAACAATGGGGCTCAAGGCATACTGGGGTATTTGGGCTGCTTATCTGCAAAGTTGGAAGAAAGGAAAGCACAGGTTTATCATGCCCCCCTTCTGGTAAGCACCTGTTTGGCTGCTGGGTATGCCAGCTAATTATTCATGAGGGGAGAAGAGGGAGGGGACAAATAAGAGGAAGACTGGCCTGGGAGTGGGAGGTGGGAATATGTGCTCAGTGTAGCTTCTGGAGTAGTTTGCCTCAGATTTTGCCACACAAGGGGTTTGCAGGGCACCTATTTGTCCTGAATGAAAAGGACTTGCACGAATTCATTCATGTATCACCCTGGTACAGTGTTTAAAAGTCAGATAAATGTTGACAACTGTGACATAACCTAGCTGTGGTGCCAACCACAACCATAACCCAGGTTATGGTGGTCAGTCCTGTTTGGGTGGGTTCTTTAAATCACTTGTTTTCTTATTTGCATGTTATTTGTGTAAACTCAACTACTAAGTTCAGAAGGCCTTAACTCCAAGAAGGCATAATTAAACTGAATTATATCAATAGTATAACCCCCTACAACTGTATGCAAATACATACCAAGATAAATGCTATTTGAGAATGTAAGATTATTAAACCATTGAATTCGTTGTAACTCAGAAATTGTGAATACACAACCTGTGTGGAACCCTCCTTTTGACATCACAATTCCTATAGGTCACAGGCACAGGAGAGTTTTTTTAAAGGTCCCAACTTTCTCAGAGATGTTTACCTTCCGGAGCCCTTAATGCTCATCCAGTACAGCTTCTCCCTGATGCTGATTGAGCAATAAGGCATCAAAGGCCCAGAGAGGAAATTGCTCAAGATGATACCACCACTCAGGGCTGACCCAAGACCAGAAAATGTCCCTGGTCCAGGTCCTCTTCTACTTGGAGATACAAGTGCTGGAGTAAGAAGGGACTGTCATCTATAAAGCTAGCCATCTAAATGTCCCCGTAGAGCTAGTAAACTATGAAATGTAGTCCATCTCCTCCCTTGACAAGCATAACTTCCTAACAATGCAGCAGGCCAGCTTCTGTGCTAGAAATCTTGGGTTTTTCTGGGTACCCAGAATGTGATGCACAAGGGAGATGCAAGCTCCAGAGAGGCACATGCCGTTGGCCCTGTAAGAACTGTACGGAAGCGTGCCAGAGCTGATTCCTCTAACCTGTGGTCCAGCAGGACCTCAGGGCCGCATTTAAGAGACTTCTCCTCCTACCCTGATTCCTAGTCCTAGACATTTTTCTGTATTACAACACTCGCTTCTGCATAATGCAATGTACCTATAACCCTATTCTACTCCAAATGATAATTATTATTCCTGACAGGGGAAGGACTTCTTGGGTATAAGGAAATAGCAAAATAGAGTTGAAGTTCTAATTTTCTTGTTGTGCTCAGATCTCATTGCTGCCCTACATCTTCTCCTTTCACTCCACAAACACACATTCTGAAACAAACACAGAGACACACACACACACTGAGACACACACACTGAGACACACACATGCAAGCACACACTTGCACACCTGGACAACCCTATATGGTCAAGAATCCCATACAAGACACAATGGTCGCTCGCTTTCCTGTCATTTGTTTGTTGTGAGTCACTTGAACTCCACTGATTTGCATGTTGTTTTCATAAATTTGCATAGCACATTGAAGAGGTCCTCTCTCTCCAGCATCTCTGCTGTGGAAATGTGGCCAGTTCTCCCTGTGCCACAAGGCAATCAAAGGAAGGCTTTATTTCCACATACATTTATTACAATGACGCTTTTGAATGCTACAGAACATAGAAGGACTTTCTTTTAATTAGAGTATCAGTGTGAGGAATTTACTGAAGCCATCCCTTTCTTGCTGTGGTCAATGGGCAACTCAGAATTATGAGAGCAGGTAGCCAGGAAGGTGCACAATGTCCTGCTCTGGGAGGGATATTTTTAAATGATCCCATCAGGGATGTCCTCAAGAAATCCTCTCAGCCACTCGTGTCCTCTGAGCCTCCAAAATCCTGCTCCTTTAGTGGCTTTCACACCAGAGTTCTCACAAGGATGCTGCCAGTGACACTGGGGACCCCTGTCCATCTGGCTTGGCTCAGGACTCCATGCTCCACAGTGAAGCTGAGAAAACTGTGTGGAGTGTTTATATGTCTGTTTTGGTTTCATTTTTGGAATAATGGCCACACTGTACATGACCACCTGATTCTAATCACTCAAAAGAATTTTTTAAAAGGGGTTTTTCAGCCCCACACATGAAAGTGATATTATGAGTCTTGTTGAGAATTGAATCATATGTGCACAGCCCTCACGGTCTCTTACATAATGACCTTGCCTGTGTGCAGTCCTTCCTTCCCTCCCATTTCATAAATCATCCATTTACCTTGGGCATGTTTTTTTTGCTCTTCAACACTGAGCCATTCGCAGAATGAAAAGACAAGAGAAAGGGGTGAGGGATGGGGCCTCAATCCTCTTTGGTTCTCCAGCCACCACATAAAGAAAGACCAAAAGGGAAAAGGGAAGAAATGAAAGAGTACCCATAGAAAAGAGGAAGGAACCTAACAGAGAAGAAAAGCATCAAGAGAATGGTCTTGCTCCAGGGCAGTAGTGTAAGGGCTGTGGATCACAACTCCTTCCCTGTGAAGGAATGGGAAACCCACAGGCCTGGGACTCAAGCCCACTTGGGGAACGTGTGGCTATGCAGTCTTGACCAACTTGTGTAGTCTTCAAGATCAGGACAGCAATGCTGTATAACATTTCACTCACTCCACAGAGAAATAAGGAAAATGAAATCATTTACTATATTGTTTAGAGAAATCCTTATTAGACATGTATGCAACTGTTCCTTCGTGGTCTCCATTGCCTCTCATGAAGTAAACAGAAAAGGAGTTGAACTGCAGTGAATTTTTTTTCCTCTCTGTTCTTTTTTAATCAGTCCACAAACATTTCTGGACATTCCACTGTATCTTCAACCTGCATTATATAAACTACAATGTACAAATGTACCCACCACCCTGCCCATTCCAAGCTTCCCAAGTCCCAGCAACCCTCCATCACTGTCTGCTAAGATCCCATTAAGTTTCTTGCTGAGGCCATCGTAGTGAGCAAGCATAAGAGTGGAGCCTCTATTTTCAGGTCATTCACTTGAATTTTGAATCTTTGTGAATCACAAGAAAATCTATGCAGAGTAATGTATCCATTATATGATACCCTAATTCTAAAGACAGTGATTCAACTGCTCCTGTCAGGTCTCTAACCATCTCCATCCATGTGACCAAATCCAAGGGACACTTCTCTGATCTCATTTAATTTGGTTGCTCATCCAACTTACCACTTCCTCTTTCTTTCTTTTTTTTAAATGTTTTTTTTTAGTTGTAGTTGGACACAATACCTTTATTTTATTTATTTATTTTTATGTGGTGCTGAGGATCGAACCCAGAGCCTCGCATATGCTAGGCAAGTGCTCTACCTACTGCTCAGCCACAACCCCAGCCCTGTACCACCTCCTCTTTCTAAGAATATTCTATTTTCTTGGTTTTCCTCACACCATCCTCTGTTTGCTTCACTTCAATGGCTTTTGTCTTTTTTCCCTCTGTTGCCTCTACCTCCCCTTTCAGTTTCACAGGTTAAGATTCCTTAGAGTTTGGTCCTATCACCCTTCTTTTTTTCCTTCCTCTTTCTTTTCTTCTTTTCCTCTTCCTTCCTTCCTTTCTCTCTTCTCCCTCTTTTTCTCATCCATCTATATGCTCTCCATGGCTGATCCCATCATTCTCAACGTTTAACTCCATGGAGTTAAAACTCTTTAATCACTTTCTGTTACGGTTTAGGCAAAAGCTCATGAGTGAGACAGTGCACGGATTTTCAGAGGTGAGATGATTAGATTATAAGAGATGTAAGCTAATCAGTGAATTAATCCACTGCTAATGAGTACCAAATTCACAACCACAGATCATCAGAGATCTTTATTTATATATCCAACTGCCTACACTTGGATATCTCAAATGTTTCTCTGATTTAACATGTTTAACATTATCAGAACACAAACCTTGATTCCTGGTCCCCAAACTTAACTTTCCACCTCCACATATCTTCCCTCTAGAACCTCCCAGCATCTGAAGCCAAGACCATGGGTTCATTCTTGACTCTTCACTTTCCTGCATACCCACCATTCAATCTACTAGCAAGTCCTATCAACCTGAACAATAGTCGTGAATCTGTTTATCTCCACCACTACCCTGCCAGCCACACCACCATCATCTCTCACCTGGGTCCACTTTATACCTCCCAACTGGTGTCTTTCTTTCCATTTTTGTTCCCAACTCAACTCAATTCTTTCTCCACATAGTAATAAAGTAAATTATACTATATCAGATTAATATCAAACATAAATCAGATCATGTCATTCCTCTGCTTAAAACTCTTTAATCACTTTCTGTTAAGGTTTAGGCCAAAAAGCTCATGAGTGAGACAGTGCAAGGATTTTCAGAGGGGAAATGATTAAATTATAAGAGATGCAAGCTAATCAGTGAATTAATCCACTGATACTGATTAATTGGGTAGTAACTGTAGGCAGGTGGAGTGTGGCTGGAGAAGGTGGGTCACTGGGGGTGTGCCTTTGGGCTTTATATTTTGTCCCTGGTGGAGCGGAGCTCTCTCTCTCTCTTCTTATTGATGCCATGTCCTAAGCTGCTTTCCTCCTCCACACCCTCTACCATGATGTTGAGCCTCACCTTGGGCTGTTTTAGTCAGCTTTTTCACTGCTGTGACTAAAAGGACCCAACCAGAACAACTGTAGAGGAGGAAAAGTTTATTTAGGGGCTCACAGTTTTAGAACTGGCCATAGGAGGCCAGCTCCAATCCTTGGGGCTCAAGGTGAGGCTGAACATCTGCTGGAAGAGTGTGGCAGAGGGAAGCAGCTCATATCCTGATGAGAAAGCAGAGGGAGACTCCATTCTCCAGTTACAGAATATATACATCCCAAGCCATGCCCCCCAATTCCCAGCTCCAGCCACACCCTTCCGCCTTCAGTTACCACTCAATTCATCCCATCAGGTATTAATTCACTGGTTAGGTTAAAGCTATAATCCAACCATTTCTCCTCCAAACCTTCTTGCATTTTCTCAGATGTGAGTTTTGGGGGGACACCACATCTAAACCATCATAGGCTCAGAGTGATGGAGTCATCCAACCACAGACTGAAACCCTGAAACCATGAGTCAGAATAAACTTTTCCTCTTCTATGCTGTTCTCGTCAGGTTTATTGACAAGTGACAAAATAGCTGGCTAAAGCACCCTCTATTTCACATGGAATAAAATCTAGTTTCTTTACCACAGACCCTGCATGATCTGTCCCCTGTCCCCTCCACCTCATCTCATGCCAGGCTTTCTTTCCCCTTACTTGGTGATAGCTAGTCACACCAGTCCTCTTAGTTCTGTAAATGTGACCAAATCCTTCCTGATTCAGAATCTCTCCTACTTTTACTCCTTTGCCCTTATGTTAAATGTCTTATCCCGTAGAGGACTTCTCCCAACAACCCCATTATGAACATTATTTTCCTCACTTTTATTACTTTCTATCTTGGCTCTTTCTTTGTTCCTTTTTTAAACTTGTCTTGATTTCTAATAATTTCTTCCTACTGAAAAAAATTTTTGATGAAATTTGTTGTTGTTTTTTTTTGTGACCTTCAGTAAAATATGAGCCCCATGAAGATAAGAATGGACTATCTGTGACTATGGTATTCCTCACACCACATCCCGCTGTTCAGCACTATGGGAAAAAACGAAGAAAGAAATGAGGAATCACAATCTCTGAAATATTATCCAGGTTTATCCTAATCATTTTCTTCAAATTACAATTGCAGTTTGACTTTAAGCCTTGGGGATTGAGGAAGTAGCTCAGCAATAGAGTGCCTGCCTGGCATGTTCAAGGCTCTGGGTTTGATTCCCAGCATTAGGAGAAGGAGGAGGAGGAGGAAGGGAGCCGGGAGAGGTAGAGGAAGAGAAGGAAGAAGACAATGAATCAGGACATACTTGAGACATCTGTTTCTGTGGAAACTTCTAAGTAGCCATCTTTGGCAGATTCAAGTCCCTTTTAGGCCACACTCATATGGAGAAGAAATGAGCACTCAGAAAAATGACCAAAGTTGAAATATTACATGTGTAATTTGGCTTTTTTTATGATAAATTGTTCCCAAAGAGATCTAAGTAAAGATAACCATCAACCTAACATCTAATTAACTTAAATAGAGCAAATATTGTCTAAATCAGGACACTTAAAGATACACTTTAAATAATAACTCAAGGATAATAAACATCAATGAATATTATCTCATGAAAACCAGAACAAGATGCTCTAACATCAATCACTATGTGGTTCAAATCTTCCTAGAATTTGCAATAAAAAGTTAATATAATGGCTAATCATAAAATTATATTCAAATATTCAACTAATAGCATATTCCACAAATTATTACCTTTTTATCTATAATTATGATCTATTTTATATGACAACAAGTCAGTGAGTAAAGGAACACAGAGTTAAATATGTTGGAATCCAGAAGGGTTCTGTGGGCGAGAATTTGATAGACATCTTTGAGGAGATGGAAGGGGATTTGTTGTCTCATGGTTGATTCTTGGATAAATCAGTAATAAAAATAATAATTAAAGTTTACTGGGCCTTTATCAGATGCCATATCAACTGAAAAATGCATTTAACATTTCTAACAAAAATAATCCTCAGAACACCTCCAGGAATATTTAGTATTAGTTTCATTTTGCAGAGAAGGTCTTCAAAGTTCAGAGGATTAAACAAATTGCCCAAGATTATAAAACAATGAGCAGCAAAACTGTGCTCACACACAAACGGGCCTTTCTCTGAAGCCCATATTCTTAGCCACTGGTTGACTCCTTACATTCCCAACTTCCTTCTATAGTTGCAGTTTAGAGGTCTCGCTCTGATCCACACTGGGATAAGCTTCTTCCTGCTGGCACATGCTCCTTTATGTGCTTGGAGGAAACACTAACAAGGCTCACAGATTTCTGCACGTGGAGGGCTGCCTGTCTTGTACCTGTCTAGAGGAATTGAACCATACAGTGTTATGGCTGAAAAATATCTTGGATGGTCCATGGTCCTGCCTCCTTATTTTGCACATGAGAAAATCAGAGAAATGAATGAACTTGCCTAAAATCACAGAACCTCACAGTCAAAAGCCAGAACCCAAACCCAGATCTCCTGATTCCCAGTCCAGTATGCAGTGATATTCAGAATATAGAATATATTCAGAGTATATTCAGAATATAGAATATATAGAATATAGCAATATTCAGAATATAGAATCTTCAGAAAAAATTTTCCCATGTAAATATTTTATAGATAATTTAGTAATAAAATAAAACATTAATTTTACAATAAATAATGCATATTTACAAAAAAATGTAAACATAGCCTGGGGTACACTGTCAGGCTTGGAATTAGCTCCATGGTCCCAAGGAAATGCAGCACATGCATAGGACGCTGTCCCACACCTGGGACCTGGCAGCCCTCCCTAGATTGTGTCTGCATTTTCCCAGAGTGGCAGAGTTCAGGTTGCACAGCTGCAGGGAATTGTCTCCCTCCACGACCCTCCCATTTGCTCATCTGTAAACCATCAGAAGGATGTTCCAGACTTGTCCAGGATGTTCCTGGCTTCCACATCTCCTTCGCTCTCTTTCATTCTCAGCTGAGACCCCTGACTGTTCATTAGAGAAGACCAGCCCATCTCAGGCTGTGAAACAAGCAGGGCCATTAGTGGACCTGGGAAGGCCAGATAGGACACACACAGCCCAGGGCCGCCTGAGTCTATCCTGCTGCTGATTTCAGACTCCAAACCTGGCCCCACTGATGACTGGGTTCCTGATCTTCTCCTGAGACCAAAGTCCCACCTCAGATCCCCACTCCAGGAACCTGGCCCCATCTTTGTCCTCACGACTGGGTGGCTCATGATAATCAACTCTTAGGACCAGACTTAGGAATTTTTAGAGGCCTTAAATACTCTAAATAGTATGCAGTTTCTTTACCTCCTACCTTTTTTTCTCCATCCAATTTAAAATTAAAAAAAAAATACTATGTCATAATTAAAGTTTTAGAAATGATAAAAAAATGTACATAGATACTATTGTTAAAATACCGTCTTCCTAGATATTCTCATCTCCCTCCCTCCCTCCCTCCCTCTCTTCCTCTCTCTGTCTCTCTCATGTGTGACATGTACCCTTGCTTTGCTGAGGCCAAATTACCCAGCTGTGAATATTTCTCCCTTGTTAGGTAGCACAGCTTACCTGTCTCAGAGGCCCTGGAGGGACGATGGATTAGAACAGAGTTTCTCTTTCTTGTTCTGGTGTTCCTTGAGGGGACTCGTGCCACATGCTATATTTTTTCCCCCTAACAAAACAAAACAAACACATCATCCTGTTCCTATATCAGGCAGTTTCTTTCCACTGTCCACCTTGGGTGGCTTCCAAGTGGAGGGCTGGCAGTGACACACTGACACCTTCCCATTAAGGGCTTTCCCAGGAGCTTCCGACATGATTTCCCAATGAGGAACGGGGCCCAGGCACCTCCTCCTGGAAGGCTTACCCCAGAACCCTCTAGAGCTGTGATGTGCTGAGAGCCATAGCCGAGTCCGAATGGCATTTTTGCCAGAACGGAGTGGTTGAGAGGTGACACCAGCAAGCTATTGAGATGATAATGGTTATGTTAAGCTGTGTATATTAGACCCCTGCTGTCCGCCTCGGCCTGCTACTTTGGAGTTCTCAGGCTACTTTGGAGATCTAGCGGGGATTCCTGGAGAGTTCCCATTGGTTGGGGAAGTGCTGGAGGAGGGATTTCCGGTTGGTGGTTCCTGGAGGAGCCACGTGGGTGGTGTTCGGGAGAGTTCCCGGGGAGCGTGTGTGGAGTGTGCTGGTGGAGTTCAGAAATAAAGTTTGTTCCTGCTTCAGTGGCTCGTGATTTGTGCCCAGCCAGACTGCGGCATTTGGTGGCCAGTACGGGAATGAATGAACCCGAGACTCCAACTGAGCTAGCCATTATCATCTCAATGGCTTGCTGGGGTCATCTCTCAACCACTCCGTTCTGGCAAAAATGCCATGCGTCATTCGGACTTGGCTATGGCTCTCAGCAGTGATGCATTAGTCAACCAGAGCTGCATCCTCACCAGTGAGGTCTGGACCCCAACTGGATGGGAGTGGGTGTTCTTCCTGGAGAGCTCTAGCTCAGCTCCAGGGACAGTGGTTGCTCTGTGTATATGTTATTCTTCTTCTTCTTTTTTTGGCATTCTTTTTACCTTTTACTAACTGATATGTTGCTCCGATCTCCTGTTGATTAATTCTTTATATTCAACTTTTTCTATTCAAATTCCTTTGTTTTATGTCTTCTGATTGGACTCTGATGGATATGAAATTAGCTTCAAAAGTAGTTCCAAGAAATGGGCTAGGAAAGAGGATTTGGTCGTTTGGCCATATTCTTGAACTTGTGTGCAGCACTGAGCTCCTTGCCAAGGGGAACAGAGTGCTAGTGAACCAGGACATGCAGCATCACCTAGTTAGTCAAGTTGTCACCTGTAGTTGATTGTGGATGGAATGCCAACTGAAGCAAGTGCCATGGGAGCCCAGGTGGCTGCTACACTTCATCATTATAACAATAATGGTGGCTACAAGGGCCATGGCATGGAATGGACTTTTGTGAGCTGGAGCACTTCCGGAAAGAAAACAATAAGCTTGGATTCTTCAACTCCAAGCTCAAGTCACAATGTGAGAACCAGAAAGCCTTCATGACATTCCTGCCAGTGTCTCTGTGAGGACATGACAAGAACCTCCACAGGTCTTAGCAGCTTCACCTTTCAGAGGTCACCATATCTCCACCTTCCTCAGATGACTACTGCCTTTCCTGGTACCTCTGAAGTATGTTCTCAAGTCTTAGCTCGTATTTAGGATTAACTAACTCATGGATTAACCATGTGAAAAAATTACATTTAGTAGATTAACAAAAGTGAGAACCTTAATAGAACACCACACACATGTCTACATTTTAGAAGGGACCAAGTGAAGATGCAGGACTGCTCCAACCCCAGCCAGTTATAAGCATCTTATCTGTCAGAATCCTATGTTTCCATCCTACATAGGGAGAGAGGAAGTGCAAGATACAACCAGAAGAACCTTATGCGGTCTGGTCAATTATAAACTCGCATCTGTGCACAATCCCCTTCTCTTGACTTTAGGGGTAATGATAGGGTTTTTTAGCTTTGCCTCATCTTTTGATCTTGTATGCATTTAATCTAGGATTAGAGAGAAAGAGAGCAGTTTTGCTGCAAAAATCCAGAACATGGAGCTTTTAATTTAGTGCAGTAATATTGGGGAACCACCCTTCAAGAGATTGAGAAGGTATATGAAGAATGAGGAAGAAAAGCCTTTGAGGGAGCTGACATTAAGAAGGTGGGTAATTTAACTTCAGAGCTGTGTGGCTTGCCTGTGATGCATGTGACCTGGGTGTGTGACACTGAGGAATGACAACATGGTGAGGTTGCCTGACAGAGAGATGCTGAATGATTGCAGCAGTGCAGGCTGGAGGCAGCTAGCACAAACATGACCATGCCCGGGCTGCACTTTATCACCTAGACCATCTGCTGGTCGGTTTAGAAAGCAGAGGACCATTTGCTAAGTGACAAACTGATGTCACGTTATTCTAATGTTCAACATAAGAAGAGCTCTGCCAAGCAGCAGACAATAACAACAGACTATTTTGTCGCTTTTCATCAAGCAATTTGTGTGATGTTTTCAGTCCCTTAAGTATTATTCTTGCATTATGTTTATACTTTGATAGCATCTGCAGAACAGGAAATGTGTCCCTAAATATTGGATGTCATTTTAAGTAAATTGTTGTTCATTAAACCCATTGTAGACACTGTTTTGCCTGAATTTGTTTTAGCAGCTGTCGGGGATTCTCCATAACTCCTTCCACCTCTCCTCTTCTTAAACCCCTCACGTACATTACCACAAACACCTGACAGTTGATGGGTGCATCCCATGATGGTGCCCCTGGCTTGGGCTTCAACCCGGAGTCTGAGATACGTGGTCTGCACTTCTAAACAGAAGCCAAGTGCCTAGAAATGCCACTGGCCCCATACATGCCTTTATCTTCATCTTTGAGACATATATGCTTTTCTCTGCTCTAAAGAATGACCATTGCTTCAAGAGGGGCTGGCTCTTCCTCAATGTTCTGACTGATACCTCCACTGATCACACACATTTACACACACTGACACACATATCACAATTCCTTATGCAGAATGCTTTGCTTGATCTCCTCCACAATTTACCACTGTCTTTGTTGTGGAATACATCTACATGTAGCTTATAATACCGGATTTATAAGTAATTTGAGGATGAACTGTTGTGTTTAACCAAATGTGCAAGCTTGCCTTCTCAGTACCCATTGCTAACGTCCCTTGAGCTCTTTCTACTGGCCAGGCACCATGCTAAGCTACTGTGGAAGAACATGTCAAAAATCCCAGGGAATTCCTATAAGGGAAATGCCATTCATGTTTTCGTTTTATAAATGGGAAAAGTAGGGAGTAGAGGGATGACTTAGTCCATTTTCTGCTCCTCTAACAGAATCCCACAGACAGGGAAATATAAATAAAAAGAAATTTATCTCTCATATTTCTGGGGATTTTGAAGTCTAAGATCAAAGGGCCACATTTGGTAAGGGCCTTTTTGCAGCATCATAGCAGTAAGAGGGCTTTTATGGTGAGAGAACATGAGCAGGTAGAGAAGGAGCATGAGAACATAATGGAGAGACACCACACCTTTATAATGAAGGCAGTTCTGTAACCACTCTACTCCTTCGATAGCCCATTTCATGAATGTGAAGCCTCTTACACGTCACGCAACTCAATACGATCACAGTGGCAATTAAATTTCAGCATGAGCTTTGGAGGTGAATTCAAACCATAGCAAATGATTTATTAACATCCCCAGTGTTGCACTGCTAGCAAATGACTGAGCTGGGAGTTAAATTGAGGGATCTGATTCCAGCACCTATATGCTCATAGCTGCTAAGATGCCCTTCCATGTAGCTCTGCAATATTCTAGAATATTCAAGCATCACCAGGCTTTCAATTTCATTTACGAAACTTAGGGTGTTGAGTGATGAGTTATAAAATTGGTAAAAAGATGAATTCTACTAATCTCACATATCAATGTCATATAGCTTTAGAAGCAGGAATATGGGAAGATATTACTGTGATAAGTCCGACAAATGTCCTCAGCTGTGCAACATCGTCTACTCAGGCTTCTGTTTGTCAGGAGGAGCCTCTTTGTTTAAAACAACAGGGATCAGAACAAATACAAAAATCTTCCAAGTAAGGCCTACACGTGGGTCTGATTTAGAACCAAGATCTGGCCAGGCGTGGTGGCACACATAGTCTCAGTGACTGGGGAGGGTGAGACAGGAGAATCCCAAGTTCAAGGCCAGCCTGGGCAACTTTAAGACCCTGTCTCAAAATAAAAAATAAAACAGGCTGGGGATGTAGCTCAGTGACAGAGTGTCGCTGATTTCAATATCCAGTACTGCAAAGAAAAAAAATTAGATACGATGTTGTCTATATTGAGTTGCATGTAAAAAAATTCTCAGGAGTAGATTTACCCTAAGAATGGTTGTTTAGTATTTTATTCTCATTGCTAGACATTTAGGCAGGTCAGGGGCAGATCCTCAACAAAACCATTATTTACTGCAAGAGCCAGCCAACTTTCATGTAAAGGGTCCTTTATAAATATTTTAGGATTTGTGGTCTGTGTGGCCATAACTACTCGACTTTGCCATGTGGAGCAAAACAGCTATAGACAATGTGTAAACAAAAGGGCATGAGGGGCTGGGTTCCAATAAAATTTTATTTATGATATTAAATTTTGGAGATCATATAATTTTCAGGTATCCTGGATTATTACTCTTCTTTTGATCTTTTTTCCAATTATTTAAAGGTGTAAAAACCATTCCTAACACAAAAACCATAAAAAACCATCCCAAGCTACCAGAACACCAGCAACTGATTGGCACAGAGGGGATCCATCCCTGTGCAAAGTCTACTCAGCTCTCCCAAGGGCTGTATAACCCACCCTGGGGCACAATGTTTGGCATACGATACATGCTGGAAGAGAGATAGTCTGTGGATCTCCTTTTTCTGTGCCACAGAGAGCATCTTTTTACAGAGGAAACACCCTGGACTTGGGTGAGCAAGAAAAAGTTCATGGTAGGAAGAAATGCTCTTGCCCCCTGCAATCGTGGGAGTCAATACCCATGACAGTGTGAATTGCAGGGCTGTCACCTGTCAGACTGTTTGCATGAATCATAGATGATATTAATGAGCATCTTTGCAAAAGCTTCCCATGCAATTTACCAAGAAATAATCCTCACCCTAACGACAGCAATTAGCAATAAATATTCCCTTTCATTCATTCTTAAAAACGGATGTGTGTTTTACAGTACAGTTACCTTTTGCTGAACAGGTAGATGTGGGTAATCTACATGTTGATCTTGAGTTTTTACTAACTGCTTCTGAGAATTCCTGCCAAAGTTGTCTTGTAGTGAAGGGAGAAGCTTCCTGCTCTCTCCTAGCAAGTGGCAGAGAGAGAAGATGCACACGTGTTAGGCAGAAGCTGGCAACTCTGCTGGTACCTTCCCACAGGTCTTCCCTTACCAATTTAGGGCGTGGAACAACTGTTTTTCAGCTGCCAGGACTGACATGGCATTGCTTGAGAGTTTTCCCTAAAACATGACGATGGAGCACACTGGAAATGTGGGAAGCCAATGCCTCCCTAGAAGCAGCACTTGCCTGAATAGCAGGGATTGGTGTATAAACACCCCAGCTTCCTCAGCCTCGGGTGGGATAACTCTGAGGCAAACGTCCTACAGGGCTCTCAGGGTTAAGTTCCCATTGCCCCGGTGGTACCTGGGTTGGTGACACATCTTCACAAAATGCCTCCCCTCCCACCTCCCTTCCCCACTGCCCTAAGATGCTTTTTTTAAAAATCCCTTTTTAATACTTTTGTATTTAAGTACAAATAACGTATTGCCTTTCCCCTAATAAATTATTTGTCCTCAAATCCCTGAATCAGGATCTCTCTCTGGGGGACCCGATCTAAGACTCTGACACCAAAGCCAGCCTGCTTGGCCAAGTGTGGCCAAGGGCAGTGGTTTGGTCAGCTCACTTCATGGCAGCCTGATGGGGAAGGAGGAACAAATTCCAAAGGTTCAGAAAATCTGTGTTTTCCCGGGAGAGATACATGTTCTTCAGAAAAACTACAAGGCCCAACACAACCGGATCTCACTTCCTATTCCCTTCTGCTTGGATGGCTCCATCCCATCCTCTCTGTCCCTGCTGTTCCTGAAGCACACCTGGCCAGCACCACTGCTCTTGGCTGCCCTGAGTGGAATGCTGTTCCCCAGGTATCAATGGCTTCTTTCCTCATCTCTTTCCGAGGCCTTTGTTCCAATGTAGCTCTCTTATTGAGACTTTTCTGGGCCACCTGTGTAAATTACCACCACCTCACCTACCCAGACACCCCCACCACCACTCCCCGTATTCTTCTCCATAGCACTTAGCACTGTTCAGCATGGCCTAACCAGGCCTGGTCTCGAGGAAAATGCTGGGCAGAGAGAAGAGCTCATATTCAGTTAGGTTACAACTGATCCCCTCCCCGCAATTTTTAATCATTCTACATTATTTTTGCTTTAGAATTTTGTTTAACTCAATAAACTTATATACAGGGAAATTATCTTTAATTTATTCTAGTAGCAAAATTTAGACTCTAGTAGAACAATTACCTTTGTGGGAGGCCCAGCCACTTATTAACACATATAGCCTTGAGGAAGTTTCTGGCTCTTAGTTTCTGCATCTGTAAAATGGGAACGCTAATGCCCATGTTGCAGAATTTTGTAAAGGTTAAATGAGATAAGTTAGGTAAGCATACCTAGCAAGTGGGTACATGGCGGGCACTCACTCAATGATGGCTATTTTTTAATTGTTCAGAGGCATTTTTCAAAGATGGCCTCAGCCCTTGTAGCCCTGACATCTCTTAGAGATTATCATAAGACTCAGCAGAGAGCTCGAATATCTTCTGAAATTTTACAGACTTGACAAGGATCCACAGACAGTCTTTTACTCTCTAAAAGATTATCTGCCTCAGGGGCCCATTAGTCCATTTGCTCCGTTCTACCAGCCAGGCCCTGCCCTTCTCTGAAGATGATCACTAGGACTTTTACTTCAGCAGCAGATCTTGATGCAAACTGTAATACAGATTTTTTTTTCTGTGCATTCTGTATGTATTTTTTACTCAATCACATGGCTGTGTCTCATTTTTCTGTCCACTTACTTAGATACATTGTTGTGCATGAGGAACAACAGACTTAAGGCATTTTGAAGAAAGAATCGAAAGGGCTTGGTAACTGAACTTGAGGTACAAAGAGGAGAGTGTTATCTATTACAGTTCTTTGTAAACCACAGAAACTGACAAGAAAAAAACAACACACAGAAACAAACAATAACATTGATAGTGAAAGAACACGGGTTCTTCAGAGAACCTAAGGTAAAGTTAAAATAACCAAATCCTGTCACAGGAACTGAAAGCCAGTTTCTTCAGGACTCTGTCAGCAGGATGACTTCGGTCCATTTTAGTAATTTAATGACTGTGAGTGAGACTCTAAATTTGGATCTCCAGCCAGAATGACTAAAACAATGACCATGGTATTAGTCAAAGTTGGAGACTCAAGAAAAATAAATTGCTGTTTGAAGGGTCACTTTCCTTCCTGAGCCAGAGATTTCTGAATTTTCCTATCCTATAATGATAAGAGTTAACAAGTTGAAGTCTTATTTTTTGATATTTCCTGTCTCTCAACTAACCTCATTGTTTCAGGTTAGATTCTCCTAGAATCATACTCTAAGACAAGGATTTGGATATAACTGTTTTTTTTTTTTTTTTTTTTTTTTAGGGACAGGTCCAGGAATCATTGGGAAGGACGTAAAGTGAGATAGGGAAGGGACAAAAGTCAAGGAGGGCCCTCATTTCAGCTGCAGATCTTGGTGAGCATTCTAATACAGATGCTTCTCTAGATTTTCCATATGTATTAGTGCATGAGAAGATTGTCACTACGGGCAACAGGGAATCAGCACCCCCTAGGGACCTCTGGGAGATGGGAGAGAATCCACCTCAGAGGTGTCCCACCTAAGAATGAGGAAACTGGGATGCTTATGCACCAACTTCCCCTGTCAGTAGTGAAGGTTAATTTTAGGGCTGTCTACTTCTGACCTGCTCCAGATGGCCTGAACATGCTCCCAACCCACAAATGTCATAGGCAGAGTAGCAGGAGCTATATATAAGAAAAAGTGCCACGTAAGGGTGCAGGGGATGCCAAGGCATTTTGATCAAGGCATCAGTAGCACCCACTCTTCCTGGTGTCTCCAACAGTTTGTCTTTTTGCAGCATTTTCACCTTGCAGCCACCATAATGGTCTATCAGAGAAGCCCCCACCAAGGGAGCACCAGTGGGATGTTCACAAGCAATACCGCAAGGCTAAGAAAGAATATATGCCTGGCATGGCTCCTCCACCTGTTTCTGGCCAACTTCAAGGTCTTTCATTTGCTTGCTTCCTGTGGCTTCTTGGTTGTGTCACTCCTGGTTCCAGTGATTCCTTTCCAAATGGCATTTTTGCACCACTGTCCACAGTTAGCCACAGTTCTCCCATCTCACTGCAACATGCAGGGTAGATGGAGTGGGAAAGGATTAAAGTTTAAGTTAGAAGCATGCAAACCATGTTGGGAATTCCAGCTGGGGCTGTGGCTCCTGCTCAGTAGAAAGCTCAGCTTCAGGAGAACCGATGCTCATTTTGTTGAGCCAATGGTGGCAAAGATTTTACTCTGATTTTGCATTTGTGGCCTTTGGAAGGTCCCAGATGGAATCTTGCCTCGGCTCTATGAATCTCAAACCAAGACTAAGTACCATGAGGGTAAACTACATGGTATCACGTTGTGTCAGGATGGATCCATGAGTTCACAATTAATCCATTGATTATCTGCCTTAGGGGACATTGGTTCATCTGCTCCACTCCACCAGCCAGGTCCTGCCCTACTTCTCCAAAGACAGCCACTTGGACTCTCATTTCAGCTGCAGGTCTTGATGGGGAATCTCATACAGATATTTCTCTATACATTACATACGTATTGGTTATGATTCAATCATGTTGCTGTGTATAGCTTTATTGTCCACTTATTTAACATAGATACATTGAGAGAATAATAACTAAGACACGTGGAGTATAGACCATCTCCTTTCCTTACTTAGGCAAGTTATTTCTCATATCTAATTATACCATTACATAGGTGAGAGAAAAATGAAATAAAGTCAATATTTATATCTTATATTTAATAATTTAACACAAGAATTTAAGAAATGATGGCAGCCATAGCCTGAAATGTATATGTATTTAGGAGATGCTATACTGTTTTAAATTCCCTTTACAATTTAACAAAAACCTAATTATGGGCTTTCATAGCTTCTCTGAGATATACATCCCTCCCTAACTCCCTCTATTCCTATATGTCCTGGCCTAGACCTTCCACCCCAGGTATATGACTGTGTTCTGTTTCCTACATGTGCTGCCTGCATGTTACCTATGTCTTTAAAAAGTCATTCCTTCTAACTTGAGCACCTGACCCCATTTGATCCCTCTAAGTGGCCTGTCCACACCATATGCCTTTGGTCTCTGGGCAGACAACACAGATGAGACACTGAAGACATGCATCAGCTTAGACAGCACAGGTTTAAATCCAGCTTTGTTCTTTATTAACTGCATGACCTTAAACCAGTTACTTAAAACACCAACTCTGTTTTTTCATCTATAAAATGAGACCAAACTATCCACTTCCTAGCATCATTTACTTCCTATCTCCTAATCCCCAGGCACATTCTAATGCTTTCCCCCTTTGGCATTAAATCAAAGATACTACTTATTTTAGTTGTGAATGTAAATAAAAAATTAGCATCATAAAATATGTGTTCTCCCAGTCATTACTTGAGAGGAGATTTGCATAGCTCATGCTAAAGAGAATCAATTTCCAAAGTAAATGCTGGTCTTCCTCCTGATTATGTGTCTTGCTTTTACTCCAGAAATCCTACTAAGTGGGAGGTTTATTTATGAATTAAAAGTTATAATGCTTATAAGGAGTCTGTATGGTGTGTGTGGGTGGGTGTGGGTGTTGTGTGTGTGTGTGCGTGTGTGTGTGTGCACGCATTAGTCAGCTTTCCATTATTGTGACAAAATACTTGAGATAACCAACTAAAGAGGAGGAGAGGCTTATTTTGGCTCATAATTTCAGAGGTTTCAATCTGTGGTTACTTGGTCTTGTTGTTTTGGGCCTGTGGATGCACAGTGCATCATGGTGGGAGTATGTAACAAAGGAGGCCTATTCACCTCTTGACAGACAGGAACCAAAGAGAAAGAAAGGAAGAGGTCAGGGTGCCAATATCCCCCCAAAGGGTTTGTCTCCAATGACCTAACATCCTTCACTAGCTACTGCCTCCTACGGGTTCCACCTGCTCTCAATAGCACCATGGCTGGGACCAAGTCTTTAATACACGGCTCTTCGAGGGTTTGGGATATAGCTCAGTTGGTAGAGTGCTTGCCTCTTTTGCACAAGGACCTGGGTTCAATCCCCAGCAACACACACACAAAAAGATCCAACTATAGCTATGTCTACACACATACACATACATATACACAAATATATGTTTCTGCTGGGCAGAACTGGTTAAGACCACAAGAGGTTCAATATCTACAAGCAATGCTATAAAAACTTGGGCAGGACAGGATGTTCACTTGGAAACATTATAGCATTGCAAAGGAGGAGGAGACCTGTTTTTCTTGGCTGCTCTTGCTTACTAAGGAACCACCAAGCCAAAAGAAAAGGGACCACAGTTGCGGGCAGTGACAGCATGGCAGTGAATGTAGCTTCCGATGCTGACCCCAAGATTGTGGAATAGCCCCTCTGGATTCCTTCTTTTCTCTGTGAGAATTAGTGGCAGGTTTGGGGGTGTTCCTTGGGGACCCCTAAGGTCTTCAGAGCAGCCATCACACCATTTGTCACTCTTCTTCATGATGGCCCAAATTTATAGCCAGATAAATAGCAACCACTATTTATTGAGGCCCAATTGGGTGCCACAGCTCTACAGATTATTACATTAAATTGTGGGACGTGTCATTTTCACATTGTGGCTCACACAGGAATTGGTAACATTTTCACAGAACACTGGTTTAAAAAAAAAAAAAAACAGACAAGGCTATCTGGCTAGAGGTAAGTGGCACAGAGACCAACACTTTAGGAGGCTTGAAATTTGAGAAGACAGTATCTCAACTCACCTTTTTCCCCTTTTACAATGTACAAGTGTGCCATGGTTCTAGAAGATTAATTGCTCTCCACAATAATACCCAGAGGTAAATATAAGCATATTGCTTCTCAAGTTCACATAACTTAGTAAAGGATAAATTGAGGACATGAATCTGGTGTGTCTGATCCCATGCTACAACATCACTGTCGTGAATCAACCTGCTTTTATAGTAAACAATGCTGATTTGTTTGATCTTAAAGTTGTGGGTTGTGGTCTTGCTAAAAAGGGGGAAGACCTAGGTTCTGATGGCCAAGTTGGCACCTAGATCAGGTATTCAAGAGAGATGTTCCTATGTGTTTTCACATGTGAATCTGAAAATATCAGTCCTATGGTCCTTAGAGAAGCCCAAGGAGAAAAGCAGGTTGACCAGCCAGAAGTGGCATCAGTCCTAAGAGATTAGAGGTCAAGGAAATGGCAGGCAACTTATGAGGCAGTAAGACCAAAGCCAAGGAAGTGTCGAAGCAAAGATGAAACAGTCCCCTGAGCCAGTTATTCTCAAATTTGAATTCATAGAATCAGCTGCATGGTGTGCTTGAACAAAGATTTCAAAATTTCAGATTCAGTAGAGCTGAGGCAGATCTGATGATCTGTGTTTCTAATAAACTCCGAGGAGATGCTGATGCCATTTGTCAAGGGCTGGTTGCCTTAGTCAAGAGGTAAATGCCACTGCTGTTTATGGAGGGCTACAGTTTTGTCAGGGGCAGAAAAGAAACAAATTAAAGAGCAGACATCTCAAATGTTAGAATTCTTTGTCTGCAGCTACTTAACACTAAAGCTACTTGAGTTAAGGGCAGAACTTATTGGGAGTGACTTCATTTGATGTCCATGACTAAGAAGCACTTGCTCTCAGCTGTCACCCGGCATCCCAATTTCCTGCATCCCAGCACCTTGACAATCTCCTAGCTAAGATGAACTGAGAAAAAAACTGGATGAGCAAACACTTCAAACCATTGGTGTGTTTCACCTTTGATGTTGTTTTCCAAGAATCTAGTATTCTTCTGGTCCTATGATTTTTTAACCCAAAGCATAGAAATATAGTTGTAATTTGCCATAAAAAAGCAATGCCCCCCCCCATCTATAATCTCCGCCAGTCAGCTGAAAAGAGAATGCCAGATATGAAATCTTGTTTTTTTTTGTTTTTGTTTGTTTGTTTGTTGTTTTTTGTACTGGGGATTAGACCCTGGGGCACTTAACCACTCAGCTACATCATCAGCCTTTTAAAATATTTTATTTAGAGACAGGGTCTCACCAAGTTGCTTAGGGTCTTGCTAAGTTGCTGAGGCTGGCCTTGAACTTGCAATGCTCCTGCCTCAGCCTCCCAAGATTTTTATGTGAGTTCTGGGATTATTTGTGCAATGATATAATTACAATGATATATGATCCTGAATCTTTAAAGGGCCACTGTCCCTTAGCCACCATTTCTTTCCTTCTTGTCCCTCAAGTATAGTTAACATATTAACTGGGCACCTACTGGTGCTTCTTCGAGCTATTTTGATCCCTGTCTGGCTTCTTCAACTCCTGTTGGAGAGCTTATCGAGCAATTCGTATCTGAATTTGAGGGAGCCTCTCTTAACTTATCCTCCTTCAAGGAGAAATTGAATTTCTCTGGAGCAGGTTCATTGCTTGTTTAGAAGGATACAGGTAAGGCACAGGTGATGGCGCATTTATCCCTGAACTTTAAAGAAGACATTGATCTCAAAAGAAAATATATCTTTTAATCCCTCTACAGATATTTCTTCCTTTTAGTAAATAACTGGCATTTAAAAGAAACCATTATTGAACATGCCTCCTGAGCCCTTTTGAATCTGTGATAAAGAATTTTTCAGAGGATGGGTCCCATTGTGAGTATTTAACAAAAAGTCATATTTAGTTAAAATAGACAATTATTTTTCTGTCTTCTTAAGCTTTGTTCACCAGAATCAAATTCAACACAATACCAAAATGCAATTGTAAGGCCCCTACTTCATTTCAGACTCTGAGCACTCCTGTCAGAATCCATGTTTGAGAGAAGGTGACCTAAAGAGCATCCTGGAGAGACCACTTGGTGGCACCTTCCAGTGGCACCTGCCTGTGCAGAAGAGAGCAGGTGATGAAGTTTGAAGGATCCCAACACCCACCTCCACCATAATCAATTAGCCGATACCAAGGGGAAAATTACATTGTAACAAAAGTGACCAAAAATAAATAAATGAAAGGAAAATATGAGTAGTCCAAAAAGAAATAGATAGGTCCTACATCAAGAAAATATTAAAGTTTACTGGGAACTATAAACAGAGATTTTAGTATAAAGATAAACTCATAATTATTTCTAAGTGGAAAGACTGAATAGAGTAAAAATTCTAATAATAACAATGAGATTGATAGGGTGGAGGTTTCCAGAAGAGAAGGAAGTTGATAAAACTACACAAAAATTTATTCAGAGAAATAACTGAGAGAATACAAAGTGGTAAACTGGCTTATCTAGTACGGTATCTGTTAATGAAGCACAACCATCAAAACCATGGGACTGATGCAAGACGGGACTGAAGGACAGGTCTGTACAGACTGCTTTACACCAAAACCAATATAAGGAGATTTTCAACAATGCTTTTATGAAAATTGTCAATTCAAAAAAAAATCAAAATCAAATTCTGTTTTTATGTCTTGCCATATGCTAGAATAAATTTCACTTGTGATATCATCAGAAAGAAAATATACATGAGTACTTGATAAAGTGGGGACTCTAAATGCAAAAGATAAAGATAAAACAGTAAATATCAATATATTGTAATTTTTACAATATACAAATTTTAAAATTGTACAGTTAGAGAATCATCATTACTACCATGCCATGGTACCTAAAATTTCATTCTTTATTTAGGATAATTCATCAAGAATAAGAATCCAGGCTTTGCCTGTTGAAACACAAACCCTCATACAAAACTTCTGAAACGGAAATGAGGAAAAACACCCCATTCACAATAGGTGTGGGGGGCTATAAAAGAATAGATGTACTTTGGATTAGAGAGAGAGGAGTGAAGGGAGGAGGTTTGAGGGTAGGAATAACAGTAGAATGAATTGGACATTATGACCCTATGTACATATATGATTACATGACCTGTGTAACTCTACATCATGTACAACCAGTAGAATGAGAAGTTACACTCCATGTATGTATGATGTGTCAAAATGCATTCTACTGTCATGTAGAACAAATTAAAAAAATAAAAGAGTATTGTTTAAAAAAATAAAAACTCTTGGAGGAAGCAGAAATTTAAAGAAAGAAAGGGCCATTGGGATGTGGAGCCTCCCCAAGTGTCCATTCTGATTTGTCAGTGCCTATACCAGGTCAACTGCTATATCTTTTGGGGCAGGACCCCAAATTAATCTGTGATCAAGGTTTGGTTGGTATAGGAGCCACTAAATTGCAAAGAAAGTAGGGCCCTGGAAGCACAAGTGAAAGGCAGATACATTTTGGTGCAAAGAGAAAGGGCAGGTCTTAGCCAGCAGACTATCAGTGACTACAGCATCCAAAGGGCAACCTGGTAGCTCCTGAGCTGTAGGCCAAGCCCAAAGAGAAGGAAAAGATAAGGAAAGGAACACTGAGAATTCCTGAGAGGAGGCCTCTCCAATTTCATCATTTGACCAACGGCTAACCAGGCAACTGGATCAATTTGTATCTTACCTGTTGCAGCACTTCATTCTGTTCATTCTGGGAAAATTAAAATGGCACCAAGTCAGGAAGCCACAGTCGTCCCAAAGGTGCTGAGTGAAATAAAGAAGACACCAAGTGTGGTGGTGGTGATAGTCAACCAGACCTGCCCAGTTTGTTCTGGGAGGAGATACTGCAGGTAGCAGGTAATCAGCACCAGGGATGTTAAATGTGTTCCCTGCTTTGCACAGGACAGGCCTTCCTAAAGAAAACTGTCCCACCCCAAATGCCATAGCACCCTACTGAGAAACCCTAAGGGGGAAGTTCCATGCTGTTCTGCTTTTACAAATCTTGAGGGCTGAGAGTTGATTTTTTTTTTTTTTAGCTGAAGTTGGAGGGGAGCATTTTTTTAATACAAAATAATAGAGTTTGAAAAGTTGGGGTTTTAAGTCAAAGCATTTTTTTTAACTTTCTTTGGTGTTAAAGAAAAAGATTCTAATAATGACATTTTGTGCCAAGAGTCATTAGACGAGAGTATCTGCCTGAAGCAAAATTTTATGGCCAAGTTATGAACCTGCAAACAGAACCTTAACCATTGTGATAGGAGCTGACTGTAGTAATAAAAAATGAATTTGTTAAATAAAATATGTTTATAATTCACTGGGCCCGGAATCAGGTAGGTGGAAAGAAGCCTCCAGTGAGTCGTTATGATTTTGCAAAATAGTCAAAAGAGCCGTTCACTCTGCAGGCAGGTAGAGGAGTGCGCGCCCTGTTGTCATTATTGCAGTGTGCGATTTCATTTATTCATGGGGTGCCAGGGATGTGTGGCCCTTTTGAGCTGCGAAAGCACAGTGGACAAAAGCAAGAAAATGAAATCTTGGCCTTACAGAGACTGCAATTGAAATGTGTGAGCAAGTCCAGTTTGGCCCATGAGAAGAAATGCTGGAAGAACATTAATGCTCTGAGCTTTTTGCCGATCCTGGAAGGTTGAAGCAATGACTTCGAAGGAGGGGAGGAAAGAGGATATAGATTTATCTGGAAGTTATTCCAGCTTATGTGAGAAAAAACAAGCCGAGCCAGGAAGAAAGGATCTCTCTGGGGCGTAAAGACAAGAACCAAACAAAGGAAGAAGCAAGGCTTAATGTTGCAGAGCACAGAAATCAGAAGTTCTTCTACTATAGGAAAAAGAAAATCTTGGCTAATATAGAAGAAGAAGAACTAGGCATTGCTTTCCCCACAGATGAATGACCCATGCCATCATCATAAAGGAAATGGGGATCAAACTGGATGGAGAGGCAGAGAAAAACACATCGAAACTTAGGAAAGCTTGAACTTTGCAAACACTGTAGATGTTTCTAACTTCAGCACGTTTGCCATCAAAGCACATATAAAAAGAGAAAGAAAAGGAGGGTTATGGGCTGACTCATGTGCCCCCAAATTCATATTTTGAAGTCTTAACTACCAGAACCTCAGAATGTGACTGTATTTGGAGATAGAGCCTTTAAAGGGATGATTATGTTAAAATGAGGGGGAGTCCTGATTCAGTCTGACTGGTGGCCTTACAGTAAGAGGAGCTTTGGTCATCCAACACCAGGGATGCACAGCCATGGAGGGAAGGCCATGCAATGAGATGGGTCATCTACAAGCCAAGAAGAGAGGCTTTGGAAAAAAACCCCAAACTTTGACCTCAAACTTCCAGCCTCAAGAACTGGAAGACAATAAATAACAGTCTGCTGTTTAAGCCACCCAGTCTGTGGTATTTTGTTACAGCAGGTTGAGAAAAAGGGATATTAAGAATATGAAAAAAAAAAAAAAAGAAAAGGAAAAGGAAGGAGGAAGGAAGAAAGAAGCTGCTATTAGTAGTTTAGAAATGACACGGAAAACGGTTTTGTGGCCTTAGAAAGCATTTTACAGGGAAGAAAACCAAAGGTCAAATTACCATGCAAAGACCTAATCAGTTGTAGCACTACCATTAGAACTTAGGTCCCCTGACAGTGAAGCCCGGGGCTCTCTCACATCACTCACCCTCAGGGCCAGCTCCCCAGTGTGGCCTCAAGGGGGCACAGTTGAGAGCTGCCCCTACTTTGGGTCTCCACCCATTCACCTGCTGTGACAGCAATCTTTCTGAAATCCAAGTATCACCTTGAAATTCTCATAAACTCAACTGCCATCCTCTGTTCTGAGGTTCAAGTTCAAACTCCTCCACAGATTTACTCCTTTGCCTGGAAGTCATCATTTCAGGCCCCCAAGCAGGGCTTGGCCCACTCTTCCATCCAGACCTCTTGGTGCTGTCCTTGGATCTGGAACACCCCCTGCCCTGCCTCACCCCTTGCTCTTTGGATGGTAAGTGCATTCTCGCTTTTCAGGCTTTCTGATGTCCTTTAGGGATCTTGGCTCCTACCAAGAGAATAGCTCAGAATGAGCAGCCTGCACCCTGTATTTTCCCCACTGAGTTCATACACTGCAGCTGAGACTCCAATAGGTGATAAGCTGGACAAAGACAAAAACCAGGTTTTCTCATGCTTAATAAATACCAGTTGAGGAAATTATGTATTTTAGAAAGGTTACATTTGCACTGCCTCAAATTTCAGCAGACGATGTTAATCAGGCTGGCCCATGGTGTCCATGTAGATGCTTAGTCAGCACCAGCTGAATGAATGGGAAAACAGATTGACTACATGCACTCTCTAGGGTGACTGCTAGATGGTGGGCACAGAGTAGTGCCTTGCTCTTTGCCCATCTTACCTGTCCTCACCCAATACTGTGAGACCATGGACCATGGGATGGGAACCGTCCCTGGGGGTCATCTAGGAAATGAGCCTGCTAAAAAAGGGATTAAAAGACCTCTAGGGAAAGGGAGAAAAGACATATTTAGCTTCTGGAACAGGTATTTGCCAGGACTGGTCATGTCAGGGTATGCAGGCAACAGCCCCAGAGAGCAGAAGCCGCTGAGACCTTTTTGGAAAAGAGTTCAGATCTTGCCGAAGCCCTGAGGCATTGAGAGGTTAAGTGACCTGCTGAAGACAGTGAAGGTAGCGAGGTAGGAAGGTGGGCCTTGGGATTTGAACCTGGAAAATGTGGCTGCAGGCTCTGTGCTGCTGACCTCTATGAACACTGTGGACTTCCCGAATTCTCACTGCTGGTGAGAAATGGTAGTTGAGGGTCCTAGACTCAGACTTCCCACTGGAGCTGTGGAGTCCTTGCTCTGCCTTCTTGCACATTAGTGCTGTTGGAGGGGTCCAGCAGGCCCTTTCAGAAGGAAAGGTTTTTCTCTCTGCGGGTCTGGATTCCTACCAGTGGAATGTCACCAGTTAGAATAGGCAGGTGGCAAATTTAAGCAATTAGTGAAAATCAGGACTCACAGTCTTGAGAATAATTAATGTTGTCTTCTAATCTCTTTTCTCTGGGGGAAACTTTGCATATTGCTTAAAAGAAATGTCATCTACACCTCACTGTTTCCAGAACCTGACTGTGAGGAGCAGCACGTTTCTTTCAGAGCTCTGCAAACGCATAGTTTAAGGGGTCTTTTCCTCAACTACCAGCCAAGTTCACACATTTCCCTGCAGATGCGGTACCATGTAGGCCACTGTTATGCTAGAACTGCCAGGAATGGTCAGGGGTGTGATTGCAAGGTGAGAGGAAGCTTCCTGTCCTCTGTCACCCCATTGTTCCTATGTTGCCAGCAGATTCCTAAAGGACAGTAATGGGGGGACCAACAGAAGGATACAGCACAAATATCTTGAGGAAATACAAAAGGCTTCATGGAAATGATGCTACGTGACATAGAGCGAAGGTGGGATGGACATTCACAGGAAGGCAGAGGCTGTGGGAAGGGGAAACAGCAAGGGAAAGGAAAAGAGAAAAAAATGTAGGAACAGACCAGGCTGAGACAACTCGCTGTGCGTTGGGATTCTGTTTTGCTTTTGTTGCTGGGGATTGAATCCAGGCCCTCACACATGGTAAGCCTGTGCTCTCCCTCTGAGCTATACCTCCAGCCCCTAGTGTTGGATTTCCTAAGAAAAAAATAGCAGAAAAATTGCAAAGGGAGCCTGGAGCTATTTTATGTTGAACTATTAGGCAGCTGAAGAAATGGGTTTAATGAGAGGATCCTGGAAAATGAGGAAAGCCTCAACAAGGTGTTATTATCTTACAACTAGAAAGCATCTGAAGGGTGGTCCAGGTCCCCGACTGTACTGCTAAGGAAGCAGAGGAGAAAGAGGCCTTGGACAAGGCTGGCCCAGAACTAAGGCCAAGTCCCTTCCTCAGAGCCCAGAGCTCTCCAGATCCATCACCTCCTCTTTGCCACTCCCTTACTCATGTCTGATTGCACTGCACCTGAGTGGCATCAGCTGTGGTGACTGTTTGTTTTGTATTTAAATTACACTCCCATCCCACTACCACTTCACAAATGAGGTTTGCTCACGTGGTTAGGAGGTAGCAAGAAAGCTACCATACTTTGGATGCTTAACATGTCCCAAGTCCTGAGCAAACACCTTGCATATATTCTCTCATTTAATTTACATGACATCGCCATAGTATTAATATAATTAATACTATATTATAATGTATAATCTACATATTAATTGGTCAAGCACTTTGCCAAAGAACTCACAACCAGAAAAAGCTGAGGCTAGGAAGCTATAGGAGTCCCCTTTGTTTCTATTTTTGCTTTTTGTTTTGTTTTTTTCTTCAAGCCAAGTTCTTTCCACTATGCTAAGCACATGTCCCACCTGGGCATGTGGTGAAGCCCAGGATCCCTTGAAACCCATGACACTGAAAGAGGTAGCTTTAACTGCACATTTTGCACAGACAGAACACCAGTCATCCCTGACCACAGTGGCCATGGCAGAGTGCTGACCCGCACCTGGCTGGCTCACACTTCCTTAGGACATCTCTGCAAGTATTGCCCTGGTGATGCTGCCTTACTCGGATCAGGGAAGAGGGTAAAACTCCTGTCCTTTTTCCAGATGCAGCTCACCTCCCTCACTGTGATCAGAGAGAAATCTCATCACATGTGCATTTTAGCTTAAGGAAAATAAACTATGTGCACTGGCCAGACAAGAAACTGTGAAGGCTAGAGAAAGGGAAGGTGAGTCAGAGACAGAATGAGATTTCCTTCTACTATCCTAGTGAATGGTTATATATCCTAATGTGGGACTGAGAGGGAAGGCTGAAAACCGCCATTCTCCATCCGGGTTGCCTTTCATAATGGCAGCATGGCACCCCATGGAGTTGCTCTAGCATTTAAAAATCTCTGCTTCATATAATATAACCTCTCAGTTCAAATCAACCTAAATTGTTGCTGAATAGAAAAAAGGAGTGGGTTGTTTCAATGCTAGAAGAAACACTGGTTGTGTTTTCCCTTCTCCCACATGGCGGTCTCGTAAAGAATTTTCAAGAGTGATTTGTGCCATACGATACATTTGCTTTGCATTCAGCCTTGGACCCTAACTTTCAGTATGATGCAGTTCCACTCTCTGTTCAAATTATTATGGTTTTTTCATCTTTCCATAAAGCCTCTTGCTTTTTGCTCTCAAAGTCCAGAGCTATGAGGTGTGCATAGTGGTAGGGAAGTGGGAAATGGAAGGGCTGGCCCACGTTCAGGGTGTGTGGGTTCCTTAATGGGAAGATGGGATTCCAACCAGCACCATTCTTCATTAACTCTGCCCTCATTCTCTGAGCACCGACTTATAAGCCATATTGTATGCTAGAAACTAGATGCAGAATTATGAACTACTGAAGGACTTGGTTAAGCTTTATTATAAAAGGAAACACAACATAGTTATTTTCTTTATCTCATATAAAGGGTGCCACAGGTTACATTATCATTTTCGTTACAATGCTCACAGTGTGCAATTAAATGTCCTTTAATCTTAGGTACCTTAAAATCTGGGGAAGCCCTAATCTCCAATGTATTGGTATCTGGAAGTGGGGACTGTGGAAGGTAATTAGTTTAGATGAAGTCATGAGGGTGGGGCCCCTATGATGGAATTACTGTCCTTATAAGAAGAGAAAGTGATCAGATTCCTCCTTCCACATGGAAAGACCATGTGAGAACACAGGGTGAAAATCTAAATTTTGGTCTTCCATAAAAATTCCCTACTTCCTCTTTTTCTATCACCCCATGCATGAGATTAGAGGAAATTGATCAGTCCTATGGAAAAAGGTGCACATCTCCTGGCAGTTTGGCCCCTTCAACAAAATAGCTGAGTCTCTACCCTAAACATCTGTGAGCTGGGAATAGGGCCCCTCGTGAGGGCTGGAATCTGCCAGCACCTTGATCTTGGGTCTCCTGGCCTCTAGAACTGTGAGAAATAAATGTCTATTGTTTTAAGCTATTCTGTCTATGATATTTTGTTCCAGCAGTTCAAAATGAATAAGACATAGTTGAATTGGGGTTCTTCCAAGATCTTTATATTATAGGTGTTTGGTAGAGATTGAATCTTAAGTTATGAATGCCATAAACAGACATTTTAAGGGTTGCAGCAGAATTTGAGGGTGGAAAATGGAATTTATTCTTGGGCAAAACAATACTCTTAGAAGAACCATGTGGATGGTCCCTGGGATGTCAGTTTCCTTAGCAAGGGGGTGAGGTATCAACTCACAACACCCATCTCCAATGAAATTCTCTCTCTGCATTCTAGCTCAGAACTTCTCCTGTGCTCCACAAATTCTTTCATGGGCTGGATATGAGTGGTCAGCTAAGATTCATAAAGGAGTTCTTGTGCACCTCCTGAGCAAGTCCTCCTCGAGTGGGTTATCATCTTACTTTGGAAAGTTGAATTGATTTTTACTTTGTACTTATTAGAGACTTACAAGACTTGCAAAAATTATGAGGAGCAAATGACATGTGCCTGTAGTCCCAGACAGGGAGGTTGGGGCAGGAAGGTCACTTGAATTCAGGAGTTCAAAGCCAGCCTGGGCAACATAGTGAGACCACAGCTCAAACAATGAAAAACAAAAATCAAAAGAACTTATAGGGAGAGATTTCATCACCAGCTCATGGGAACATATGGCACAACTATAGTATATGAATAAAACCAAGAAATTGATGATACTACCTAATACAGTTTATCAGACTATAGATTAAGTCTTCATTTTAACAATTTGTTTATCTGAAATATTTGAGGACCAGATAGCTTGGCTAGGGACCACCCTCCCCCCAACTTCAATTTGAGCCTGAGAGAATGAGAAAGCCTCCAAGGGGCCTTCTGCAGAGGTCACAGAGACAGCATGAAGCACTGGGGCACTAAGGACAGACACATGACACTGTGTCTGCTCAGGGGCAGAGCGGGCAGAGTATGGAAGTAGCTTCAACTTCAGGAATGGCGACAAAAGAATTCTTAGATATAGACAGCAACCCAAATGTGGTCTCTTCCCCCAACTCAATAAGGTACATCTTCAACTGCTCCAAGGGCATGAACCTAATGACAGAGGATGGGCACTCATAAACCTGCCTGGGGATTCTCCAATAAATTTTGAGAAAAGGGTTAATATAACAGAAAGAATTGCCTGGTTGAAATCAAGATGACTAAGTTAAAATATGCACATTGCTCCTGAGATCCCCCAGACACCACTCTTTGTGAGGTTAGAAATCTAAATTTTGGTCTTCTATAAAAATTCCCTACTTGAGATTAGAGGAAATTGATCAGTCCTATGGAAAAAGGTGCACATCTCCTGGCAGTTTGATCCCTTCAACAAATAGCTGAGTCTCTACCCTATTAGCCCATAGAAGGTACCAGTTTTTAAGCTTCACACTCCCAACCAAGGCTTTTGATGAACATTTAAATGCATTATTCTTAAAGGTGAGCAGATATTACAGTTCTTGGATATTGAAGGAAAGACTCCACTGTGAAAGACAGAGCCTAAAACAATCAGAAAAACCTTGTAATCATCATCTTTGAATAATTAGAGAAAGATTGCGTATCCATGACATAAAACAGGATACCCAAAAGTCTGAGAATAAGAAAGAGTTTGGGAAAATCAAAAGTGTTACAGTAAGCATTTAAAACCCATAGGTAGATTGAAATGCAAAGTTGAGAAAAAAAATTTTTAAAAGACAAAATAAGAAAGTTAATCAATTCAATGAGGTTCAAAATCCTCTACATCACCCTCTTGCCCCAAAATCCTCCAGTGCTTTCTCGCTTTACTAATGTAAAAGCCTAACTCTTGTTAGGCTTTTACATTATTGTGATTGTCCTCTGTGGTCCGGTGCCTATCATCTCTCCAATCTCATCCAGTGACTCCACCCCTCACTCGCTTCACTCTGGCCCTACTTGAGATGCTCTAGTAGGTGTGCTCCCATCTCAAGACACTGCTCTTACTGATTCCTCTGTCTAGAATACACTTCTAGCAGCCAGGAAGGAGGAGGAGGTCCTTGAGAATCCAGCATTTTTCTGCAAGAAACCCATCAGGGAGGGCTGCTTACCCCAGCCTGATGCCTCAGCTGCAGAATAATAAGCATAGTCACCTGGGTGTCAACTCTACCTCTTGGGACCAGGGGCTACTGAATGGTTTACCTGAGAATGCAAGATAAGCTGCCGTCGAGAGGACAAAACATATGACCCAAACTGAGCTTAAGTCAAACACTCAGTAAATGATCAATGGACCCCGTCTCTCCTATTTTGCCATCTTGTTCTTTATCATACACAAAAACTCTTAGGCATAGAACTCTCCAGATCAAAAGCATCTTATGCATTCCTCTGTCTAGTACTTGATGTCTTCCATAACATACACCCAGCCTCCCTTTCTTGCCTTCTCTTTGACAGCTCTGCTGCCTTGCACTTGTCTAGTTCCTGCTTTCTGAGCATCTTTCAGCACCTGTCTTTTTCTGTCTTCATACCTTGGCTCATCTGTTTCCCCCATCTGAAATGCGACCACATCTACCTCAATCCGATATTCCTTGGCGAGGCTCATCTTAAAAGGCATGAATCTGTCCCTGGACTCACCAATGTGACTTCCCCCTCTTTTGAATTTCATTTGAAAATCCCTTCTGGGATTCACCTGACCTCACCTACACGTTCGCTACGTTTGTCATATCTAAGACCTCCCTGTAGATTGAGTGTTCTTCAAAAAATGAAGGTGAAGTTTGGATCACTTTTACAATGATGCCAAGCAATGTTCCGCCCTTCGTAGTCAACTCAAGATTCCTGGAATGAGGTTCTGTTTGCTGAGCTGTTTGAAAGACAATATCCAACCAGACTTTTTCTTCTTGACTAATTGGAAGCATCAGTCATTCACTATGAATGTAGCACATGTGTGAAATAAAAGGCTAGACAAGAAAGAGCAAAGTGAAAAATCAGAATATTTTCCTTAAACATCCAGATTTTCATATTCCCTCAGAAAACTGAAAACCCTAACAACTCTGGACATTCCCTCATAGCCAACATCAGAAATGGCAGATTCACTACTGTTCTCTTTGGATGGGGCATGCCTGCGACCCTCCTCCACAGTCCTCTGGGGCTGCCTCTTCTACTTATGTCACCCACTGAGCCCTCCAGGTGTTTGAATTTGCAAGCCCTGGTCTAAGTCATGTTTGGCCTTTGCCATTTCAAAAGAATCTAGTATTTGATGTTGCTCAGAACAAAAATTCTGCACTTACAACATTGCAAGTCATTTTTTCAAAACACACTCCTCTGAACACTAAGAATCCTCAATGATTTCCTGATGTACTTCTCCTTTCTGAAAAGGTGTCTCCAAGCAGCTTTAGAAATTGTAAATCGGCAGCACACAAAGGCAGCATGAAAGTCACTTCAATGAATATAAAAATAAAACAAAATTGTAACATGTGAAAATGTCAAACCCTCATTAAAATACTAGAAATGTCATTGAATAAAAGAGGCTTGGAGATTCACATGGTTAAATTGAGATACCGAGGAACCATATGCACAGATTTTTAACACAAAATCAAGAGAGAAAACTGAACTGGGAACTGCAAGGAAAATGATTCTGCCATATGTACCCCAAAATATAGTAAATAAACAATGAGCAGAGATATGTTTTTATTCTTTGCATACAACAGCAGGTCCCCAGAGCTGTGCTACAAGTCAACAGTGTGGATTGTATCAAGAAAAAGAATTCTCTTTATTAAGCATCAAGAACAAAATCCTCCACAAATGTCTTCTTCAATAGAAATCACCTTCACTGTTAATTTGAAATTTGGAGCAATAGCCTTTTATTAAACTATTTACCAACAGCATTTTATATGTGAGAATATATCATCATAAATCAAGTACAGACTATTGCATTAGCCTCAAATAGACTCAGTTAGAGAACCTCAATAGAGATTTTAAATGCCCTTCCTTCCAATTGTACCCATAATTCCTTGCAATGCAACTTAATTTGGATATTGAGTCTTTCATAAAAGTTCTATCTTGACTAACTTGAATAACACTGTTATGAAATTTAAATGAAAACCAAGCCATGGCAAGGGGAAAAATTAATAGGAAGAGTCAAGGGACTCTAGACACATCTTCAAGTGAAAATAGAAAATATATGGAAAGTCAATAAAGAAGTGAGACAGCAAAGCAGGTTCCCATGTTTAAGGTGCATATCGAGTGAATTCTCACGAATGATGATCTCCTGGCTTAAGTAAACAGAATAGAGACATGGAAAACATATCTATAGCATGGAAGAGTGGCAGGAAGCCTTTTGAAGCCAAATTATAAATGAATTTTCACAATTACCTTTGAGTGACTATTTCTATCCAGGTGATATAACTTAAAGGGTAAGAACACAGGACTTGACGTTGAATTTCCTGGTGATGGAGAGAAACTACTCTTTGTCTCTGTGTTTTCCTGTCCGAACATGGAAAATAACAGCATCTACATGATATGGCTGATGCGGGGCTAATGTGTGCCACACACTTAAGGTGATGTGGTTACACACCAGCCTCACATTAGCCCCGAGGCAGTCTAATACATTGAAAAGTCTAAATAGACATCAAACTTGATAACAAGGACACTCAGTCTGTTAACTTAGTCCCTTTGAAATCAGGAACTTACATGGAACCAAATCATAAAACAAAAATTCAACATTCTTGAACAAGAAAAAAAAAAAGAAGACCTCAAAAAAATTAAATGATCTACTTCATACCTTAACTAAATTAACCTACAACTATGGGGTCAGAATAAAATCAGAAACATTCAAATGCTTTCCAAAATAAAGTAAAATTATTAGGTTAGATGAGGTTCCCTGGAAGTGAAATGAAGTGGAAAGAGAGGCAAGTAATTATAAGTTGAATGACTTCGTTTTAATGACAAACTGCTAGCTCTGTTATTCCCACTTTCTGCATTCCAAAGTGCTGCTCTCAACCTCCACATTCCGGCTTTTCCATGTGGTGTTTGCCATAGCCGGGTTTACTCAGCCATGTTTATCTTTGCCACCTTGGGTGGCAATGACTGACAGGTACCAGGAGAGCATCCATGATAAGAGGAAATGAGAGCAACTTGAGAACCAAAAGCAGGATCCAGAAACCATGGAATGGGCATTATGTGAAGATGAAGACATCAGGCCAGCCTTGTCAAGCAGGGGTCAGTGGTTTCTGATCAGAAACAAAAGGACTCACCAAATCTAACACACGTACAGAAGACCAAGATGAGGGCAAGCTGTGTCCAGAGTCAGGCAAAGATATAAAAACTGAAAGGGAAGTAAAAACAAATGTCAAGAGTTTCAAGCAATCAGTCAAGAATTGGGGTGTCCAGCTGAGTGCATTGGCACATGCTATAATCCCAGCAGCACAGGAGGCTGGGGCAGGAGGATTGCAAGTTGGAGGCCAGCCTCAGCAATTTAGCAAGGCCCTAAGCAACTTAGTGAGACCCTGCCTCAAAATAAGAAATAAAAAGGGCTGGAGATGTGGCTTGGTGGTTAAGCACCCCAGTCAATCCCTGGTACCAAAATAAACAAACAAACAAACAAAAAACACAAAGAATTGGGGTCTCCAGAATAGAGCTGGCACATAGTAATAATTTGATAAATGAGTAAATGAATGATGACAAATGAATGAAAGAAAAGATCATGGAAGAGCAAGCCATAGGACAGGAGCAGGTAGGGTAGTGGGGAGGTGGGGAGGCAAGAGCTAGATAACAAAGATCATCTCAGCCTCCACCTGAGCGCTGTAGAGGGCTTCCTGGAGCCCAGGGGTGATCTAGTGCATCCAGCTACAGAAATGCCAATGCAAGTGCCAAAGTGCAGCTTGCTGCTTCGATAAGGAGGAATGAGTGAAAGAAACAAGCCACTGCTTGTGACCCTCTTAGACTAAACAGCCTCTTGCTGGCTCCTTTCCTTCTTTTATTCATGGGTCTCTAAGCAGACCTGGGTAACTCCACCTCCCATGCTTCCAGCTTGGTCTCCTAAGAACTGTACTACACAGTTTGCTATTCTCCACGGTCAAAATTCTCTAGGGTCTCCCTTACTGCATTCCTGGCCGTCTTTAGGACAAAGGAGAGAGAGAAAGGAAAGGGAGAAGAAGGGTCGTGCTTTTTTACAGATTGAAGTTGAGCTTTGTTGCAAGAAAAGAACGGAGACGCTGTGCAAAAGAAATAATGCTCTTCCACCGTGTCTCGTCTCTGTCCGTGTGCCGCCGGGTCTTCTTTAGAATAGAAGTAATAGGTTGGTGCTGCTCCAAGATCCCCCCTTAGCACTGAGCTACTGGGAATATTGACTGCTGACAGCTTGCTGACAATTACCTTTGGCCACAAGGTCATGCCCTTCTCAGGGGGCAGCCCACAGCTAATGACTAGCTGAGGTAGGGATGCAAAAGTGGAACATTTTCATCTCAATTCAGGACCCCGTGAGGGCCACTGCGGTTTCAAGTGGCCTCATAGCATTGGCTGAGCCTCAGTTGCAAATGGCATTACCATTGAGCTTCTCCCCTACCAATGCTACCTGAAGCAATCCCATGAGTCTCTGTCTCAGAGACTGTTTCCAGGGAACCCAATCTAAGATGAGGTGCACCATATTTGGAGATCATGTTATATGCCTTACCTTTAAGGGGAACACCTCTCTCTCTCTCTCTCTCTCTCTCTCTCTCTCTCTCTCTCTCTCTCCTTCCCAGATGCCATGAGGTGAGCAGCTTCCTTTACCACATACTCCCTGCCATGATGCCTCCACACCAGCCCAGAGACAATGAGGTCAAGTGACCATGGAATAAAATCTCTTAACACATGAGCCAGAATAAACCCTTCCTCCTTTTAAGTTGATTATCTCAGTTGTTAGTTATTTTCTCACAATGACAGAAAGCTGACTAATATACCAGCCACATATGCTTTGTCCACTAGCCACTGACCAGCTGGAGATAACATGAAGAGATGTCTAGCCATAAGGGCTGCCTCTGAGCCTCAATCTTGGCATTTGAAAAAAAAAAAAAAAATGGAGCTGTTCTCTTACCCAGGGACAAGAATAGATAACAAAAAAAAAAAAAAAAGAAGAAGAAGAAGAAGAAGAAGCTATCAAAACAGGGGCAAAGTTGCTACCTAGAAATATTTTATGATTTCTCACTTTGTTATATAATTGGGATGCTCTCTCATTAAATATAGAATAACATATTGTTATTGAATCCAAACAATTTCAGAAACATTATATCCTCAAAAACTCAGCATGAGTAGTTTATATAAAGCAGTGGATAGCTGGGATTTAATGACTGTCTTGGGGCTTGGTAAAACCGTGTGGTGTTATTTGGATGATTGTGTCCAGGAATAATTGTTTCATTCATATTGAATACCAGGAAAGCTTTAGGAATTAAATAATTTATATTGAATTAAGTTAAATAATCTAGCCAACATACCTAATAAATCGCGAACTACATTCTGATTGGTGGAGAAGAGACTTTACCCCCCAGAGAATAGCTGCTTTCTCTACATAACCAACCAGGCATACTATAGATAAATTTGCAAGTTGGCCAATATAGTTGCAAAAGATGAATTGGGTATACAAGATAGATTCTGAACTCCCCAGAGTCTGAGCTGACCAGTGTAGACTTGGCAGTGAATACTAAAAACCTATTATGGAAACAATTTAAAGTTAACCCTCAAATTTATGAAATCAATGCAAGTTATGCTGCTTGAGAAATTAACCGTGCTGTTCATTACAAAACTGCTAATTACTGTTAGGGGAAAGTGTGCCGTTAAAGCAATATACTTAACATAGGAATGTTAGATTGGCTTTTGTCAAAATATCAAGCATCTATAAAGATAAAAAAATATCAAAAATAAGAGGGGGGATGGACATGTCTATGGAATACACATATGCAAAATTACCTTTTATTTGCCATAGCCATTTAAAATGGGAAACACAAGAACACCACAAAAAAGCTATAGAATGAATGAAAAAGAATGCTAAGTATTTACCATGTTTGCAATAAACAGGTCATTTGCAAGTTTATAGGAACTTTGCTGAAAACAAATGGAGATTTGCTAATTGTCATCACTTTATAAGCTAGGGCTTGTAACCTTTTTATTTCTTCTTGAAGGTTGTTTTCTTCTAGAAAAACAAAGCATCAAAACTAATACTGGTCTGTGATCACCCAATGCAGGCCAGGAGTTCCCCAGCACAAATATCCAGGTCTCCTTCCTATTTTACTCTATTATTTTCCTATAGTGTTGAAATGAATAAGACAACTAAACATAACATTTACTAATAACTATGTTTACTAATGGGATCCATAGTTTGAGCAAGGTTTTAAGGCATAAAACACTTTGCATCTTTCGAATCTAATAGTAGAAATCACTGAATTTTCTAACTTTCCATTTTTTTGGTATCAAAAAACTCTTCCCACTCTAGACTTTAAGCCACGTTTTGGGGTTGTTTTTTTTTTCCTTTTTTACCCATCTCTCTGCCATTTATCCACGAATGACTATAATCATCCTTCCAAAGCCTCTGCTACTTCATTTTGAAGCACATCTACATCTGTTTGCAGTACACATTTTTCTCATTTCAGGGAGTGGATAAACTTATCAGAAGCTGGGTATGACAGATACCTTGCCACAGGGGAACAAAACTGAAGATGTCTCTGAAAATTACACCTAAGAAATTGAAAAAGCATTTAATATTATTTACTCAGAAATGCGTCCTAATAAATGTTAGTAATATCACACACTAAAGGACTGCAAAGTACACAACCAGGAACTGCTGAAATTACCAGTATCATGTGGGCAGAAAGGGAAAAAATTCATCTCACAAGAATGCAAAAAGAAAACAAAATCCAGTAATAGTTGGTTTGAACAGCTCTTCCTCCTTAGTTGTTCATTCAGGTATTTTAGCATCTTTCTAGACAACCCAAGAAGTGATGAGCTTACAATTCCATAATAGTAATACAGCCAAAAACCAATTTCTATGTTCAAATGCAACCTCCGAGGCTTACTAGCTCTGTGACTTCAGGCAAGATTATCAAACTGCTTCTTTCAGGCATTCTCAAGGAACCCATTATAACCCGGCAACTGTCTTAGGGATTCATTGGTTTGCTTTCTTTCACTAAAATGTAAGCTCCTTGAGGGCAAAAAATATGTCCTTTTGGTTCTCAGAGCTGTCCCAAACACTTATAATGTACACTGTAGGGACTAAAATATTTGATGAATAAATGAAGTTAATAAACCTCTCTGAGCCTCAGTATCTTCATCTGTGAAGGAGAGTCATACAGAGACCTTTTAGATGGCCCAGGTAAGAGATAAGTAAGATAGCTGTATGTGTACCAGGAACATTATCTAGCTGTCATTTCATATATGCAAAGAATTCTCATTCCTACCTCTCTTTCTCCCCACTGCAATCCCAGTTAGCCTCAGGGGCATGTTTATAATAGTGGTCCTCAACCACACCAGATCTTTCTTATACTTTATATTTCTTATACTTTATAATTCCCCCTGTACTATCTAAAAGTTAAATTCCTATCTATCTGTATAAAGAAGAAAATGTTTTACAGTACTTTATGCTTTAACACAATATGTGTTTCTATCCATAAAAGTTCAGGTTTGGTTATACAAGTTTCTAAAACACCCCATGGGGAGATTATAAGGCCCAATGATAACTACTGGTTTACCCTTAGGTAAAAGAGATTTAAAAATAAAAGCTAAACAACATGAAAGAAAGTACATCAGACCCAGAAAATCACATTAGAATAAAATAAGATTCAGTGTTTGCTTCAGGAACCTGACAGCAGGGAAATTTGACCAGCAAATTCTTGTACATGAGTTTTCACACACTGTCTGGATCATCTAGAAAACAGCGTATCCTCAAACCCAACACTACAAAATCCAACTGTGTATGCACTGGCTCACAAAATCTCAGTGATACAAGGATACATGATCATTTTGGTTCATCTCTGTGTTTTATTAGCAAATAAATGCAGCCCCAGTCAGGGTAAGTAATTTGGCTCATGATTTCAGAGGTCTCAGTATACAGTTGGCTGGGTCCATTGCTTAGAGACTGAGGTGCAGAGGATCATCATGGCAGAAGGATATGGTTGAAGAAAGCTTCTCAGCTCTTGGCACTCAGGAAGCAGAGAAAGAGGGGGGAGCAGGGACAAAATATAGTCCCCAAGGCCATGTCTACAGTGTCCTACTTCCTTCAACCACACGCCACTTGCCTGCAGCTTCCATTAATTTATTCAAATTATTAATTCACTAAACAGATTAATCCACTAATGAGGTTATAGCTTTCATGATCCAAGCACATCCCAAGAGCCCCACCTACGACATTGCTTCTTTAGGGACCAACTCTTCAAGGTTTGGGGGGATGCTCCAGATCCAAATTATAACCACACATTAAACTACCATCTATTTATTGCTTACCATGTGCCAAGCATGGTGCTAATACCTTTTACATACAGTGGTGCTCTATATTGACTATGCATTAGAATCACCTGGGAATTAGGCTGGGAAAAACATCAGCATCCTAATGTGTAGCCAAGGGTTGAGAATCACTGATATCCATCATCTCAGGAGATCTAGGCACTATGATTATACTCATATTTCACATTAGAGAGCTCAGAGTTTAAAGTCTAGCTGATTTGTCAAAGGTAACATGTTATGAGGCCAAGTGCAGTATAACCCAGAGAGCCTGAGTAGACACCATATTTGCTTAAAAGATACTATTATTTGCCATCATGATGATTAATGCATGAAGGCACAGCCTCATTGAATAGCCAACTGTTCAACTAAGTCTGTTTTTAATATATTGAAAATTACTTCACACACACAAAAAAGGAAGATTTTAAAACCTGTTTTGAGAACAATTCCATTTCTCCCTCCTCCAAATAGCATTGCAGAGTAAATATGTACCTTAGTATTTTCCATTTAATTTTTAATTGAGATAATGTAACATAAAATTCACCACTTCAATCATTTTAAATTATACAATTCAGTGGCTTTTAGTACATTTACAACGTTGTACAACCGTCAACAATACCTAATTTCAGAACATTTTCATCATCCAAAAAGAAATACCTTACCCATTAAGTAGTCACTCTCCATTTCTCCTGTCTCTTGCCTCCTGACAACTAATCTGCTTTGTGTCTCCATGGATTTGCCATTTTGGACATTTCCTGTGAATGGAATCATACAACGTGTCCTTTTGTTACTGGTTCATTTCACTTTTCATAACATTTTCAAGGTTCATCCATGTTATGTCAGCACATATCAGTACTTCATTGCTTTCTGTGGCTGAATAGTCTTCCATTATTTAGAAATTCTACATTTTGTTTATCCATTTTTTCAGTTAAAGGACATTGGGATTGTTTCCACTTTGGGGCCCTTATGAATAATGTTAACTATGAACACTGATGCACATGTTTTCATATGAACAAATGATGTTTCTTAACAATGAATTTTCTGGTCCATACTTCAATCAATTGTCCTTCCAACCAGGCCCAGCATTTAGTACTGAACTATTTTACCAACTCACTAAATTATATTTGTAAACTTATTTCTAATATTCCAACTTAAGTCATAACCTGTTTAACAAAATGATATTCGACCCAAACTGGTTTTTTAAAATGATCCTATTTCTACTTAGAGGGAAGAGTGCCTTCATTTAATGGAGGCCTTCTGTTCTTAGTTCCATTCTCAACCACCCCTTCGGCTTCCCTTCAGCTATTGATTGTGTGTCTTTGAGTTGGTCACTTCCTTCCTTCTATTCATTCATTTACTTAACCAATAATCATTGACAAATTTCAAAATTCAGGAACTAGGCTCAATGATGAGAACATAGCATGTACTACACAGACATGGATTCTTCCTTACTTGTAGAATTTATTCCCGAATTGGAGACAGACACTGAAAACTTACTTATGCACGCAGTTATCTAGTTATAACAACGAACAGTAAGTGTTTTACCCACAGCTAAGAGTCACTAACATACGATGATATTGCCCCACAAAGATGTCCTTCAACAACCCCAAAGTCTAAAACCCCCCTGTAAAATTTCATGGTTTGGAATATTTAAAAGTATTTCTGGTTTCAAGAATATCTACTAAAATTGTTCCATGCCAGAGCAAGCTGTGGCCCTGAACCATTGCCTGGCCTCTGCCTGTGGGCTGCTGAAGAGGGTTGCACGGTAGAAAAAGAAAAAAAAAAAAGAATATCTGCTAAAATTGAGAAAACTTGCATAGATATTTGCTGTTATTAGATCTCACTTGATCTGAATAAGAATAAGAATAAGAACAGTGTGGTGAAATAAGAATAGTGTGGTGAAAGAGCACTTCCAAACAATGGTCTGTGCAACCATAAATGTATATTCATGTGGTTTTTTTATTGGTTGTTCAAAACATTACAAAGCTCATGACATATCATCTTTCATACATTTGATTCAAGTGGGTTATGAACTCCCATTTTTACCCCAAATACAAATTGCAGAATCACATCGGGTACACATCCACATTTTTACATAATGCCATATTAGTGACTGTTGTATTCTGCTACCTTTCTTATCCCCTACTATCCCCCCTCCCCTCCCCTCCCACCTTCCCTCTCTACCCCATCTACTGTTGTTCAATTCTCTCCCTTGTTTCCCCCCC